>NW_028318749.1:1439651-1797689 GCF_062004578.1 Staurois parvus | reverse complement strand
GCGATGAAGAAACGAGGGAGACTTCAGACATCCCATTGCTGCAGGAGAGCACTTTGGGAGGTAAGTGTGCCATATTGTACAAATATGCTTTATATACTTTTACATTATGGTGAGAACACTATGGGCTACAAACATATTAATCTTTGCTCCAAGAACACAATACACGGCTCATTCAATAGCGTTATTGTCTTTTCTGCCATATGCTTATCCAAAGGACATAAGCCTCATGTGTGGGAGTTATGCAACTGTTTATGCTGGCGACAGAAAAATAACGAAAATGTATTTTTATTTTTTATAGCAGCCTTTAGATAAAAGTTGGCAAGAAAATGGAAGTGCTACCCATAGCAACTAATCAGATTCAGTTAGAAGATGTTAGTGTTAGAAAATAAAATCATCTCCTAAGCTGTTACAGACTACCCTTCCCGTTACAAAAAAACACCCTCTAATTTTTAGACTGAAGGCTTACAATAACTGTTATTACAAAATTAGTCTGATTTGCATATTCACAGCAGAGGACAAAATTCTTTGTGGAATCTGATCATCTATAAAATATGGCCTTCATAGTGCTAATATAATGAAATGGGGAAAACAGATTGTGTGGATTGTGCAGTAACCCATAAAGCCAAATTCCATTAAAATTTACTATGTTCTGACATGTGAAAGGTTATGTAAAATGAAATAAAAAACAAGAAGCGCACCAGCCTTGCGCATTACCTCAGCGACCAAAATTTATTACTTGTAAAAAACATACTCACAAACAGCGAATAAAATCAGGCATGTAAGTCCTCTCAGGGACTTGAAGATAACATGAGTCCCATCAGGGGAATAGGTGTTCAGTACAGCTGACGCGTTTCGAAGGGAGTCCCTTCTTCCTCAGAGCTAACTGAACCATACGTGCACCCTCCTATATATACCCATATCTCTGGACTAAAAATAAGCCCTCCCTACCCGGGTTGGGCAGTCTCAGGATAGTAGGAGGGGCCAAAATCTCATAAACTAACCATCAATATTTACAATGCCATTAGAGAGAAATATAACATATAAATTATAAAATGAATAAAATACATAAAATACATAGAGAACATAAAAAACCTATATAAAATATATATCTTAAAAATATATATATATAAAAAAAAAAAAAAAAAAAAAAAAAAAAAAAAAAAAAAAACCATATATTGCATACGCCACTTGGTGTGCATCTAATCCCTCAATTTGACTATGACACCAGAGGAGATAATGGTCTTCCACAGTTATGAAACATTGTCATGTTCCGTGTTGCATTAGTGCACAATGTGTCCCATGGATACTTCATCCAGAGGACTTGTCATAACGCTGGATGGAAATATAGCGATCAATGTGACAATAATCATAAGTTCTTAATACAGATTGTTAATCACCGGATATTTTGATGGTTAAGTGTCCATAGTGTCACAACCCCATGTATATATATATGTCCAACCATATAGTCAAATCCACCCACACTCAGACCTTCAACCCAGAGCTGTGTGTTTTTTGTATTTTCTACTACCAGGCAGCTGCATGCGTTTCATGATCAGATAATGAAGAGGATTAGATCAGAGCTCTTAGATCCACATGTATATACATTTACACACTCACAGACGTATACATCCACACTCCCACCTTCAATCCAACAAACAAAGTCTGATCCTTCAAAAGAAATTTGAGGAGAAAGGGTATGATGCACAGCTTATTCAAACAGCATGTAATAAATATTTAGCCCTTTATGATAGTAATTCCATAGATTGTACTGTCGTGGAAGCTGGTGTCCATTCTGAGACCACGACTGACATTTGCAATACAAACGTAGTACGTTTCTGTACTAGATATAGTAACAAAGCCTGGGATATCAAACACACTCTGTCGAAAAACTGGAACATTTTAAAAAACGACCCTACTCTAGGGAAGGTACTTCCTGATAAACCCACATTAATTTTCAGGAAACCTAGGGATCTCAGGAGCATAATAGCGCCTAGCAGAGTACGTAAAAGGAACTACCAGCAGACTTCTAACCCAGGTCCATGGTCAGTGCTATTTGACCAAAAGGGCAGCTACAGATGTAGCGTTCCCAATTGTGGCACATGTGGAGTCATATGGCATCGGAAAAAAGATTTTTTGAGCACAGACGGCAGGAGATTTTCCATTAAACAGTTTATTAACTGTGGGACTTCTTTTGTCATTTATGGCTTAATCTGCCCCTGTGGCCTACTGTATGTAGGCCGCACCTCACGGTGTCTTAGGACACGTATTAGCGAGCACAAAAAGTAATATAAAATTGGCAAAAGATAAATATTCAGTCCCTCGTCATTTCAAAGAAACACATCAGAGCAACTACGATGGACTGAAAGTCTTTGGAATAGAAGCAATCACAAAGGACTTAGATAGTGGGAGGAGATACCAAGAACTCTGTAGAAGAGAAAGTTTTTGGATCTTCACATTGGGGTACCTTGTCCCCTAGAGGTTTAAATGATGACCTGGAGATTCATACTCTTATTTAGTCACCAGAAAGTACGAATACAATTAGTGACCTCTACTGTTCCACCCCAATTTTAGGTTGCGATTCAAATACATTTGATGTATCTAGTGTATTGAATGTATTTGAAGTATGTATATATATATATATATGTATACATAATTTATATATATATTCTCTATATTCAGCATTACATATACTGTTATCAACAGAAATGTTCTGAGTGTAAGGAATATGGTTATTTAGTATTAGCCCTGATAGTAATAATAATTGTTCCACTCACTGCTTCATACTATAAGGATACATCTGCCCCCCTGGTTTTTTTTTTTTTTTTTTTTTTTTTTTTTCCTTCTGCACATGCGCAGGTTAGGTTCACGCATGCGCAGTTAGGAGCATGGAGCAGTAGCGTGCGTTCCACAGGGTAAACCAGCAAGCAATGAGGGAAGTTCATGTCCTCCCTATGCAGCTGACTACAAATCCCCTTCATCAATGGATCGGGAAACGCATGCAGCTGCCTGGTGATATTTAGTTATATATATAAAATATACACAGCATCAGGATTGAAGGTGGGAGTGTGGATGTATACGTCTGTGAGTGTGTAAATGTATATACATGTGGATCTAAGAGCTCTGATCTAATCCTCTTCATTATCTGATCATGAAACGCATGCAGCTGCCTGGTAGTAGAAAATACAAAAAACACACAGCTCTGGGTTGAAGGTCTGAGTGTGGGTGGATTTGACTATATGGTTGGACATATATATATACATGGGGTTGTGACACTATGGACACTTAACCATCAAAATATCCGGTGATTAACAATCTGTATTAAGAACTTATGATTATTGTCACATTGATCGCTATATTTCCATCCAGCGTTATGACAAGTCCTCTGGATGAAGTATCCATGGGACACATTGTGCACTAATGCAACACGGAACATGACAATGTTTCATAACTGTGGAAGACCATTATCTCCTCTGGTGTCATAGTCAAATTGAGGGATTAGATGCACACCAAGTGGCGTATGCAATATATGGTTTTTTTTTTTTTTTTTTTTTTTTTTTTTTTTATATATATATATTTTTAAGATATATATTTTATATAGGTTTTTTATGTTCTCTATGTATTTTATGTATTTTATTCATTTTATAATTTATATGTTATATTTCTCTCTAATGGCATTGTAAATATTGATGGTTAGTTTATGAGATTTTGGCCCCTCCTACTATCCTGAGACTGCCCAACCCGGGTAGGGAGGGCTTATTTTTAGTCCAGAGATATGGGTATATATAGGAGGGTGCACGTATGGTTCAGTTAGCTCTGAGGAAGAAGGGACTCCCTTCGAAACGCGTCAGTTGTACTGAACACCTATTCCCCTGATGGGACTCATGTTATCTTCAAGTCCCTGAGAGGACTTACATGCCTGATTTTATTCGCTGTTTGTGAGTATGTTTTTTACAAGTAATAAATTTTGGTCGCTGAGGTAATGCGGCAAGGGCTGGTGCGCTTCTTGTTTTTTATTTCATTTTACAGTGCTGATTGGGCTTCCCCAGCCTTGGTTTGGAGCTGCACAGCCCTTTATGCAGTGGTGTTCGTTCTCCCCAGGCCTGGTTCCATCTTGTGCCACCTGTCTGAGTCTTGGAGCGCAGGAGAATTCTTTTTCGTTTTTCCATGATGTGAAAGGTTATGTCTGGTGTGCACTTTGCACACTGTTCTTTGCTTATAAAATTACGTCTTTATAAAGCCATTTCATTAAACAAAGGCCTAACCTTGCTTCTAATGGTTCAGAATTCAGCTTCAGTTCTGGGGTGGAGTTAATGATGTGATCAACCACCGACAGAATATCAGGCTTAGGAGTCCCTGCAAATATCAAACACAGACAATTCACCCATCATTAGAAATTACACATTAAATGGAGAGGATCTGTGATAAAAATACACTTCTTTCCAAGGCAGGGACATTTAAAAGAATATAAATGTAACACAATTAGTGGGCAATATTAAAAGCTAAAAAAAATGTGGACTTAGTGTTCATTATATATATAATATTTAAATCCATAGAAAATGGATTTACTTAAATTAATTTTGTTTATTGACTAGTACTGATAACCAAAAGCTACCTACAGATATGAGAGGGCAGCTGCAGGTTTAGAAGCTTTCATTCAGCAGCTTGCTGAAGTAGAGAAGGATTCAGGATAAAATAACTCGCTTTTAAGAACAGAGAATCCCTGATGAAGTCACGTGACAGTGACGCAACGCGTCGGACATAAGCGGAGGTAGATGACTTAGGAATAAGGAAGTACATGCCGCGATCCTCTGTTCTTAAAAGAGAGTTGTTTTATCCTGTATGTAAGTGCATGTCAGAAGTTTTGTCGACTTACTACACTATATGAGGCGTATTTCCTTTTGGGCGAGGTAACTATTACCATCCTAAATGGTGGAATCCTTAAAGCTATCCTAATATCTACAAAAGGAGAGGAAGAGGAGGAGTGGAGAGTCCCTAGTGGTTGGAGGAGATAGAGACCAACAATGGCGATATTTTAATAAACACAGTGCAATACGCATTAGTGGTGAGAGTTCTGAGAGCACTGAGGTGGCACTATAACGTATGAAATTCACATGAAGCACGGATCTATATTATATGGCGTTGGATCACGCAATTGCCGGAATTGAATTAACTTTATTTATATTTATATATTCTTTATATATTTATTTATATATTTTATTATCAAGCACCCTGTTATGAGTTTATTCACTATGGTTGTTTAGCAGTTGATGGATTGATGTTTTATGCTCTCATCATAATTTCCTGCCGGCAGCACTACATTACACACTACTAACCTTTATATTACATTGTGGAAACACAATTGATGTTAGCAGCAGCACACGTAGTGGCAGTCACCAATAAACAGGTATATTTTATTTTCAGCACATAGTAGGCGCAGGTGTTTCTTTCACTGTATTTTAAAAATGTTTTGTGGCTTCAACTTTACCCTTGCAGCCACTGAAGTCTCACTGAAGAATTTTAGAAAAAACAACACTCTTCAATTACCGTATTTGCTGGCGTATAAGACGACCCCCTACTTTTCCTGTTAAAATATAGGGTTTGAGCTATACTTGCCGTATAAGACTACCCCTCTTCCAACACACACCAAATAAAAATGAAAAAACATCAGATTTGATTTCAATATGGTATGCTATTTCAGTATGGTATTCCAATGATGGGGTGCTATTCCTCCCACTGACACCAATGATGGGGCACGATTCCTCGTTCTGACACCAATGATGGGGCACTATTTCATCCACTGACACCAATGATGGGGCACTATTCCTCCCACTGATACCAATGATGAGGCACTACTCCTCCCACTGATACCCATGATGGGACACTATTCCTCCCACTGACACCAATGATGGTGCCCTATCATTAGTGTCAGTGTGTGAGGAATAGTGTCCCATCATTAGTGTCAGTGGGAGGAATAGTGCCCCATCATTAGTCAGTGGGAGGAATAGTGCCCCATCATTAGTCAGTGGGAGGAATAGTGTCCCTTCATTGGTGTCAGTGGGAAGAATCGTGCCCCATCATTGGTGTCAGTGTGAGGAATAGTGCCCCATCATTAGTGTCAGTGGGAGGAATAGTGCCCCATCATTAGTCAGTGGGAGGAATAGTGCCCCATCATTAGTCAGTGGGAGGAATAGTGCCCCATCATTAGTCAGTGGGAGGAATAGTGCCCCATCATTAGTCAGTGGGAGGAATAGTGCCCCATCATTAGTGTCAGTGGGAGGAATAGTGCCCCATCATTGGTGTCAGTGGGAAGAATCGTGCCCCATCATTGGTGTCAGTGGGAGGAATAGCGTCCCATCATTAGTGTCAGTGGGAGGAATAGCGCCCCATCGTTGGTGTCAGTGGGAGGAATAGCGCCCCATCGTTGGTGTCAGTGGGAGGAATAGCGCCCCATCGTTGGTGTCAGTGGGAGGAATAGCGCCCCATCGTTGGTGTCAGTGGGAGGAATAGCGCCCCATCGTTGGTGTCAGTGGGAGGAATAGCGCCCCATCGTTGGTGTCAGTGGGAGGAATAGCGCCCCATCGTTGGTGTCAGTGGGAGGAATAGCGCCCCATCGTTGGTGTCAGTGGGAGGAATAGCGCCCCATCGTTGGTGTCAGTGGGAGGAATAGCGCCCCATCGTTGGTGTCAGTGGGAGGAATAGCGCCCCATCGTTGGTGTCAGTGGGAGGAATAGCGCCCCATCGTTGGTGTCAGTGGGAGGAATAGCGCCCCATCGTTGGTGTCAGTGGGAGGAATAGCGCCCCATCGTTGGTGTCAGTGGGAGGAATAGCGCCCCATCGTTGGTGTCAGTGGGAGGAATAGCGCCCCATCGTTGGTGTCAGTGGGAGGAATAGCGCCCCATCGTTGGTATCAGTGGAAGGAATAGCGCCCCATCGTTGGTATCAGTGGTGGGAAAAGTGCCCCATCGTTGGTATCAGTGGGGAGAATAGTGCCCCATCGTTGGTGTCAGTGGGGGGGGAGGGGGAATAGTGCCCCATCGTTGGTGTCAGTGGGGAGGAGGAATAGTGCCCCATTGTTGGTGTCAGTGGGGGAGGAACAGTGCCTCATCGTTGGTGTCAGTGTGGAGGAGGAATAGTGCCTCATCGTTGGTGTGAGTGGGGGAGGAATAGTGCCTCATCGTTGGTGTGAGTGGGGGAGGAATAGTGCCCCATCGTTGGTGTTATTGGGGAGGAGGAATAGTGCCCCATCGTTGGTGTCAGTGGGGGAGGAATAGTGCCCCATCGTTGGTGTCAGTGGGGGAGGAATAGTGCCCCATCGTTGGTGTCAGTGGGGGAGGAATAGTGCCCCATCGTTGGTGTCAGTGGGGGAGGAATAGTGCCCCATCGTTGGTGTCAGTGGGGGAGGAATAGTGCCCCATCGTTGGTGTCAGTGGGGGAGGAATAGTGCCCCATCGTTGGTGTCAGTGGGGGAGGAATAGTGCCCCATCGTTGGTGTCAGTGGGGGAGGAATAGTGCCCCATCGTTGGTGTCAGTGGGGGAGGAATAGTGCCCCATCGTTGGTGTCAGTGGGGGAGGAATAGTGCCCCATCGTTGGTGTCAGTGGGGGAGGAATAGTGCCCCATCGTTGGTGTCAGTGGGGGAGGAATAGTGCCCCATCGTTGGTGTCAGTGGGGGAGGAATAGTGCCCCATCGTTGGTGTCAGTGGGGGAGGAATAGTGCCCCATCGTTGGTGTCAGTGGGGGAGGAATAGTGCCCCATCGTTGGTGTCAGTGGGGGAGGAATAGTGCCCCATCGTTGGTGTCAGTGGGGGAGGAATAGTGCCCCATCGTTGGTGTCAGTGGGGGAGGAATAGTGCCCCATCGTTGGTGTCAGTGGGGGAGGAATAGTGCCCCATCGTTGGTGTCAGTGGGGGAGGAATAGTGCCCCATCGTTGGTGTCAGTGGGGGAGGAATAGTGCCCCATCGTTGGTGTCAGTGGGGGAGGAATAGTGCCCCATCGTTGGTGTCAGTGGGGGAGGAATAGTGCCCCATCGTTGGTGTCAGTGGGGGAGGAATAGTGCCCCATCGTTGGTGTCAGTGGGGGAGGAATAGTGCCCCATCGTTGGTGTCAGTGGGGGAGGAATAGTGCCCCATCGTTGGTGTCAGTGGGGGAGGAATAGTGCCCCATCGTTGGTGTCAGTGGGGGAGGAATAGTGCCCCATCGTTGGTGTCAGTGGGGGAGGAATAGTGCCCCATCGTTGGTGTCAGTGGGGGAGGAATAGTGCCCCATCGTTGGTGTCAGTGGGGGAGGAATAGTGCCCCATCGTTGGTGTCAGTGGGGGAGGAATAGTGCCCCATCGTTGGTGTCAGTGGGGGAGGAATAGTGCCCCATCGTTGGTGTCAGTGGGGGAGGAATAGTGCCCCATCGTTGGTGTCAGTGGGGGAGGAATAGTGCCCCATCGTTGGTGTCAGTGGGGGAGGAACAGTGCCTCATCGTTGGTGTCAGTGGGGGAGGAACAGTGCCCCATCGTTAGTGTCAGTGGGGGAGGAACAGTGCCCCATTGTTAGTGTCAGTGGGGGAGGAACAGTGCCCCATCGTTAGTGTCAGTGGGGGAGAGGAATAGTGCCAAAAGTGTCACAGCATGGTGCTGCTGCACACTTACTGGCCGCTCCCTCACTCGATTTTCGCGGGGCCGCTCGGCTCCGCCTCCTCGCCGGCGATTGGTCGCCTGTGTGCCTTTCCAGTGCTGGCGCCCAATCACCGGTGAGGAGGCGGAGCTGAGCGGCCGCGCGACCATTGAGCGGCCGAACTGAAAGAAGGAGCAGCTGCGCTTCCTGGACCGGATCGATGTGGGATCGGAGCCAGGCAAGGTACAGCAGCCCCCTGCCCGCCCCTGTACTTAGTGTCCCTTCCGCCACCGCACCGCCCCTCGAAAAAGTGCCGCCCTGACACTGTGTCGCCGTATACCGGCGTATAAGACGACCCCCGACTTTTCAGAAGATTTTCATGGGTTAAAAAGTCGTCTTATACACCGGCAAATACGGTAAGTCTCTGGGTGGGAAGAAAAATTAATGCTGACAATATATATTGCATAACTAGCAAAGCAGGAGATCTAGGATCCAGCCTGTTTAATATAGACCTTCCCAAAACTGTGCTCAGCTATATGCACTTGGCCTGAGCTGTGGAAGGGAACAGAGAACATGTGCTCAGGGAAGTAGTTAATATTGTTAAAATGTATTTATTTTTTTTTTACATGTGAACTAAGAATTTTCCAAAAATATGTTACTTTTATACCTGGTTCTTTATCTCTGAATCCATCTTGTGGTTGCAGCTCATCTTTCAGCGAAAAGTCGTTACTCTTGGGCACATCTGAGCAAGTTGGGGAACTGGTCTCTGTCCTGGTAGGTTTACTCTCTTCAGGAAGAACCTAAATGGAAGTTATCATCACTAACTTTTCTTCTAAATATTATAACCCAGAGAAAAGAAATGATTTACTGGATCTACAAATATCAGCAAAGAACATCAGGAGTTATTTAAAGGTTCAATCAAACCAAAGCTCACGGACATAAACCAGTGAATGTTACAGTCATCAAACATTCACAGGTGGTTTAATCATTCCCTGCTTTTTGAGTGGTTGCAAAGATAGACTTTTTTTTTACCTTAATGCATTCTCCAGCCCCATTAAATACTTATAAATATGCCCCTTACACTGGGTGTACACTAGCCTGCACAATAAAATGCAATGTTTCACTATGTGGGCAAGTGTCAGTGTCAGCAATGGTGGCTCATTGCACTGCTGTGCACCAACAAAAGGTGTCATATAGTAATTTGAGATAAAATGCAGACATGCTGCATTTTTTGGCACCGAGCTTCACACCAGTGCTGTGGTGTAAACGGAGCCCATAGAAAACAATTGTACTCATGAAAGAAAAAAAATGTTATGTCCTGTAGATTTCTGTCCTTTCTGCAAAACTATCAACTGGTAAATAGTCCATTCAGACTGGAAAACTGGTCTGTCTGTACTGACCGATTTACCCTCTTCAGACAGAGCCCAAATGGAAATTATCACCAATTAAACATCTTCTGAATGATATAACCCAAAAAAGAAATAAAAAAAATTTGGAGCCTTCATGTGGTTTACTGGAAACTTTGTGAAAAAACACACACAAACAACATAAGCAGTGTACATAGGATAATGCTAATGGGGTAGACCACCCAAAATTGCTAAAGCTAGTCATAAACATAGATTTCTTTAATTCAGCAGATCTAGTGGATTCCATCCACAAAATGGACAAAGTCCCCCCTGCCAGGCTATAATATTCTGCTACTTGCTAGCATTGGCTGCAGGCACTGTCTGGCCGACAATTTTTGGCCTGGCTCCTTTGACAAAATTTGGTTGAGTAATCGACTTCTGTGAAGCCAGCAGGGCTGTCCACTGTTTGAATTTCGGAAGATTCTTCTAAACTGGAAGGCTTTAGACTCTGCCCTTTTAGTTGTCCAAGTGAAATAAAACTACCAGAAAAACTCCAACTGTGGCAATATCAGAATGTCTTCACTATTACGCAGTTGAGGTTTATAATATTGAATTGCAGCTAGATGTAGCAGGCTATTCACAGAACCTGTGGATAAGGAAACAGTTTGTCATGTGATTCTGTATTGTGTAACCCAAGAACTACCACTCTGAACCTGGGAACGCTTGGCCTGCACTCACAGAGTCTCGGAGTTAACCGGTCATTCAAAAAATAAGGAAAGCTTTAACAGTAGGAATTACGGAGTGAATAAAATTAATGCCATGAACTATTCATTTGATAGGATTTATTCCCATTAGTTTAATTGCTAAATATTCACATTCGTTTATAAAAGGTACCTTTAAATATTATGCTTTCTTTTTAAATGAATCATTAATGAAGTCAACCACCTGGTGGCTTCATTACTAAATCTTTGATGTTGTGTCGCTGCATTGATAGAGCCATTTTCCTCGGTGACTCATAAAGGAGCAATAAGAGAATTTCGCCACTGGCTGTCTATCCCGAGTACAGAAGTAGTAATGACACTTTTGTAAAAAAAAAATATATATATATATATATATATATATATATATATATATATATATATATATACATACATATATACACACACACATATACACACACACATACATACATACATACATACATACACACACAAATACATACACACACATACACACACATAGACATACACACACATAGACATACATACACCCATCCCTTCCCTAGAACTGCTGCCAATTCACTACTGGATATTAAGACCTCCTTTTGAATTGTTTAGAGCACTCCTTGACTTAAATAATGAATAATTCAGTACTGCACATTTTATTTTCCTTTCCAGGTGGCACTGCATGGAGAGCAAAGAGCAATGATAATGAGTAAATGACTCAAACCTAGAGCTACCAGTCAGCTTCCAACTCTCTTTCCTTGTGTTATTGCAGTCAGAATAACATACAATGTTAGAAAACAGGTTTACTTGCTTAAAGCAAGGACACAGAAAAAAATATGTACTTATAATAACTTTAAAATTTTTTGTGTAGATTTTTCTTGGAAGCTAATCTTCTGTGAAATGACCAACTTCAAGTGAGTTAAAGTGGTTGTAATTTTCCCAGAAATGGAAAATGAGCAAAGCATTCCCTCCAATAGTATGTACTTAACCGAAAGCACCTATTCTGATTACTGTTTGCTTTTATTCCTCTGCTATCTGCATGAGTCACATCTGAAAGTCTGTGCTGACACCAGGCAATCAGGGGAGATGTCCCCTCCTCCCCTCCAGCACACAGCAGGAGACTGAAAGCCTCAGTTGTGCAGGTTTCCCTGTGTGTGTAGGGGAGGGAGGGGGGTGTCCATTCCCTCCACTCAGGTCTCAGATTACAGTCAGCTTCCTGCTCCATGATGTGCAGTGTGTGACATCAGATCCCCACTTATTGCCTTGTAGAGATCAGAAATGCTGTGTAAAATGTGTGGAGGAGGCTATAGAGAAAAAAGGGCTACTAATAAACAGGTACAACTTATTTAGGAGGCTTTGTTTCATCTCTGTGTATCACCTGAGGCCAGTCACTTCACTGGGTATATGCAAGGGTTTACAACCACTTTAAAGCACAGCCAAACCCAAAAACAAAAATGTAATAAATAATTCCCTACTCATCCTTGGATGTGGTGCAAGCATTCGTTTTCTTTTAGAGTGAGAACATTCTCAGTAAATACATAAAATACCTATTGATCATGCCAGAAATGTAGCGTCCTTGCTACTTCATGTGAGTTAAAGAGGCACTTTAGTCAGAAAATTAAGTCATGCTAGATCACTTCATGCCGGCCCCTTCTGCAGGTATAGCTATGTAAAAAATTAAAAATAAGTGCCTGTACTAACCACATGCCGCCCAGCCACTGTAGAAATACGGCAGCAGGGCGGCTGGGCAAAACCACGTTTTAAAACGTGTATTTTCAAAACAAGTAGGGGGCGCGCGCAAGGCATGCCGCCGCCCTACCTGTCCCGCCGATCATGGCCGCGGATGTCAGTCACCAGGTCACAGCCTGTCGTTACCGGCTATGTCCCAGCGATTAGCGGCAATCGTTGCCAGAGAGCAGGGCTGCAGTAGCTCTGTTCTCTGTCAGTTCCCTGACAGCTCCTGATACGCTGATCAGGACAGAAGAGTTTATCTGTCCGGATCAGTGTATCTGCATGCAGTACACACCCCCGCCCCCTAGTAAAACACTCCCCTCACACAGTTAACCCTTTCACTGAATAATAAAGTTAACCCCTTCCTCCCCAGTGCCATTAGTACAGTGTCAGTGTTTTTTTTTTTTGCACTGATCACTGTATTGGTGTCACTGTGGATGTCAGTGACCCCAAGTCAGTTCCCCCCCAGTGTCAGAATGTCCGCCGCAGTCCCGCCATAAGTCGCTGATCACAGCCATTAGTATAAAAAAAAAAATTTTAAATCCCAGTATCTTTCCCACCATTTGTAAACGCTATAACTTTCACGTAAACCAATTAATTTACACGTATTGGGGTTTTTTTTAGCAAAGACATGTCGCAGAATACATTTTGGCAGAAATTTATGACTAAATTTGATTTTTGCATTTTTTTTACTGGACATGTTTTATAGCAAAAAGTCCAAAATATTGTTTTTTTTTTCCTCAAAATTGTCAGCCTTTATTTTTATAGCGTAAAAAATAAAAACCGCACAGGCGATCAAATACCACCGAAAGAAAGCTCAATTTGTGGGGAAAAAAAGGATGTAAATTTAATTTATGTACCATATTGCATGACCGCGCAATTGTCCGTTAAACTAGCACAGCGCTGTATAGCAGAAAAATGGTGTAAATTGCAGTATTTATACCATAGTTTGTAGATGCTATAACTTCCACACAAAGCAATCAATATACACTTATTGGGATTTTTTTTTACCAAAAACATGTAGCAGAATACATTTTGGCCTAAATTTATAACCAACTTTGAGTTTACTATATATTTTTTATAGCTGAAAATAAAAAATATTGTTTTTCTTCAAAATTTTTGGCCTTTTTTTGTTTATAGCGTGAAAAATAAAAAGCGCACAGATGATCAAATACCACCGAAAGAAAGCTCTATTTGTGTGAAAAAAAGGACGTAAATTTAGTTTGGGTGCAGCATTGCATGACCACGCAATTATCAGTTGAATTAGTGCAGCGCCAAGTAGCAAAAAGAGGCCTGGTCATTAAGGGGGGTAAATCCTCAGGAGCTCAAGTGGTTAAAGCACAGCCAAACCCAAAAACAAAAATGTAATAAATAATTGCCTACTCATCCTTGGATGTGGTGCAAGCATTCGTTTTCTTTTAGAGTGAGAACATTCTCAGTAAATACATAAAATACCTATTGATCATGCCAGAAATGTAGCGTCCTTGCCACTTCATGTGAGTTAAAGAGGCACTTTAGTCAGAAAATTAAGTCATGCTAGATCACTTCATGCCGGCCCCTTCTGCAGGTATAGCTATGTAAAAAAGTAAAAATAAGTGCCTGTACTGTTTAACCACATGCCGCCCAGCCACTGTAGAAATACGGCGGCAGGGCGGCACGGCTGAGCAAAACCACGTTTTAAAACGTGTGTTTTCAAAACAGGAAGGGGGCGCATTCGAGGAGCGCCGCCGCCCTACCTGTCCCGCCGATCACGGCCGCGGATGTCAGTCGCCGGGTCACAGCCGGCTATGTCCCAGCGATTAGTGGCAATCACTGACAGAGAGCAGGGCTGCAGTAGCTGTGCTTTCTGTCAGTTCCCTGACAGCTCCTGACACGCTGATCGGGACAGAAGAGTTTATCTGTCCCGTGCAGTACACACCCCCGCCCCCTAGTAAAACACTCCCCTCACACAGTTAACCCTTTCACTGAATAAAGTTAACCCCTTCCAACCCCAGTGCCATTAGTACAGTGTCAGTGTTTTTTTTTTTTGCACTGATCACTGTATTGGTGTCACTGGGGATGTCAATGACCCCAAGTCAGTTCCCCCCCAGTGTCAGAATGTCTGCCGTAGTCCCGCCATAAGTCGCTGATCGCCGCCATAAGTCACTGATCGCCGCCATTATTAGTATAAAAAAATAAATAAAAATCCCAGTATCTTTCCCGCCATTTGTAAACACTATAACTTTCACGTAAACCAATTAAGTTACATGTATTGGGGTATTTTTTTAGCAAAGACATGTCGCAGAATGCATTTTGGCAGAAATTTATGACTAAATTTGATTTTTTAAATTTTTTTTTACTGGACATGTTTTATAGCAAAAAGTCCAAAATATTGTTTTTTTTCCTCAAAATTGTCAGCCTTTTTTTTTATAGCGCAAAAAATAAAAAACGCACAGGCGATCAAATACCACCGAAAGAAAGCTCAATTTGTGGGGAAACAAAAAGGAGGTACATTTCATTTATGTACCATATTGCATGACTGCGCAATTGTCCGTTAAACTAGCGCAGCGATGTATAGCAAAAAAATGGCGTAAATTGCAGTATCTATACCATAGATTGTAGATGCCATAACTTTCACACAAAGCAATCAATATACACTTATTGGGATTTTTTTTTTACCAAAAACATGAAGCAGAATACATTTTGGCCTAAATTTATAACTAACTTTGAGTTTGCTATATATTTTTTATAGCTGAAAGTAAAAAATATTGTTTTTCTTCAAAATATTTGGTCTTTTTTTGTTTATAGCGTGAAAAATAAAAAGCGCACAGGTGATCAAATACCACCGAAAGAAAGCTCTATTTGTGTGAAAAAAAGGACGTAAATTTCGTTTGGGTGCAGCATTGCATGACCACGCAATTATCAGTTGAATTAATGCAGCGCCGAGAAGCAAAAAGAGGCCTGGTCATTAAGGGGGGTAAATCCTCAGGAGGGCAAGTGGTTAAAATACAGTCATAAGCTGTCTTACTCTGCTCTGCACAATGCTCAGCTGTTCTCTATTTTTCGGCACTGTGCTGAACATGCAGAGGCCAATCTGCCAACTGCCTATAAATGTACTGCTGATCAGAGGCTCTGGGCTTCAGCAAAATGGCAGCCTCCAGCAAGCAGAAACAGGAACATTACTGGAGGAAAATTATAACACACACTAATTGTGGTTTTATTATTAGTATGATTAATGTGGACGGAATTTTCCCTGCTAAAGAACACTATTTTTTATCAAGTTGTTATGAGTAAATTTCCTCTTTAACCACTTGCCTACCAGGCACTTATACCCCCTTATTTACCAGGCCAATTTTCAGCTTTCAGCGCTGCCGCACTTTGATTGACAATTGCGCGGTCATGCAACATTGTACCCATATGAAATTTTGATCATTTTTTTCTCACAAATAGAGCTTTCTTTTGGTGGTATTTAATCGCCACTGGGCGCTTTACTTTTTGCGCTATAAATAAAAAATTGCCAAAAATTTGAAAAAAAAAAAAAGTTTCTTTGTTTCTATTATAAAATTTTTCAAACAGGTAATTTTTCTCCTTCGCTGATGTGCGTTGATGAGGCAGCACTGATGGGCACTGATAGGCGGCACTGATGGGCACTGATAGGCAGTACTAATGAGGTGGCACGGATAGGCGGCACTGATAGACAGCACTAATGAGGTGTCACAGATAGGCGGCACTAATATGCAACACTGATAGGCGGCACTGATAGGTGACACTGATGGGTACTGATAGACGGCACTGACTGGCATCACTGCTGGGCACTGACTGGCGGCACTGACTGGCACAACCGCTGGACACTGGTGGCACTGACTGGCAGCACTGCTGGACTGCACTGGTGGGTGGCACTGGTGGGCGGCACTGGTGGGTGGGCACAGGTGGGTGGGCACAGGTGGGTGGCACTGCTGGGCACAGGTAGGTGGCACTTCTGGGCACAGGTGTGTGAAATTGCAGAGTGGCACAGGTGGGTGCACTGCTGGGCACAGGTGGGTGATCTGCTGGGCACAGGTGGGCGGAGCTAGTGGGCGCACTGCAGGGCACAGGTGGGCGGAACTTGCGGGTGGCACTGCTGGGCACCGATCATCAGGGCACTGATCATCAGTGCCCTGATGATCGGTGCCGATCCCCGCTGACAACTGCCGGTTCTCGGCAGTACTTTCCTCACGATCTGACAGCGTGAGGAAAGTGCAGCCGAGAACCGGCACTTGCATTTCCCTCTGATCAGCGTGTCATTGGACACCGCTGATCAGGTGGTAAAAGGCCGCTGTGATTGGCCTTTTACCACATCACGTGATCAGCTGTGTCCGTAGGACACAGCGATCACGGAGATCGCCGGGTGGGCGCCCCCTGGGGCGCGCAGGAGAGCGCGTTCTGGGGGGACGTCATATGACGTCCACTCAGATCTGGCCGGCCGCAGTGCAGCCGTCATTCGGCTATCTGCGATCGGCAACAAGTTAAAAAAAAAACAAAAAAACAAAACAAAAAAAAAAAACCCCACATTTCCTTACCTTTGGCTGATCATACAATTTTTCTCATATAATTTTTCCTTTAGATTTACCAAAATCATATAATATGAGGTCAAACCTGAACACTTTCAATTTGTATGCAATCGGGCAGGCCCATGCACTACATAGTTGAAGGTAAATCTAAAGGAAATTGAAGAAGAAAATTGTATAATGTATGGCCAGCCTTTCTTACGTTAACTACTTTTTCCATTAATGCCTCATATTATGATACAGAAATTAAAGTGGACAACAAGAAACAAGAAATATGTATTTGCAGGATCACCAGGTGACAAAAAATAGCCAAAATAAAAATCGAATATAGACACTACACCTAAGGCAGCCTTTTTCAACCAGGGTAACCAGGCACCATTGGGTGCCTTCAGGAGTGCCTTTTAGTTAAACAAAGCCACAGGTTTTCATTGTTCACCATTACAACTTTCTAGCCGTTGACGACATAAAAAACAATTAGGTCATCAGTTGACGAGAAGGACATCAGGCACCTGCACAGCATCCTTGCTTACCCCTCTCCTGCCCTGTCCATCAGTACTGGGGTCACATTACTGGAGTGAGAGAGAAACTGAGGGAGAATAGAAACAATGGAGTACTAGTCAGTACCAGTGTGCAAAGGTGTATTTGCTTTGGAAGTCACCTCTGATGTTGCGCGCCCTACAGTTGTGGATGTTGAGGGTTCTGTAAAACTATTTGTTTAGTTTTTTACATTTTGTAATAGGTGCCTCAAGGTTGTGCAGAATTTTAAAGGGTGGCTTGATTTTCTGTAGGATTTTAAAGGCTGCCTTGACTAAAAAAAAGTTGATAATTTATGACAATTTACTATTCCTTAGATCAGTGTTTTCTCAATTTGTTTTTGGTTTATACCACCCAAGAATTTCTGGTATCACTCGGAGACACTTTTGGTGAGAGTACTGAGCTTGCGCTACGGAGTCTTCACACCTGCTGTGGCCATTATGAGTTGTTCCCACTAATTTTTTTTTATTCATTTTATATTATGGAGAATTCAACTGGATATACTGAAAGACAGAAAATGTAAGAGATCGTGTCTAATGCTAAAGCTGGCCATTAGCTGATCAAAATGCATCCAGTTCAGCAGTAACCAGCCACAACTTCATCACTTTGTGGCTGTCCCTGCTCAACAGACGCCAATCACTTGATCAACTTCTGTCAAACGGTCATGTTGGAAAATGTTTGTGGATCAGTGGCTCCAGCTGCTGATCAGTGTATTCTGGCAGTGGCGAGTCCCACTTTCAGAATACAGTGTTCTGGCGAGGAGCAATTGCACCATCCGCCTTGTTTGTGTGGATGGAGGAATCTGTTTGCGTAAACTGGTTGTAAACACTCAAGGTTGTTTTTACCATAATGCATATTCACATCAAGGTAAAAAAACCTTACTACCCCCTCCCCCCCACCACCACCAGCAGCCCCCCCCCCCTTATCCATACCTGAGCCCAATCTTGATCCAGTGTTGTGCATGAGCAGCGGTTCTCTCCCACCTCAGCAGCTCAGAGACAACAGCAGGAGCCATTCGCTCGCAGCCAGTGAGGAGGGAGTGTCAATGGACACACAGAGACGGCTTGCAAGGGAGGCTGAACTACTGCCCCTATAGCAATAGGCTTGCTATGGGGGTACTCGGCAGAGGGAAGGAGCAGGGCGTGTCAAGAAGAGGGGGGTCAGGGCTGCTCTGTGCAAAGCCATTGCACAGAGGAGGTATGTATAACACGTTTGTTATGTTAGAAAATATAATATGGTTTACAATCACTTTAACTACCCATCTATGGCAAGGTTAGGGTATACCTCAACAGAGTCAAGAAATATGGAAGGCAGACTAGAGTACCAGAGATATATTAGAAACAAAGGATTCATTTAGGTCACTGGGTTCCATTTATAACAGCAAATTGCAACTATAGCAATTTTACATAATAAAATGTATGTGGGTTCAAGAACATGATGAAAATACTTTTAAATTAATGAATAAACTAAAGAAGCAAAAACGTTTCCAGGCATGCATACTCCATAATGTTCTGTCTGAGGAGAATCTGGGAGGGGGTGTTCGTCTTGAAAAAAAAAAATATACACATACATACATACACATATATATATATATATATATACACACACACACACACATACATATGTACATATACATACATATACACATACACACAATATAATTATATTGTATATAATTCATATATCAGAATCTTTAAACAAATAATATTAGGTCTTCTACATCAAAAGGTGATGTTTTAACATGTACAATGGTAATAAAAAGATAATACCTCAGATACACCCTTTCTATACAAGACATCACCAGTCAAACAAACCAGTGACTAACAGGAAGCAAATCTGGAAACAAACTACATCCAGTCACAGTAAAGCCCTCACATCACATTTTGTAGTAGAAGTTCAGAACAAGGCATTGTAAGTCAGTTCGGGGATAAGATGAGCTGGCTGCAGGGTGCTGGTGACTAGTCCTTGCACTCTGTTTGCCTTTTTTTTTTGGGGGGGGGGGCATGGTAAAGAGTATTCATTCTATGCATGAAGGTAAAAACCTTCTGTGTGCAGCAGCTCTCCCAGCAAATACTAAGGCTGGCCATACACTATACAATTTTCTGTCCAATTTCTGCCCAATTTCCTTTAGATTTACCTTCAACTATGTAGTGCAAGGGCCTGCCTAATTGGATACAATTGAAAGTGTTGTTAGGTTTGACCTCCTATTATATGGTTTTTGGTAAATCTAAAGCAAAATTTTCAAGAAAATTGTATAATGTATGGCCAGCCTTACCTGTGCCCCATCACGATCTAGCGATCTGCACGAAAGCTTCGTCTCTCCAGGGACTCTCCCTCCTCATTGACTGAGACAGCAGCAGAAGCCATTGGCTCCGGCTACTGTCAATCACAGCCAGTGAGCCAATGAGGGGGGAGCTGAGCCACGGCTGTGTGTGTGAATAGACAACCAGAGCAGCAGCTCAGGATTGAGCCTGCTTGGGTGCCCCCATAACAAGCTGCTTGTTGTGGGGGCACTCGGCAGGAGGGAGGGGCCAGCAGCGCCGGAGGAGACCCAAAAAGAGGAGGATCAGGGCTGCGCTTTGCAAAACCATTGCAGAAAGCAGGTAAGTATAGTATTTTTTTTAAATGCCTTTAATATCACTTTAAGGAGGTGGCTTACAAATGGCAAATCCTTAGGAAGCGTTTGGATTAAAGGTGTATATACAGCAGCGAGTTAAGGCCCAGTTTAAACCAATTTGACTTATTTGTCATGACATTTACTCCACCATGGAAAAATATTCTTCTTATTACTTGGATACCAAAAATGTATTGTTTATTCAAATGATGGCCTCATCTGTCCATGTATATGATCATCCTACAATTAATTTTCAATGTGCCAATCAAACAAGTCCCGCCACAACTACAAAGGAGAAATGTATTTTTTTGGACAGGATACATAGAATATTAGTTCAGAATAAAATGAACAACACCTTTTCATTATTAGGGATTTCTGGGCCTCCACTGTCTGAGACACTCTCTAGAGACGATGGTGCTTCCTGGAAATCTAGCAGCATCAGTTTCTTTTCTCTATAATAAAAAATAAGTAACATAATATGAGACTAAAAGACTACAATGCACTCTGAAAATACAAGACATTTCTTTATGTCAATTTCTTATCCAAGAGACACAGTGGATATAAAAAGTCTACACACCCCTGTTAAAATGTCAGGTTTCTGTGATTTAAAAAAAGAGACAAAGATAAATCATTTCAGAACTTTTTCCACCTTAAATGTGAGCTATAAACTGTACAACTCAATTGAACAACAAACTGAAATCTGTTAGGTGGAGGGAAGTAAAAATAAAAAACTAAAATAATATGGTTGCATAAGTGTGCACACCCTTAAACTAATACTTTGTTGAAGCACCTTTTGATTTGATTCCATCACTCAGTCTTTTTGGGTATAAGTCTATTCGCATGGCACATCTTGACTTGGCAATATTTGCCCACTCTTCCTTGCAAAAACACTCCAAATCTGTCAGATTGCAAAGGCATCTCCTGTGCACAGCCCTCTTCAGATCACCCCACAGATTTTCCATCGGATTCAGGTCTTGGCTCTGGCTGGGCCATTCCAAAACTTTAATCTTCTTCTGGTGAAGCAATTCCTTTGTTGATTTGGATGTATGCTTTGGGTGATTGTCATGCTGAAGGATGAAGTTCCTCTTCCTGTTCAGCTTTCTAGCAGAAGCCTGAAGGTTTTGTGCCAATATTGACTGGTATTTGGAACTGTTCATAATTCCCTCTACCTTGCCTAAGGCCCCAGTTCCAGCTGAAGAAAAAGAGCCCCAAAGCACGATGCTGCTGCCACCACCATGCTTCACTGTGGGTATGGTGTTCTTTTGGTGATGTGCAGCGTTTTTGTGCCAAAGATATCTTTTGGAATTATGGCCAAAAAGTTCAACCTTGGTTTCTTCACACCATAACACATTTTCCCACATGCTTTTGGGAGACTTCAGATGTGTTTTTGCAAAATTTAGCCGGGCTTGGATGTTTTTCTTCGCTAGAAAAGGCTTCTGTCTTGCCACTCTACCCCATAGCCCAGACATATGAAGAATACGGGAGATTGTTGTCATAAGTACCACACAGCCAGTGCTTGCCAGATATTCCTGCAGCTCCTTTAATGTTGCTCTAGGCCTATTGGCAGCCTCCCAGACCAGTTTTCTTCTCGTATTTGCATCAATTTTGGAGGGACGTCCAGTTCTTGGTAATGGCACCATATTTTCTCCACTTGATGATGACGGTCTTCACTGTGTTTCATGGTATATCTAAAGCCTTGGAAATTCTTTTGTACCTTTCTCCTGACTGATACCTTTTAACAATGAGATCCCTCTGATGCTTTAGAAGCTTTCTGCGGACCATGGCTTTTGCTGTAGGATGCGACTAAGAAAATGTCAGCAAAGACCTACTAGAACACTAGAACAGCTGAATTTTATTTGGGGTTAATCAGAGTCACTTTAAATGATGGCAGGTGTGTACTGATTCATATTTAACATGATTTTGAATGTGATAGCTTAATTCTGAACACAGATACATCCTCACTTATAAAAGGGTGTGCACACTTATGCAACCACACTGTTTTAGTTTTTCATGTTTATCCCCCCCCCCCCCCAAAAAGATTTCAGTTTGTTTTTCAATTGAGTTGTATAGTTTATTGGTCACATTAAAAAAGGTGGAAAAGGTTCTGAAATGATTTATCTGTCTCATTTGTTTACATCACACAAACCTGACATTTTAACAGGGGTGTGTAGACTTTTTATATTGACTGTAAATGGTAATTTTTGGATTACAGCCTGCAGAAATAGGCCATGCTTATGTTTAAGTGGTTGTAAACCCTTAAATATATCAAGTTAGGTGACTAGCCTTGGGTGATAGACAGAGATGAAACAAATCCTTAAATAAGTTTTATCTATTTACCTGCAGACCTTTCTTTTCGACATCTTTTCAAAATGCAGAATGTATAAAGCTTGTTTGAGATTTCAGAAAGCAAGGGGAGGAGAGCTGAAATTCACTCTGCAGAGCTCAGTAAGGAGAGCTCTGCAGAGTCCTGATTAGAGGCAAGGGACACCCCCCACACACACTGCCACAGGAACAAAGCTGAGGCTGTCAATCACAGTCTGTGTGCTGGAGCTCCCGCCCCTATCACCTTTTTACCTGTCAGGAAAACTTGTCAGAAATTACTTTTGCAAATAGAGGAACCAGGCAGCCAACAGAAAGTACACTCTATGGAGTGATATGCTTTGTTCATATTTCATGTTGGAGGTTTACGACCACTTTAATATACAGTATGTTACAAGCAGAGGTTGCATTCATTTAATTTCACTTAGATAAATTCCTATAAAATGTAATTTTACAACATTTTTCCTATAGCATTGTGGTTGTCTGTATATTTACCTAACTATCCTTTCCATAAATAACTAGTACACATACACAAAAGGCACCTCATACATTAACCACTGGTTGAAAGCAGAAAACAGACTAAACGGAAAAAAAAACAAACTGTCCCAATTCCCCCATCCGCATATTCGAGGTGGATGGAGGAATGCTCCCTGTTGAGCTATTGTATTCTGATAGTGAGGAGACCTCCCCACCGTCAGAATACACTGATAAGCGCTGCAGTCTATAGCCTGCGGTGCTAATCGAATGGGAAAAAGCCAACAAGGCAGTTGTACAGAAGCCAAATCGGTAGATCGACTTCTGTACACCCACAATTCCTTAATACGGCGCAAACTTCGTCCAGTCCCTCTTGAACTGGCCAGCTTAACCATTTTGTTTGCTTTTGCCCAGTTCCTTACCTAGCAGTTTGATGTTATCACTCCAGACCAATGATCCACATGTCTCCACATGAGAGACTCCTGAATAGAATCCTTCTGTGTCAGATGACCCAGATGCACATTAATGGCAATTCCCTATCATTACCATGACTAAACACTAAAAAGCAACTCTCTTCATTATTAGTGAGAGGTAAGTAAAGGGCTAATAACAAGTACATATTAAAGATAAATTATACAAAGGGTCTTGTGTTAAAGACAAATCCCCCCCATTCACTACAAAGCAATACTAGGATCAAAAGGGCTAAAAACACAGCAATTACAAGCGAGTCAGTCATGCTTTTCAGTGTGACTGGATACAACTACCAGTTTCATTTGTAGAACCTACAACATAGATGTATCTGAATATGGACACTGCTGCTTTTATGTTATTTGCCACAAGGCTCTCTTAACGGGGTAGTATAGCAAATGTTTGGGGAGTACATATTTTGAGGTATTACTGCAGCGTTCACCTTAAGGGCCCATTCAAACCTATGCACTGCAGTAATGTGTAAATTGCGTGTTACTGCAACAAACAGAAGAGCGTGTACCCCCCCCCCCCAGTGTGTTGCAGTACCATCGTAAAGCACTAATACAGTAGCAGACATCACACCGAAACTTCAGCGCTGCACAAATGCTATTTCTTCAGAATAACAAAAGCTAGGCACTTGCAACAAAGTTTGTTCAAATCCTTGCAATGTACATAGATGTGAATGATTTACTAACTGCTAAAACCAATGGCCACTACTCCATACTCTTACTACTTGACCTCTCTGCGGCTTTTGATACTATTGACTATCCCCTCCTCCTCAAAAAACTCCACTTTCTGTGCTTTCAAGACTCTGCTCTCTCCTGGTTCTCCTACCAATCACAACGCTCCTTCAGCATTACTTATAACTCTGTCTCCTCTTCTCCACTCCCTCTTTCTGTAGGGGTCCCTCAAGGTTCTGTCCTTGGACCCCTTTTCTTCTCCATCTACACCTCCTCCCTTGGTCACTTGATAAATTCCATGGCTTCAAGTACCATCTCTATGCTGATGACACATAAATCTTTCTACTCCTCACCTCACCCCTTCAGTGTCCTCGCGCATTACTAATCTACTAAGTGACATATCGGCATGGATGTCACTCCACTTCCTCAAACTAAATCTTCCTAAAACGGAGGTCATAATATTCCCTCCAGCCCGTGCCCCCTCCCCTGACTTCTCCATCAAGATCAATAATACAACCATCAGTCCCCCCCCCTTATACCAGGGCACTAGGTGTAATCCTAGACTCCCATCTATCCTTTCAGCCCCAAGTCCAATCACTGTCCAAATTTTGTAGACTTCACCTCCGCAACATCTCCAAAATGCGGCTGTTTTTAACCACTGAAACCACTAAGCAACTCATTCACTCCCTTGTTATCTCTCGCCTTGACTATTGTAACTCCCTCCTCATTGGCCTACCTAATCACAGGCTATCCCCTCTTCAGTCTATCATGAATGCTGCCAGACTCATCCACCTTACTAACCATTCCATATCTGCCATCCCTCTCTGCCAATCCCTCCACTGACTTCCCATTGTCCAACCAATAAAATTTGAAACATTAACAATAACATATAAAGCCATTTATAATTCTGCCCCAAATTACATCTCCAATCTTGTCTCCAAATATCACCCAAACCATACTCTCTGCTCCTCCCACAACCCCCTGCTCTCTAGCTCCCTTGTCTCCTCCTCCCTTGCTCATATCCAGGACTTCTCCAGAGCCTCCTCCATCCTTTGGAACCCTCTACCACAATCTATCCAACTATCGCCTACTCTGACCACTTTTAGGCGATCTCTGAAAACCTCTCTTCAGGGAAGCCTATCCTGCCTTCAGTTAATAACCAAATCTTCTACTCCTACCAGTCCATCCCCCACAGTTATTACCTTTTGTACGACCGGACCCTCCCTCTTAGATTGTAAGCTCCAAGGAGCAGGGCCCTCCTAACCCTTTTGTATTGAACTCTATCGTTGCTGTGTTGTCTCCATTTAGATTGTAAAGCGCTGAGCAAACTGTTGGCGCTATATAAATCCTGTATAATAATAATAATCACCCAGAGGGATTTTTTCCTCAACAAAAGTGGAGTTATTCTTTAAAATAAGTCTATCATGAGCAAAACAAATGCTGCTGTAGCATGAAAATACACTGTATGGCACAGAATGTCACAGCACAGCAGTGCAATGCAGAATCCTGTTGTGCAGTGGTACTTCGTTTTTTTTTTTTTCCCCTAATTTTACCTGAAGCAGTGCGATACTGAAGCACGCATCGTGCTGCTCCTTGCCAGACTGACCCTAACTTGCATGGCTAGTATGAACTAAAGGTTTCTGAAATTTTAAGAAACACAACTAAGATGCAACACATAAAAAACAAAAAAATGCTAATAACATTGACAACATATAGCTACCAGCAGCATTCGAGCACAAAAACAAATACATCACAGAATACAAGCAATAAACTACAGAACAAACATATTTTAAAACTACTCACATGCCCTGCAAGGGAGTGTTCCGACCAGAGAGTCGGACTGCTTCTGATGAAAGAGATCTTTGGTACCTTAGTTCTTTGTAGCTCTTCAATACCTGTAGAAAAAAAAATACCAAAAAGAAATCTGCTAGGACCAGCTTTGTTACGCTCACTGTAGTCTCATACATTCTGGGTGCCTCTAGCCATTGACCACCTTCTCTAGAAAGACCTCTAACGTCTGTAGAGCAAGGTCTTCACAGACATCTCCACACTTTTCCTTCCAGCCATACCCACTTAAAAAGTGTTACTAAACCCACAAGAAAGGGAGACTTTTTTCATGAAAACTATCAATGTTATTTGGGAAGGCTGACATGCCAGATTGATTCATTTGGACAGTAGTTGATGGTTTAGTCCACTTCTGATTATTAAAGTGTTACTAAACCCACAACAGTAAAATCAGTCTGTAAATGCAGTAAAGCATACTTGTTATACTCACTGCGGAACATAAGCGGTTAATCCTCTGCATTGTGTAAAAACGCGGTTTGATCCTGACTTCTCTGATCCTCCCCTTCTTCCAGTGTCCCCCTTTTATCTCCTGATAAGACATATTGTGTGGAGACACTCTGCACATGCTCCGTTTGGTGTGTATTGCTAGAGAGGTTTTTTTTTTTTTCTTGGCAGAGTACATGTGATCAGCATAGGGTCAATCAGCACTGTCCAGACAGAGGTCAGGAGTTCTGCATCCTCCTAGAGCAGAAAGAAAACTCCTCCTACAAGCTTTAACCAGTGCTCTGCTGAAGTCACAAGACTGCTCTAACTGCTGATGAGAAAAAGTATTTAGCAGTTTATACTTACTAAAATAATTGCATTTCCATGTTGTGTGTACTGTGGGAGACCAGATATAGTGAATGCAGGGTCCTGGGTTTAGTAACACTTTAAGCTGTGTTAGATCACATATATCATTAGAAGTAACTATAGCACTTTCTGCACAACATCAGAACCAATGTAATCCTTGTACAGTCCACTGTACTGATTAGGGTTTCATCCCTGTCTGTACATTCCCGACTTGCCAGAAAATGTTTGCAATTGCATGCTATATAAATTTATTGTCAATAATGAAACCTGCATTTCTGCAAAGTATTCTAGTGGATGTTAGTGTTCTGCTTTCTACTGCAAGCATTCACAGAGATGTTGCACAGACAGCACATGCTGGAGGGATGCATTTCTTAGAGGTCTTATCATCTGATGTCACATGAATAAGTACCAGGGGCACGGAGCACCATATGCATTGGGCTGGGTTGGGCATTGCATAAACAAGGAAATTTGTCTTATGTCCAGTGACTTCAGTTCCCAATAATGTGCTGCATTAGCGACACAGAGCAATGCGACAGTGACACACTGCACCACATTGTGCTGTGGTAAAAAAGCAATGAATGAAATACCTTTTTGTGACATTTTCAAAAAGTAAATGGTGTAATGCCTTGTGACAAAGCATTACTCAACAGCAGATGCGTGTTATGAGGAGCATAAGTCGTACCACTGGTGCAAAATTCACTGCACAACTCAGCATAAGATGCTCTTAAGCACACAGAACTCCAGTCTCTACTGGAACATACACATATATATATATATATATATATATATATATATATATATATATGGACCCGTTCACAGAGAAATGTGCATTAAAATGCAGAAAATGTTTTGAAAAATGGATGTGTGTTGCCTTCTATTAACGTACACTGACACGCTTTGAACACCGATGATATGCATTATATGTGCGTTAAATTGCTATGCGTGTTATTTCCTCTGACATCACAACCTTTTCCTGTTTGTGGGTGGAGAGAGAGAAAGAAAAGAGAAAAGAAAAGAAAAAGAAAAAGAAAAAGGAGGGAAAAAGAAAAGAAAAGGAGGGAAAAAGAAAAGAAAAGAAAAGGAGGGAAAAAGAAAAGAAAAGAAAAGGAGGGAAAAAGAAAAGAAAAGAAAAGGAGGGAAAAAGAAAAGAAAAGAGAAGAAAAGAGGGAAAAAGAAAAGAAAAGAGGGAAAAAGAAAAGAAGGAAAAAGAAAAGAAAAGAGGGAAAAAGAAAAGAAAAGAGGGAAAAAGAGGAAAAAGAAAAGAAAAAAGAGGGGAAAAGAGGAAAAAGAAAAGAAAAGGAGGGAGAAAGAAAAGAAAAGGAGAGGAAAAGAAAAGGAGGGAAAAAGAAAAGAAATGAAAAGAAGGGAAAAAGAAAAGAAAAGGAGGGAAAAAGAAAAGGAGGGAAAAAGAAAAGAAATGAAAAGAAGAGGGAAAAAGAAAAGAAAAGAGGGAAAAGGAAAAGAAAAGGAGGGAAAAAGAAAAGAAATGAAAAGAAAAAGAAGGAAAAAGAAAAGAAGGAAAAAGAAAAGAAAACAGGGAAAAAGAAAAGAGAACAGGTAAAAAGAAAAGAAAACGGGGAAAAAAAAGGAGGGAAAAAGAAAAGAAAACAGGGAAAAAGAAGGGAAAAAGAAAACAGGGAAAAAGAAAAGGAGGGAAAAAGAACAGAAAACAGGGGAAAAAAAGGAGGGATAAAGAAAAGAAAACAGGGAAAAAGAAAAGAAAACAGGGAAAAAGAAAAGGAGGAAGAAAAAGAAAAGGAGACAAAGTGAGACAAATACATTATTGTTTTTGGAGAGGAATTGAACAATGGGATGTCCAGCGTAAAATCCTGCACATGGCTTACAAACCTATCAATTTCTATAAACCCTGCGACTGAGATACTTCAATAACCAGCTTCCCACTACACACTCTACATGCCCTCTAAGAACATTTACATGTCATGCACTCTGTTAAAATGCATACATGTAGTATTGTGTCGTGCATTGCGCTGCACATGACACCTACGTTGAGATGTGAACAGGACACATAAAAAACAATTGTTTTCTATGTGACCATGCAGTGACCTGCATTATGCCAGTGCAGTAAAATGCAGTATGTGCAAATGGGCCCTAAATCTGTTTTATTTCTGGGAAGTAATGTGCCTAAAACCTCAATTTCTGGGGAAAACAAAGATCCAATCTCACATGAGACCACTGTGGCTCCTGTTTCTACTTTTATCAAAGACAATACATTGGTTCCTGAAGAAAAGAATTATTAAGTCCTGCAAAAAATAATGTTCTACACACAGATGGAAGTACTTGCGTATGAAGTTAGCATGCAATAATCCAAATCACAACCCAAATTTCACAAACATGTCAATTAATTCTAAAACAAATACAGTAAATGTATATGCCACCCCACACACAGGCATTCTTACTGTTCACCATTTACCTTGGCATGGATTTGGGTAAGTGAGACCAGTTCCTTGCTCAGCTGCGTCTTCTGCTCCTCCAAACTAAGAACTGAAAAAGACAAGCAGAAGCATTTTCAAACTCATCTTTGAGAGAGCTTACTACCACACAATGGTTTACACAGTTTCATTATCTAAAGGAAAGGAAAATGATAAACTCAGTGTATGACCAATATTGGGGGCAGGATTAAGCTGTATATGACTGCCCGATATGAAGCAGAACATACATTGCCCTTCATACAGGGAGTATTGTTACTTACTCTGGTCAGCACAGCTACGTGCCTTTGTCTCCATGTTTTTAGTCTGGGCTTCCATGTTTAGTATATTGGCTTTGAAAAGTTTCCTTTCCTGTTCAATGCCATCTTCCATTTCTATACATCTCTGAAAAGAAAGCAAGAAATATGCAAAAGTCAAACATATACATGGATATAATTCATGAACCGCCAAAAAAATTGTTAAAAATGCAGACTTTGAAATCTAAAACTCTTGGATCTCCGGGTTACTTGTTTTCTGTGTGTCCTTGCGATTACAATGCAGTAAAATGCCTGTCACCGCACTGTGTGCGAATTAGCCCATAGTAATATGTTACTTCAGTATTTAGGGTGTAAAATGTTTCTAGGCAGCACCCACACTGACAGCGGAAAGGGGTTCTTCTCAGCAAGCCCATAGTTCATTCACACTGCCTACAACTCAGGAATTGTCTGCCTGTACAGAGTGTGTGCAGGAGCCTGCCATTGCAACTATGATCTGCTGCAATGCTCTGCAGGCTCCTAAGCAGATGCACATTTTTTTTTATCTGCAATAATACAGTATGGACATTTATTTATTTTTTTCAAAAAGTGAACTTGGCCTTTAAGTTCTTGGAGACCAATGCTCAAGTCACCCAGTGGTTATGTCACAAGCAATGATAAAAGTGATATTAGTAAAAAGGATAAAGTCTGTATGACACCAACTGAACCAAAGTGACAAAAGCTGCACCTTAACCTGTAAAGAGAACCTGCCAGTATCCTGTGCCTAGTACCCAGTGTGCTTTGTATTGGACCATTATTAAGTGTCACCTCTGCTAGACTTCTAAAGAGGCCAAATTCGCTAACGATTATCACATGCAATATTTGTGTTTTTTTTTTTTTTTTTTAAATCCTGCATGTAATAATAAAATAATCAATTCATTACAGTAAAGTATTGAATTTGAGATAAATATATAAAGGTAATACTGCAAAACAAATGGAAATAAATAATTATAAGCTACCTCCATCTTTAGCACCGTGTTATAAAGTACGGTATGTTACACCTGTATTTAGGTTGTAATATGGTGAAAATGCCCCATCTCAGTACAGCATGCAAGGGTTCCTCTCCTCCACAGCCATTGGCACTTTGGAAATCGATGTGGCTGTGCAGAGCTCGGCTCACACGGCCACACCATTAAATCACAGAGAGCAGTGAATGAATGAACGAACGAACAAGTCCAATCTTCCACCGTGGCAGACTGAGTTGGAGGAAGATTCTACAAGAACCTGGCATAGCACTCATGATCAAATGATTGAAAGTGGAAGGCTCCTGTGAAAATAAAGAATACATTTTCCTGCAAAAATATATGCATTTATTTATTTTTTAAGTGGATTTAGACTTTAAAGTCAATTCACTAAAAAGAAAAAACACATTGGTCATTTATCTCATGGTACAGGCAATTTATATTTACAAATTGTACAAAACAATGAGGGGAACGCTGCCCTGGCTAGTACAGGGGTAGTCAACCTTTTGAGCATAGTGTGCTAAAAAATGTTTTCAAAGAAATTGGGAGCACTGATTACATAAAAAAAATGTCAACTCCAAACGATCAATTGCAAAAAGGAAAAAAGTAATTGAATAAAAGTATGAAATTAATATTGAGCTTTTAAAGATCAATGCAAAGTGGTAAAATAAATCGTAACTTACCCTTGTGCAGATCACCCCAATTCCTGCCCCTTCACACCTCAAATCATTCAAATTCCTGCACCTTCACCCCCCAGATCCCCCCAATTTCTGCATCTTCAGCACTATGATCACCCCCATTTCTGCCCCTTCACACCTCAAATCATTCTAATTCCTGCACCTTCACCCCCCAGATCCCCAAAATTTTTGCACCTTCAGCCCTATGATTGCCCCAATTTCTGCACCTTCACACCTCAGGTCAGCGCCAATTCCGTCACACGCACACCTCAGATCACCCCAATATCTGCACCTTTACCCCTATGATCACCCCCATTTCTGCACCTTCACACCTCAGATTAGGCTCAATTCCTGCACATTCACCCCTCTGATCACCCCAATTCCTTCATCTTCACACCCCAGATCAACTCCAAATCCTCCACTGACATACTTCAGATAACCCCAATTCCTGCACCCTCATCCTTTAGATTACACCAATTTCTGCTCCTTGACACACCAGGTCAGCCCAAGTCCCTGCACCTTAGCACCCAAAATCAGCCTCAATGTATGCCGTTTCAGGCCGCAGATCAATCCCAATTCCTGAACCTTCAGAGCACAGATCAGCTAAAAAGCATGCGGCTTCAGACCGCAGATTAACCCCCAATGTATTGTAGCTTTAGACTACAGGACAGCCCTAATGCATGTAGCTTCAGACTTCAGATCAGCCCTAATGCATGTAGCCTCAGACCACAGATCAGCTGTAACGCATGTAGCTTCAGACCACAGATCAGCCCTAATGCATGTAGGTTCAGACTTCAGGTCAGTCCCAATGCATGTAGCGTCAGACTACAGGTCAGCTGTAACGCATGTAGCTTCAGACCACAGATCAGCCCTAATGCATGTAGGTTCAGACTTCAGGTCAGTCCCAATGCATGTAGCGTCAGACTACAGGTCAGTCCCAATGTCACTATGGTGACACTGTACTGCTAGGGTGACAGTATGTAAAAAAAAATAAAAATAAAAAAATTTCAAAAATATTTTTGAAAGATTATACATTTTTGGTTACAAACTAATTTGGGTTCTTATTTTAATTTACTAAAAAGAAAGCTGAATAAATTATGGCCAAGATTTATGAAGAAAGATTATTATTTGCAAAATTTTAAAGAAAAACACTTTTTTGTCAAAATGTTTGGACTTTTTCATTTATACAGCAAAAAAATTAAAAATCCCAGTGGTGAATAAATACCACCAAAATAATGTTTTATCTGTCTAAAAAAAGTGCTAAAAATTCATATGGGTACAGTGTTGCATGACCGCGCAATTGTCATTCAAAGTGTGATAGCACTGAAAGCTGAAAATTGGCCTGGACAGGAAGGGGGTGAAAGTGTCCGGACATGAAGTGGTTAAAGGCATAGTACTGTACAGAGACATCATTAAAAAAAAAAAGTAAAATCATTGAAAACCAAATAATCTGTTTGTATTGCGAAAAAAAAAATCGTAAACCGAGGCATTATTTTCAATGGATTTTCATTCATAAACAGAAAATTCCATTAACCGAGGTGTTCATAAACCGAGGGACGCCTGTATGTGTAAATAATTCATTGTGTGGAGAAAGCGCTTCCTGCAAACTCCCAGCCCAGTAACTTAACTGTCATGGAAAGCTCCCGATACATACTTGAGATCAGGAGCTTTTGACCACCGTGATAATAGGACATAAAAAAATACTAGATTTTAGTGCCAAATATCACAAAACATAAATATTTAACTCATTTATTCAAAACACTTATTTGTAGTGAATTGATCATTTTTGTAAATAATTACCAGTTCATTTATGACAAAAGTCCATTTGGTATTGATCTCAAAATTAGTGAATGGACTCCGAAGTCTGTCTAAAGCCTGGTACACACGATGAGAAAATTTGGACAAAACAAATTCCGCTTTCGGAGCGAACATATGATAATCTGATCATTAGTACACAGCTTTTAAGCACCAATCACTACAGTTCATATGACATTATCCAAAGGAAGAAGCATGAAAATGTTTTGCTTTCGATAACAGAACAAATGATTTTCATTTAATCAGAACAGTACCCGTCCTTAGAAAATCAACCAAGACCCCGCATGCTCAGAAATTAAAGAATACATTACAATACATTACATTATTGCGGGTACTTTCAGAACTCTAGTAACCTGTTTTTTCAGTATGAGACTAGAATGCAAAAATATGGATGATCATCATTCCTCCGATATTGTCATCGTGTGTACAAGGCTTAAAAGTCATCTCAAGCAGCAAACTGGCAAAGTTTCATGTACCAATCTTTTCTGTACAGAATTGCTCATCTCCTCCACGCAATATATTCCAGGTCACTTCCTGCGATCTTTGGACAGTATTCATTTAAAAAAAACAGAAAAAAAAACTCAAAGAAAAAAAACTTTGCCAGATCTTCTGTGCTGTCACCAAAATTATTAATTGGAAGAGGACCGAACCATAAATTACTGTCCACATGAATCAATCTGGCATGTCAGCCTTCCCAAATAATATGATCATTTTAGGGAAAAAAGTCTCACTTTCTTGCTATTATTATACAATATTTATATAGCACCAACAGTTTATAATGAATACAGAAATGGATTCCCGTACATGACATACAGGGAAAAACAGCCATGTTGACGTTTAGGTGAGGGAAATCCCAGGATAGGGAACAAATGAGAACTCCGACACACACAATTATTGCACACAGTCCTGGATTTCATAAAGAGTGTCGTAGGTATCGCAGTAGTGCGATAAACGGTGAAACAAGGGGTGGATTCATGAACATGTCGGTAAGGTGTATAGGAATGTGTCACAGGAACACTGACAGAACTGCCGCAAACCTCTCCCTTGTGAAATGTGTCTTACAAGAAGAAAAGATATTTGAAGAAATTCTGAGTGTAAAAGAATCGAAAGAATTGTCGCAAGTATGCAATAATTACACGTGACCCAGTCAGCAATTTACTTCACCATGGGGGAGTCTTATGTACCTCTACCTCCTTTAACACGGACAGGATTTCTTTACGAGTTTGTTGCAAATAAGCACATGAATCGTCACACACCAGTAACAATAAAAGGCAGGGCTTTCATCAATTTGGTCTGACTACATACCGCCAGAAATGTGTCACAAATGCCTTATTGAATGGTCCCCAGTGTTAGTAAATATACTGAAAGCTGGTGTGTTTTATGGTTTTTGGAATATGTTCGTGACTGGATAGTTCTCCAATGAAACTCTACATAATGGATCAGATAATTTTCATATTTATACTCAATATAAGGCGTCACATGACTGTACACATCCCCCCATTATAGTCTGTAGAAGGGGGTCATGTAACTATATAAATCTCCCATTTTACCGTATAGAAGGGGGTCACATGACTGTATACATCCCCCATTATAGTCTGTAGAAGGGGGTCATGTAACTATATAAATCTCCCATAATACTGTATAGAAGGGGGTCACATGACTGTATACATCTCCTATTATACCCTATAGGGGTCACATGACTGCATACATCTCCCATTTTACCATATAGAAGGGGGGGGGGGGTCACATGACTGTATACATCTCCCATAATACTCCACTGAATGGGATCACATAACTGTATAAACCTCCCATTAAACTCTATTGAAGGGGGTTACATGACTATATAAATCTCCCATTATATGCTACAGAAGGGGGTCACAGGACTGAACACATCTTCCATTATACCCTATAGAAGGGGGTCACATGACTGTATACATCTCCCATAATACTCCACAGAATGGGATCACATGACTGTATAAACCTCCCATTAAACTCTATTGAAGGGGGTTACATGACTGTATACATCTCCCATTTTACCCTAGAAAAAGGGGGGTTACATTACTGTATACACCCCTAGTATACTCTATAGAAGGGGGGGGTCACATGACTGTATACATCTCCCATTATACCCTATAGAAGGGGGTCACATGACTGTATACATCTCCCATAATACTCCACAGAATGGGATCACATGACTGTATAAACCTCCCATTAAACTCTATTGAAGGGGGTTACATGACTGTATACATCTCCCATTTTACCCTATAAAAAGGGGGGTTACATTACTGTATACACCCCTAGTATACTCTATAGAAGGGGGGGTCACATGACTGTATATATCTCCCATTAAAATCAAAAGATTCATGGCTTTACTGGTAAACTAGTTTCAGTTCTAGTGCTACTAAAAAGTAATGCAAAAAAATAAATAAATAATACATAAATTATATATAGTGCTGCACACCCCCCGGTGATGACAGAACCAAGAAGAATATAATTTTACAGGCCAGGTACCTTTATAGAACTTAAAAAATGTCCTGTGTAAGCACCACACCTGTCACGTATTTATTTATTTATTCATTCAACTTGTTACTCAACAGATGACAGGCTGTAAAACTCTTATTCACGAGGACTAGCCAGATAATCTGATGGCGCAATCATGACAAAAAATAAAACACCACGTCTCCTGTTAGATCATCTCTTACCAGGCAGATGAAGTATGCCACTTGTTTCCTTTAATATCTTGTTTGGAAGACGTTTAGCATGTATAATAGTACCACCTCCTTTAGATCTACCAACAACTATGTAGTGCAAATGTCTGCTGGATTGGATACAACTTGATTGGATAGATTAGGTAGGTCTTCATTACATACACTATATTACCAAAAGTATTGGGACACCTGCCTTTACACGCACGTGAACTTTAATGGCATTCCAGTGTTACTCCGTAGGTTCCAATATTGAGTTGCTCCACCCTTTGCAGCTATAACAGCTTCAACTCTTCTGGGAAGGCCTTCCACAAGGTTTAGGAGTGTGTCTATGGGAATGTTTGACCATTCTCCCAGAAGTGCATTTGTGATGTCAGTTGAGAAGGCCTGGCTCCCAGACTCCACTCTAAATCATCCCAAAGGTGTTCTATTGGGTTGTCCCCAGGACTCTGTACAGGCCAGTCAAGTTCCTCCACCCCAAATTCTCTCATGCACGTCCTTAGGGACCTTACTTTATGTACTGGTGCACAGTCAAGTTGGAACAGGAAGGGGCCATCCCCAAACTGTTCAAATTGTCCAAAATGTCTTGGTATGCTGATGCCTTAAGAGTTCCTTTCACTGGAACTAAGGGGCCAAGCCCAACCCCTGAAACACAACCCCACATCATAATCCCCCCTCCACCAAACTTTACACTTGGCATAATGCAGTCAGGCAAGTACCGTTCTCCTGGCAACCGCCAAACCCAGACATGTCCATCGGATTGCCAGAGAAGCGTGATTCATCACTCCAGAGAACACATCTCCACTGCTCTAGAGTCCAGTGGCGGCGTGCTTTACATCACTGCATCTGATGCTTTGCATTGCACTTGGTGATGTAAGGCTTGGATGCAGCTGCTCGGGCCATGGAAACCCATTCCATGAAGTTCTCTACGCACTCTTGTTGTGCTAATCTGAAGGCCACATGAAGTTTGGAGGTCTTTAGCTATTGACTTTGCAGACAGCTGGCGACTTCTGCGCACTGTGTGCTTCAGCATGCGCCAACCCCGCTCTGTCATTTTACGTGGCCAACCACTTCGTGGCTGAGTTGCTGTTGTTCCCAGTTGCTTCCACTATGTTATAATACCACTAACAGTTGACCGTGGAATATTTAGTAGCAAGGAAATTTCATGGATGGACTTATTTCACAGGTGGCAACCTATCACAGTACAACACTTGAATTCATTGAGTTCCCCAGAGCGACCCATTCTTTCACAAATGTTTGTAGAAGCAGTCTGCATGCCTAGGTGCTTGATTTTATACATCTGTGGCCATGGAGGTGATTGGAACGCCTGAATCCAATGATTTGGAGGGGTGGCCCAATATTTTTGGCAATATAGTGTATTTGTGGTAAATCGAACATTGGCTATATAAAGATTGTATGGTCAGACTGTAACGTGCATGGTGACCCTAAGCTCATTAAGGTTGACATTAAGTTTTTATGAGCCTCGTTGTCTTCCATACACAAATCTACTTATACTTCAGGTGATAACTTTTGAACAAAGCCCTTGGCTTGCAGGTTGGTCAGACAATCAAGTACAAAGTCTAAGGAGCTTATTGAATGTCCTAGTTCATGACTGAATCTTCGGTAACAAGATTATAGAACGCAGTACACTGACACTCACACAACCTACACGGTATGATTTTATCACACAACCTACACAAATAGATCTATTACTTGTACAGAGGACGTAAATCTACAGTTCTGAATCTACCATCACTGTGCAGTCTAACTGAGGCACTGGGAACTTGTATAAAGGAGTTCCCAGAGAGACAAAGGAGACCTTGTGGGAATCGAAACAGATATTTTATATATTGCCACACTAACTGTGACTTCTATGGTGACATAATAAAAGAAGAAAGAACAGGCTATTTCTTTTTTAAAAAACAGAGAAGTCTATTATTTTAGCTCATCATAATAAGGCAATAAGATAAAAACATTATTAAAAGTCCCAGTTAGATCGCAAATATTATATAAGAATTAAGGAAGTATGCACCTTGTTATAATTTGCAAAACATTTGTGATTAAAAATTTCTAAAAAAATACCATTTTATCTCAGTAAAAATGCTGCTACCACCCCCCAGTGTTCTGAGGCAGTAGAGCTGAGTAATGGCCACACCCCAACTCACAGATGTCTGTACAGACTTATATTACAGGGAAGGAGGAGGGATGTCTGACAAATTCTGTTACTGAGTGCTGATTATCGAGTGCACTGGGTCTAATTCTGCTGCCTATTACGCTGGCCATATATGGATCAAAATTCAGCCGGTTCAGCAGAATCAGCGGAATTTTGATCCATATACAGCCAGCCCTGTTTGAGAGCAGTCAACCTAATGATCAACTGCTCACAAACTGGTTTACTGGAAAACTTTAATTTGTTCAGCTGCAGTGCTGATCGGTGTATTCTGACAGCAGGAGTTCAGCTGACTCCTCTGCTGTCAGAATACAATTACACAGCAAGGGGATTCCTACATCTACCTCAAATGTGTGGATGGGGGAATCTGCTCAGTTTTTATCATCCAGCATGCTGGCTGAATGAAAAAAAATGAAGCCATGTATTGCCAGCTTTAGATTGCACAGCCCTTTCTAAAACACACTGCAGAACTTCTGTAACAGGAAAGTAGACTCAAGACTATAAAAAAAGGATGTTGCTATAAAAAGTCTATTTAATCGCAACTATTTTCATGACTGTAGGGCCAGTTCACATTATTGCGGCATGTGATTAGAACAGAAATCGCACTGCATTCCTGTTCAAATCACATGCGATTTTTTGCAGTGCGATTTGAGCCATTTTATATGGCTCAAATCGCACCAAAGGCGCATGAACTTTTTTTTTTTCACACTGAAATCGGATCACATGGGCTTTCACATCCATGTGATCTTGTTCACCCAATCATACTGCATTCTTCAAAGCTTTTGGCGGTGTCGGTAACTTAACATGGACACCCACAGAACACATGAACAGAGTGCAATTCTGATGCAGTGCCGGAAATGCAGAATTTGCTGCGAATCCGGCACTTAATGAGGTTTTCAGGTCAAGTAAAACATCAGCCAAACTGCTGAATACAGTTAGCGTGGTTTACATGCTAAAAAGATCTGCAATTCTGTCCAGTCAGTTTTCAAGAGAGCCTTGATTGATGGGGTCATAGCTGACAATTGGGCGTGGTTTGCAAAAGAATATTGGACAGATGGTAAGAGGTGAGGGGTAAGGCCTGAACTCACTTATAAGGATGTTCTGAGGTAAAATCTTGACATTTGAAGAATTGCGTTTGGAAGAGTTGCCCACCCTCCCGCACTAGTCTTGGTATGCCACAGCTTCTTCAGCGGATTTTGGACCTTGCCTGCGATAAAAGTTGCCATAATGGGCTATGCCCTTGATTGGAAGTTGGAGTTGGTCTAATGTCTGTCCAGCACTTATGGTAAGGACAGGCCCCTTTAGATTTGTTTACCCAAATGTTAAAATGACCTCACAGTACAACTGTGACTGGCACTGGTTACAATGCTTCTATTTGAAAATGCTCTGTGTTTGAATTTAAATAAAGCTGTGGCCTTGACTCTTTTCCAACCAACTTATACTACATGTGGTTTCTTATATGGGCAAGGTTAAGGTATTATCAGTTGGGATTCAAGCCGATGCTCCTCAGCAGTCATGAATACAGGTGCTGTGGTTGATCTTTTTATAATAGAATATCAAAGGATGGGAGCAGGGAACAGAAGGTGCCATTCTTTATGGACCTGGACTTATTCATGTATACATATGAGAAGATCGGACTACATAACTAAACAAAACAACATATTCAATAACAGTCAGAATTGTAGCTATTGCAACAAATCAGTCATCAGTAAATACATATGAATTACAAAGCACAAAGGCTCCGCCCTTCAGGCGACCATTTCTCTATTTTATTTATTTCAGGTACTTGTATATCGCCGTCAATCTACGCAGCGCTTTACATATATATTGTACATTCACATCAGTCCCTAACCCTCAAGGGGTGTACAATCTAAGGTCCCTAACTCACATTCATACAAACACATACTAGGGCCAATTTAGACAGGATCCAATTCACCTACCAGCATGTCTTTGGAGTGTGGGAGGAAACCGGAGTACCTGGAGGAAACCCACGCAGGCACAGGGAGAACATGCAAACTCTAGGCAGGAGGTACTGTAGCTGGGATTCAAACCAACGACCCTAGTACTGCCAGGCGGAAGTGCTAACCATTTAGCCACTGTGCTATCTTCTCTTCGGCTCCACCAGTCATCATATACATGCAGGAGCAATAGTCCAGCATTGTAAGTGAGGATGCCGGGGACCTGCCCACAACCCGGAGCATTGAAGAGAAGAAGTGAGCATCAGCTGCTAGGGAAGCAATAAAATAAATAAGTAATACAATTCTTATTTCCCCTGGTACCATAGGCAAAAACAAGCATTGCCCCTCTCTGTGCAGGGATGGGGGCCACTGAATGGGCAGTTATTTCACTTCCCCGGCATTCAGCTTTAATTCATATTGTTGAACCTGTCAATAGTCTGTAACATAAGCAACAAGAAAATATTTCGGAGTCTAATTTTAGCTCCACTGTGAGTGGGAGGCAGGGCAGAACACATTGACTGTAACAGTTGTTCAACATGAATACATTTTCCACTTTCATGTTCATTGCAAGAGGAAGTAAAACCAAAAAATCCCCAAATAAACAACGGAGTGCAGTGCCACCTGATGTATCCTCACTGGCAGCTTTGATTCTAAAATAACTGTAAAAATTAGATGGTCAGTCCAATCAAAATTGGTATTCTGGAGCAGCCTTTCTCAACCAGGGTGCCAGGCATTCTGGGGTGCCTTGAGGTTTCTTCAGGGGTGCCTCGGCATTATGTCTAAAAATTGCCCAAAACTTGTATACAAGACAGAGGGTGGAACAAGCCTGCCTTTTAGTTACATAAAGCCACAGGTTTTCATTGTGCACCATTATGACCTTCTAGCTGCCAGCATCCTGACAACCAATGACGTCATCAGTTGATAAGCAGGATGTCAGCTGCCTACACAGCATGCTAATTTGATGCTCCCCTGCCCCTCTCCATCAGTGCTGGGGTCACATTAGCTCAGTGATGGAGAGAAACTGAGGGAGAAGAGAAACACTGAAATACTTGTCAGTACCAGTGTGCAAAAGTGTATTTGCTTTGGAAGAATAAATCGTCTCTAATGTTGGATGTCCTACATGTGCGCGTTATATAAAACTGTTAGAATAGTTTTTCGCATTTAGAATGGGGTGCCCTTTTAAAATTATGGACAATCTTGAGGCACCCCATTTTAGAATGGGGTGCCTCACGACTGTCCATACTTTTAAAGGGTGCCTTGAGACTGTCCATAATTTTAAAGGGTGCCTTGACTGAAAAAAGGTTGAGAAATACTGTTTTGGAGGATACCAGTCAGCTAAATAGCCCAACTCTGACAACTAGATCTCCCTACAAGATTAACTCCATAAGACTAAAGGAAGCCCACAGATGAACAAAAAAAAAAAAAATGACTTGCTTCCCCCATCCACACATTCGATGCTGATAAGGGAATCCTTCCTGCTGAGCCTTTGTATTCTCACAGTGGGGAGAATACCTCACCCTCAGAATACACTGATAAGTGCTGCAGGCTATGGCCAGTGACACTGATAGAGTAGAAATTTTCCAACAGGGCGGTTGTATAGAAGTCATTCAGTAGATAGACCTCTATACAGCCACCCCGACTCTACATGGATCAATATTTGGCCAGTTCCTGCTGAACCAGCTGAATTTGTAATTTGTAAAAGTGTGGCCGGTTTACCTCTCCATGGAATTAATGGTTCCTGCAGGAGATGCACAAGGCCTCTAAGATATGCAAACACTGTAAGGACCTTTGGCAACTTTGTAGTAGAGATTTGTAACAACTAAATACAGCGGGTAAAATAAGTATTGAACATGTCACCATTTTTCGAAGTAAATATATTTCTAAAAAGGTGCTATTGGCAATATTCATCACACGTCGGTAACAACCCATGCAATTTATACATGCAAAGAAACCAAAACAAATGAGTTCAGAAATTAGGTTATGTGTAATAAAATAGAATGCCACAGGGAAAGAGTATTGAACACATGAAGAATGGGAGGTGCAAAAAACGGCATGGAAAGCCAAGACACCAGCTGAAACCAGTCAGTAATTAGAAAGCAATCATGCCCCTTGTTCACACAAATTAATATCAGCTGGTTCAGTGGCCTATAAAAAACAGTGGCCTATAAAAAGGTGTCTCATTACCAAGGTGTCACAAAAGAAACATCTCATGATGGGTAAAAGCAAAGAGCTCTCTCAAGACCTTCGCAACCATATTGTTGCAAAACATACTGATGGTATCGGTTACAGAAAGATTTCTAAATTTAATGTTCCAGTGAACACTGTTGGGGCCATGAACCGGAAGTGGAAAGAACATAATTTCATCATAAAATCAGCCACAACCAGGTGTTCCTCAAAAGATTTCTGACAGATTAGTGAAAAGAATTATCAGAAGAGTTGTCCAAGAGCCAAGGAACACTTGTGGAGAGCTTCAGAAAGACCTGAAATTAGCAGGTACAATGAACTTGCATAGATTTTATATTGATCAGAGTTCTTAGAAGAGCCCCACAGAACCTTCAAGATTAGAAGACTGTGGAGAAGAATGGGCCAAAAATCAAACCTGAGCAATGCATGCGAGGAGTTTCTCCATACAGGAGGCATCTTGAAGCGGTCATTACCAAAAAAGGATTTTGTACAAAGTATTAAATACATTTCAGTTAGCATGTTCAATACTTTTTCTCTGTGTCATTTCATTGTACTACACATAACTTAATTTCCGAACTTATTTGTGTTGGTTTCTTTCTATGTATGGACTGCATGGGTTGTTACCAACATGTGTTGAAAACTTCATAGCACCTGTAGAAATATATTTACGAAGAAAAATGGTGGCGTATCTCATTTTCTGTGGTGATAGCCAATTACAGAGTGGTGTTTGCAATGGACTTCAATGCGGATCTATGTAGCTACAAATCACCGGTGTGCTATAGTCATAAGCAGCTGCATTGGACAACATGAGCAGCAGCTGAAGTTGGCTCCAAATGCTGCCAATAGCCATAGGCCCACCCAAACAAAAGTATAGAGATCTTGCATTTCCTATAAGCGCTTGGGCAACCGTAAGAGCTGTGCACCATCTGCCATACAAGTGAATTGCTGTACATGGCCATACTCTTGTAAAATGCTGACGCTACTTTGCATCAGGGTTTGCCTGAGCACATGGAACTGGAGCATTTTGCTTTTAGATGGCATGTTGGACATATGCATTGGTAGTCCCTGATGCAAAGAAGCATCACTGTTTTACAAGAGTATGGCCCTATACAGCCATTCACTTGTGTAGCAGACTGTGCACAGCTGGGAAAGTACCAGGTAATTTACGGTAGGCAAATAAAACGCCTTTAAATGTCCATCTGCATGAACCTTGAAGCTGCCTGTGTGACTTTTCCCCCCATCAATTTAAAAGGAAAAAAACATCATGAGAGAAACAGAGGGTGCCATTACTGACCACTCCCGAAAGTTCTGGTTTCCTCATCGTCCTGCTTCTATACTTTTCCCCAGCCAAGAACGAGTATGGAGAAAACTATTATTACAACTTTTTTTTTTAACAGTTCTATCACCTATAGGACGAATTACATACAGTCCTTTGTCTCTTCATGCTTTCTAACCCAGATTATGGAGGTTCAGCCTGCCCCCTATCCACAGACAAGGAACGGCAAGAAAAATGCAGAAGCTAACACACTCAACCTCCGTCTGCATTCCTCTGGCCGTTTCTTGACTCGAGAAAGTGCTCATAACCAGACAATCTGAAGCTCTCCTGTTGAAGCCAATCCAATAATAGCTTAGCACTTAGAAACATTCAGTAAAGTACTACCTGTACTGTGTCATGTAGAGAACAGAACTGCAAAATAAAAATAATAATGATTAATGAAATGAAAAAGAAAAAACAAAAAAACTGGCACATTCAATGAATTTAGGAATCCTGCCCACTGAGCTATTGTATTGTATTGGAAGTCTCCCCACTGTCAGAATACACAGATCAGTGCTACTGGCTATAGCCTGCAGTGCTGATCGAGCAGGGAAAATTAGATGGGGCGGTTGTGCAAAGGTCAGTTGCTAGATTTATTTTTGTACAACCTCCCTTCCCATACATAAATTGAAATTCGGCTGGTCCCTGTTGAATCGGCCCAATTTCCAACCATGTATGGCCGGCTTTCAGAGACTAATAGTTTAGTGATACATTACAGGATACTACTAGAGATCACAGCTATTACAGCCCCTTTACAAATCAATACTTTCACCATTTGTACTCCCCTACAGCACCCTTAAAAATTACTTTTAAAAATGTGATGTTTTTTCTCAGCAAGATCCTGAGATAGCATGAAAGAAATAATCCAAGAAATTGAACTAGTTGGTCAAAAGAACATTTTTCCTTCACTGCCCCTAAATAAGGAAAGTACAAATTACAATCTGCAGAGGCCGCAATGGCCAAACAATAAGTGCTAAAATACCGAATGTAGTCCCTGGGCCACAGGTTAGGCACCAAGGGGTTAGAATCTCTTTTCCTGTCCCCAATGTCCACATTGGAAAGAGGTTTCTTTATCTCTTTGCATTCTAGCCAAAAAAACAAAAACACAATCTACCTTAAAAGGATATCTAAACCCAACAGCAAAAGTATATTGTAGGTTACTACTCCTTAGGCCTGGTTTTTTGTTTGCTTTTGGGTTTAGATATGCTTTAACTGCATTCCAAGCCTACAAAACTACTAGTATGCAGTTATAACTGTCTGCAGAATCTTGATTAAAGGGACTGATCAGACTCATCTGACAGGCATGAGACATAAGTAATCACTCAAAGCCATCACTTACAGCATAAACAATGCTTTTTTTTAGCATATTAATAGCACACTGGTAATCTGAAACAAATGGACCGTCTTAGCTAAATGGGGAGCATAAGACACAGATAGCCCTTGGGACTCAATATTTAATACTCCATGCACTATATATTACCTGCTCTAGTTTGTCCATGCTGTGTAACCTCAGCTCTTTATGCATAGTAATATATAGCATCAGCCTTGGGCTCAATTATGTGATGCCAACCTATACTGCCTGTAAAATCAAATGTTGGGTTATAGTATCATATTACTATGTCCGTAAATGAAAAGAATGTAAACTTCTGGCTCAACCAAAAGGTGAATGAGCAAAATATATGCTTGCTGTCTCTTTAATGACATTGAAGTTCTGGGTTGCTGCCTTGGAGAGCTATTCCAGGTAACAAGTAATATAAATCAACAAGTTATTATGACCAGACCGCGTTCTGTGCATGTTTTCCGAACCATCTTTAAAACATACTGACTTTGCAAACTGCTGAGGGTGCCAATACATTGTTAATGGTAACCAAACTTAGATCTCAAAGGCAGTGAGTTTGTGGGTAACATATCGCTTGGTACCATGCGATTTAGTAAAGCATGTTTTTCAAAAATAGTGCACACACTGCTTTTTGTGATCAGGTGCAAATTCAGCTCATTCAAATGAATGGGATGAAAATTGCATTGCAGGGGGGACACAGGAATCACTAGAACTGTTCTAGGTTGTGTACAGCAGGCCTTGAAATTTCCACTCGCCTGCTCGCCAATGGCGAGTGGAATTTTTGGTGGGGGCGAGTGTGTTCCCAGAGCCGTCTTGCTGACCAGGCTCGGAACTCAGGGCCGGATCTGTCACTCGCACTGGGAGCCGTCAGACTACTTAATAGCTGAGCGCAGTGAAAGCAAAGGAAGGAGTGTGTGCTGTGCTCTCTGCCTCCCCCTAGAGTGCAGTACCCGGCTCTGTGAGTGAACAACGAAGTACTGCAACTTTTTATAGGTGGGTTGTGTGTGTGTGTGTGTGTGTGTGTGTGTGTGTGTGTGTGTGTGTGTGTACATGTGTCTGTGTATATGTACATGTATGTGTATATGTACGTGTGTGTACATGTGTCTATGTATGTATCTGTGTATGTCTGTGCATGTTTCTGTGTGTATGTACATGTATGCGTGTCTGTACGTGTATACATGTGTCTGTATGTGTGTGTACATGTGTCTCTGTGCGTATGTATTTCTGTGTATGTATGTGTGTCTGTACATGTGTCTGTGTGTGTGTATACATGTGTCTGTATGTGCGTGTGTGTACATGTGTCTCTGTGCGTGTGTACATGTGTCTCTGTGCGTATGTATGTGTGTCTGTACATGTGTATACATGTGACTGTATGTGTGTATATACAAGTGTCTCTGTGCGTGTGTGTACATGTGGCTCTGTGCGTATGTATTTCTGTGTATGTATGTGTGTCTGTACATGTGTCTGTGTGTATACATGTGTCTGTATGTGTGTGTGTGTACATGTGTCTCTGTGCGTATGTATGTGTGTCTGTACGTGTGTATACATGTGACTGTATGTGTGTATATACACGTGTCTCTGTGCGTGTGTGTACATGTGGCTCTGTGCGTATGTATTTCTGTGTATGTATGTGTGTCTGTACATGTGTCTGTGTGTGTGTATACATGTGTATGTATGTGTGTGTGTACAGGTGTCTCTGTTTGTACATGTGTCTGTGTGTAAACATACATGTATGGGTGATTTGGTCAGGTTCAGGATGCTGTGGTTATCATTGGTGGTAGAGTATGGGACATTTGAGGTACTGCTGGGTTGGATAGAAGGTAGAGTATGCTTGGTAGAGTTATGGTTTTGTGAGTGAAAGATTATGGGGGGTTATGGTTGTATGTGGTAAATGGTCTAAGTATTATGGAGTGTTTAGGGGGACATTGGAGGCCCTGATGTAATGTGGGGGGGGGACTCTGGGGACCCTGATGTCATGTGGCTAACATTTAACAGTGTCATTTCATTAAATAATTTACGAGGGAGTGTTTAGGGGGGAAGCAGGGGTGTAGCAGGGTAGGGGTTTGGTGGGGCAATTGATGTCGAGTAACTCATAAGGCCTGGCTAGTAGTTCAGGACTTGAAATTTTAAGCCCTGGTGTACAGTTTACAAAAAGGGAAGAAAAAGTCACCTGGATCCACACCAGACACTGCAAAAATTACTAAATGAAAGTATCTTTGTGTTTAATTTGGTTTCCTCTTGGAATCACAGTCTGGGGTACTATTTATTCAAATACTTTAATAAATATAGTAATAAGGGATATATGTACCGTATTTTTCACTCCATAAGACGGACTTTTTTCCTCCAAAAAAATGGGGGGAAATGTCTGTTCGTCTTATGGAGCGAATATGGAGTGGCCGGACCGGTATTCCTGCCGCTGCCGTGTTTGAATACCGGGCCGGCCGCTCTGCTCTACTGTGCAGAAGAACCTGCTCCTCGGTCCTACCCGTTCCTCTGTCCAGCGGTGTCCTGCTTTCACCGGCTGTCTTCTCTCCCCGGCATCTTCAGTGTGGGCATCTGGCTGTGACAGCTTGCAGCTTCACAGCTGGGTGCCCACTGTGCATGCGTGAGAAGCGTTGCGCTTTGTGAATGACCACCTGTAGTCTTCTGGGACCTGTCACGTGTCCCAGAAGACTACGGGGAGGAAAACTCCGCGGAAGTGGGCGCGTCAAATCGGGTACCCAATCCGCAAAGGTCCGCAGTCTCTGGTCACCTCCTGTACTGTGTCCGCAGTCTCTGGTCATCTCCTGCACTGTGTCCGCAGTCTCTGGTCATCTCCTGCACTGTGTCCACAGTCTCTGGTCATCTCCTGCACTGTGTCCACAGTCTCTGGTCATCTCCTGCACTGTGTCCACAGTCTCTGGTCATCTCCTGCACTGTGTCCACAGTCTCTGGTCATCTCCTGCACTGTGTCCGCAGTCTCTGGTCATCTCCTGCACTGTGTCCGCAGTCTCTGGTCATCTCCTGCACTGTGTCCGCAGTCTCTGGTCATCTCCTGCACTGTGTCCGCAGTCTCTGGTCATCTCCTGCACTGTGTCCGCAGTCTCTGGTCATCTCCTGTACTGTGTCTGCAGTCTCTGGTCATCTCCTGTACTGTGTCCGCAGTCTCTGGTCATCTCCTGTACTATGTCCGCAGTCTCTGGTCATCTCCTGTACTGTGTCTGCAGTCTCTGGTCATCTCCTGTACTATGTCTGCAGTCTATGGTCATCTCCTGTACTGTGTCTGCAGTCTCTGGTCATCTCCTGTACTGTGTCCGCAGTCTCTGGTCATCTCCTGTACTGTGTCCGCAGTCTCTGGTCATCTCCTGTAGTATGTCCGCAGTCTCTGGTCATCTCCTGTACTGTGTCTGCAGTCTCTGGTCATCTCCTGTACTGTGTCCGCAGTCTCTGGTCATCTCCTGTACTGTGTCTGCAGTCTCTGGTCATCTCCTGTACTGTGTCCGCAGTCTCTGGTCATCTCCTGTACTATGTCTGCAGTCCATTGTTTCAGAATATTTTTTACTTGTTTTCCTCCTCTAAAATCTAGGTGCGTCTTATGGTCAGGTGCATCTTATGGAGTGAAAAATACGGTATATTTAATGTGATTTGAAAAGTAGTTCAGCCATGCTGAACTCTTATTGTGTTTTATATGTCTTGCATTTTATGTAGAATTGTCTGTGTTTAACTATTCTGATAAGTCAGCATGTCCACAATTAAGCTACAAGGCCATTCTGGCCACAAGATCTGAGTGTACAGCTAGTTACTCTGTAAATATTTCCTACCAATCATTTGTTTTTATGTAAGTTTTAGTTACAATAAAAGGTCATTAGATTCTACCCAGTTGAGTTTGCCTTCTAGACCAGGACTAGTTCCTCCTAAATGTAAGCAGCTTCCAGGTTAAATGGTGATAATAGCACATGTGGTCTGCGAACAAAATGGAAAAAATGGAAAATACTGATCAAAAGAGGGGAGATTGTAAAGGAAATTTGTAAATTCTATATAAAATGGTATTATATTTTGTATGCTTTCCCTATGTATTGTACACTGCACTCATTGTGCACACGGCACTAATAATGTTTCGATTACGTTTGCATTCCTTCAAGTCCCGATTAGACATTAGTTAAAGATAGTTATTTAGAGGTTGTAAAATAAATTACCATATCACCCAGTAGATGGCCTCCATTCAGTAGCCAAAAAAGACATGCAAAAAAAGGGGGGGGTTGTGAAAAGAAATTCACAGAGAAAGTGGCTACATTATGAACAGAATGTGATCACATTCTGTTCATAATGTAGCCACTTTCTCTGTGAATTTCTTTTCACAACCCCCCCCCTTTTTTTGCCCGATTAGACATTAGCCTGGAGTGTTGGGGTAGGACTATATGGGACGTTGTTGGGGGGACTGGTTGGTGGTAGGGGGTTGGGGATGGATGGGGTACATGCATTGTTTGATTATATGATACATCTTGTTTTATTGTTACGTCCTTAATACATTTATGCTGCTTATTAGCCTTTGAGGTACTATATCCTTTTGTGGGGTTGTTCTTTAGAGTGTACTGGTTTTGGATGCACCTCCCCTTTAATTTATGGTTTATGCATTAGCAGATATACCACTCCCAGGACAGGCCACTGGCAGTGGGGTTTTTTTCACATGGTGCCTATGTAACGCCCCTGGTTACCATAAAAGTACAATTGGAATATTAATGTGGTACCTACGTAATCATGTGTATAAAAAAAAACCTTCAAAAATGTGCCAAATAAACAGAACAGTTATTTGGAAACTGTGTATCTTTTTGTGTGTGTTCCCTACTGCAGTACGAATTATTAATTTGGAACCACTAATCAATATGAGGATAGGCGTTGCATATCAATAAAATTTTCAGTATTAATGTCCAAAACAGTTCCTAATTTTTATGGACAGAATACTGACAGGAATGGTGCCAGCCAACTGGCAAAGGGTCAACGTGGTTCCAGTTTTTAAAAAGGGACAACTACAGGCCAGTCAGTCTAACATCGATAGTATGTTAACTATTGGAGTGAATGATAAGGGTCTATATCCAAGAATTTGATGATGAAAAATGTATCAGTAGTAGTAATCAGCATGGATTTTTTTAAAGGTCATTCTTACCAAACCAGTCTGTTAACATTCTACGAGGAAGTGAGCTGTCATCTAGATAAAGCAAGGCTTGTGGATGTGGTTTACCTGGATTTTGCAAAAGCATTCGATAACAGTCCTCCATAAACACTTAATTTGCAAACTAAGGTCTTTAGGCATGGACAACAGGGTTTGTTCATGGATAGAAAACTGGTTGCAGGGGCATATCCAAAAGGTGGTAATAAATGGCAAATGAGGTGTAATTTTGAAAAATGCAATGTAATGCTCTTGGGGCTAAAAATATGAACAGAAATTACTCCCTAGGGGGAGAACCTCTGGGCGAAGCCAGGAAGGAAAAGGATCTGGGGGTCCTAGTAGATGACAGATTCAGCAATGGCATGAAATTCCGAGCTGCAGCAAGCAAAGCAAGCAGAATATTAGCATGCATAAAAAGGGTATTTATTCAAGAGATAAAACTATAATCCTGCCACTTTATATAATTCTGGTTTGACCACATCTTGAGTATGCTGTCCAGTTTTGGTCAATAGTTCTCAGAAAGGATGTGCTGGAACTGGAACAGGAGGACCTCAGTTATGAAGAACAACTGAAAACATTAAACTTCTTCTCCCTGGAGAAGAGCCACATGAGAGGAGATATGACAGCGATATAAAAATACTTCAATAGTGATCCTAGTATAGGGAATAAACTATTCAGGCTCAGGGAATATAAGAAGACATGGAGCCACACAATGAAATTGGAGAAGCGGCTTAACATTAACTAGCTGCCGACCGCAGATAGCCGAATGACGGCTGCACTGTGGCCGGCCAGTTCTGAGTGGACGTCATATGACGTCCTCCCAGAACACGCTCTCCTGCGCGCCCCAGGGGGCGCGCACCCGGCGATCTCCGTGATCACTGTGTCCTACGGACACAGCTGATCACGTGATGTGGTAAAAGGCCAATCACAGCGGCCTTTTACCACGTGATCAGCGGTGTCCAATGACACGCTGATCAGAGGGAAATGCAAGTGCCGGTTCTCGGCTGCACTTTCCTCACGCTGTCAGATCGTGAGGAAAGTACTGCCGAGAACCGGCAGTTGTCAGAGCGGGGATCGGCACTGATCATCAGGGCACTGATGATCAGTGCCCTGATGATCGGTGCCCAGCAGTGCCACCCGCAAGTCCCGCCCACCTGTGCCCAGCAGTGCGCCCACTAGCTCCGCCCACCCGTGCCCAGCAGATCCCGTGCCCAGCAGTGCACCCACCTGTGCCCAGCAGTGCACCCACCTGTGCCACTCTGCAGTGCCACCTACCTGTGCCCAGAAGTGCCACCTACCTGTGCCCAGAAGTGCCACCCACCTGTGCCCAGAAGTGCCACCCACCTGTGCCCACCCACCAGTGCTGCCCACCAGTGCAGCCAGTCAGTGCCACCAGTCAGTGCCCAGGGGTTGTGCCAGTCAGTGCCCAGCAGTGATGCCAGTCAGTGCCGTCTATCAGTACCCATAATCAGTGTCACCTATCAGTGCCGCCTATCAGTGCTGCATATTAGTGCCGCCTATCCGTGACACCTCATTAGTGCTGCCTATCAGTGCCGCCTATCCGTGCCACCTCATTAGTACTGCCTATCAGTGCCCTTTAGTGCTGCCTATCAGTGCCCATCAGTGCCGCCTATCAGTGCCCATCAGTGCTGCCTCATCAACGCACATCAGTGAAGGAGAAAAAATACCTGTTTGAAAAATTTTATAAAAGAAACTTTTTTTTTTTTCTAATTTTTTGCATTTTTTTTTATTTATAGCGCAAAAAGTAAAGCGCCCAGTGGCGATTAAATACCACCAAAAGAAAGCTCTATTTGTGAGAAAAAAATGATCAAAATTTCATATGGGTACAATGTTGCATGACCGCGCAATTGTCAATCAAAGTGCGGCAGCGCTGAAAGCTGAAAATTGGCCTGGTAAATAAGGGGGTATAAGTGCCTGGTAGGCAAGTGGTTAAACTGCGTAGGGGTATTTCACTGACAGCGCAGTACGGATGTGGAACTCTTCCACAATCGATGGTATTAGTGGGAAGTATTGATTACTTTAAAAAAACTCTTGGATGGGCTTCTTAGTGAACACAGTATACAGGGATATCTGATATATCTTTTACCATGAACACACAAACACACATAGGTTGAACTGGCTGGACCTTACCAACTATGTAACTAAGTAATTTGTATAAAAAAGGATGTGTACTTACCAGTTTTTAATCCACTTCAGTCAGATAATCCTGCAGCACCAGGGAACACTTGGCAAGGGCTGGGAATTCCGTGCGCTGTGATATCATCCATATACTCCCATAGCCCAGCCATTGTTCCCTCCTCTCCCCTGCAGCTGCCGCTCATTGACACAGAGGAGAAGAGGCTGCAGGATAAAGTGACTGCACATGATCAAATTAAAAATAGGTAAGAACACACATCTTTTTATACAGGTTATAGGTAGGTTATAGGTATAGGCAGTATAGGTAAGAGGAGGGGGGAGAGGACACTTTTATGAATAGTTAGACTTGGGCTTTGCTTTCACTTTTTTTTGTAATCCAGCACAACAAAAATCCATACAGCACCAAAGAGGATGATTGAGAGGGTACTTCTTGGATTCTTGGTGATTGGCATCACCATTCGCATCACTGATATTTTTACATCATGCTTCTTGTATTTAAGCAGTAGAAAGGTGCCTCCAGTGGGTATGTTCAGGAACAGCTCTGCTATATTATAGCCAGGGGTTCTCAGATCACCAGATGCTCAATAAAAGGGAATGGTGTTAATGGATGAGCTACAGCAATGCGTGACTGAAAAACTAGGTACTGAGTAAGTAAGTAGGCTGTGTTCCAGACAGTGCAATGCATATTGTATGTATTTATAATATTTAATTCTCAGTTCTGACCAAAATATACCTTTGCACACAGGGAGTTTGATTTATTCTCTGAACGCCTTTTAGGCTCCATGCACGCCGACTTAAAAACAAGCTCCTATCAGCTACTTATGAGCGCTTTTTTTCTGCCCCTAGAAGCAAGTAGTGTTATCCTATATGTCAATGCACTCTTTTGAATCTTCAGCTTCTAGGAGCAGAAAAATAAAGCTTTTTTTTCTGTTTTTGGGAGCGATTTGCCGGCGGTCAAAAACAAAAAAAACAAAAAAAAAAAAACAAACCACACTGAATGCTCCTAAACGCTGCTAAGAGCCATTTTCCAGCGTTTTTTTTTTCTTAGTGGCGGCCGTTAGCATCCTTAACAACCAGTGAATAGCTGGTTGTCAAGGAGCGGGCCAGCAAGCCGGCTGTCCTGTCCATAACGACGGATGACTCATCAGCTGTCAGTGGGGTTCCCTGCTGACAGCTAAATGTAAACAAAATAATTGCCAGCAATGTGAATCTGAGAAAAAAAAAGGGCAGTATGCCCCCCCCCCCCCCCTCTTCCCAATCCATGCCAGGCCCTTCAGTCTGGTATGCATTTTGAGGGGAACCCCAAGTAAAAATTAAAAAATGATGTGGTCCCCCTCCCCCCAAATCCCTACCAGACCCTTATCTAAGCATGCAGTCTGCAACCCCCCCTCCCACCCGAACCATACCAGGCCACATGCCCACAACATGTGATATGGATTTTTGGGGGAACCAACACCATTTTTATATATATATATATATATATATATATATATATATATATATATATATATATATATATATATATTTTGCCATGGCGTTTCCTTACTCCTTAAGTTACAGCAGGAGCAAAACCTTTGAAGTTCTCACTAGTTGTCTAGGTCTCGCCTAAAGAAGAAAAAAAAAATTAAATAAAAACCTCCTGGACTGGACTCTTGAATTCCATATTACTTTGTGCACCCACCCACCTCCCCAGTTAATGCTTTAGATCTACACTAACCATGCATTCTGCACCATTGATTAACATTACACCTATTTTAGGACATTGCATGGTACAAACATGCATTTCAAATGAAGGAGGGTTTATGGGATAGTGTGAACACTTTGTCCACTTATCCCCAATAACAGCCTTCCCCTTACACATGAATCATGTTTCCTCTACTGTATTAAGTCAGTTACCTTCTCCTTCATAAGCGTCACCTTGACATACGGTCTTCTGCGATACGCATTTGCCACAAAACAAGGTCCCCAGAGGATTTAAACGGAAGATGCCAGCATTTGGACATCACTTTAAGAGGAACAAAAACTATAAACATTTTGCCCCAAGGGTTGTAAATATAATACTTTATGTAAAATAAGTAACTTCCTACACTTTCTAGCAAAGCACAAAATGACTCAATGCAAATGACTATATAGAAGGGTTAGCTTGAACTTCATAGGAAAGTCCCGCAGTTAGAAAATTGCTGCTACCAATCCCCAACACTTATTACCTGCTGTTTCAAAGGAAACCATAATTGCTTTGGGCCAAATGTTATTTTTATAAGTTTGTAAATTAAGGTTTTAATTTTTTATTCTAACTATACATTATGTACAGTTGTGTTCAAAAGTTTGCACACCCTGACAGAAAATGTGAAAGTTTGGCATTAATATTGAAAATATGACTGATCATGCCAAAAATGCTCTTTTATTGAAGGACAATGATCATATGAAGCCATTTATTATCAAATAGTTGTTTGGCTCCTTTTTAAATCATAATAACAGAAAATCACCCAAATGGCCATGATCAAAAGTATACATACCCTGGAATGTTTGGCCTTGGTACAGACACACAAGGTGACACACACGGGTTAAAATGCCAATTAGAGGTTAATGTCCCACATTTGTGGATTTTTAAATTGCAATTAGTGTCAGTATATAAATAGTCAAGGAGTTTGTTAGCTCTTATGTGGAAGCACTGACTAAGCTAGATACTGAGCCATGGGGAATAGAAAAGAACTGTCAAAAAGTCCTGCATAACAAGGTAATGGAACTTTATAAAGATGGAAAAGGACATAAAAAGATGTCCAAAGCCTTGAATATGCCAATCAGTACTGTTAAATCACCTATTAAGAAGTGGAAAGTTTGGGGATCTCTTGATACCAAGCCAAGGTCAGGTAGATCAAGAAAGATTGCAGCCATAACTAACAGAAGAATTGTCCGGGATTAAAAGAAAAACCCACAGGCAACCTCAAAAGAAATACAGGCTGCTCTGGAAAAAGATGGCGCGGTTGTTTTTAAGGAGTACAATTTGGTGATACGTGAACAAAAATGAGCTGCATGGTTGAGGTGCCAGAAAGAAGCTTTTACTGCACCAATGCCACAAAAAAGCCTAGTTACAATATGCCTGACAACACCCTGACATGCCTAACCAGGCCTTTTTGTGTCATTGATGCAGTAAAGGCTTCTTTCTGGCACCTCAACCATGCAGCTCATTTTTGTTCAAGTGTCATCATATTGTGCTCTTTCAAAACAACCACACTGTCTTTTTCCAGAGCAGCCTGTATTTTTCTTGTGGTTACCTATGGGTTTCCCTTTGTATCCAGAACAATTCTTCTGGCAGTTGTGGCTGCAATCTTTCTTGATCTACCTGTACTTGGCATCAAGAGGTCCCTGAATTTTCTACTTCTTAATAGGTGATTTAACAGTACTGACTGGCATATTCAAGGCTTTGGACATCTTTTTATGTCCTTTTCCATCTTTATAAAGTTCCATTACCTTGTTACGCAGGACTTTTGACAGTTCTTTTCTGATCCCCATGGCTCAGTATCTAGCTTAGTCAGTACTTCCACGTAAGAGTTAAACTCATTGACTATTTATACACTGACACTAATTTCAATTTAAAAAGCCACAGATGTGGGACATTAACCTCTAATTGGCATTTTAACCCGTGTGTGTCACCTTGTGTGTCTGTACCAAGGCCAAACATTCCAGGGTATGTAAACTTTTGATCATGGCAATTTGGGTGATTTCTGTTATCCTTATGATTTAAAAAGGAGCCAAACAACTATTTGATAATAAATGGCTTCATATGATCATCATCTGTCAATAAAAGAGCATTTTTTGGCATGATCAGTCATATTTTTTTATATCAATACCAAAATCTCACAATTTCTGCCAGGGTATGCAAACTTTTGAGCACAACTGTATAAAGGCTTTGATTTACAAATAAAAACAGTTTATATAGCATAGCAAAACGATTACCAGAGCACTATTAGTAAACCCAACCTCCTTCAGTCGTCCCCCCCCCCCCCAAATGAAGGCCCCGTTTGATGGATCTGTTACAGGCGGCTAGACTGCAGCGTACAGATGTGACTAAACTCAGCATCTGGATGCAGCAGCACTTTGTGCTATGATGGAATATGTACTGGATAAATGGCTGCATTCTGCTTGTACGAAGCCAGAACTGCAGATGGTTTTTGTCCAAGGCTGGTCAGAAGCTCTAATCACACATAATAATGGTGACATGAGAACAGCAGCAGCCCTGGCCATTGACTTGTACAGCTGCCAGCAGCTGTTAGCATACTGAGTGTGCATGGGGCTTTTTTTATCCACCAGCAAGAATTGCAGATTCTAGCCTGCTTGCATGAAAAAGCTCTAAGCACTGTGACTGGTGGCAGAGAAGGTAAAGCATAGGAGGTCCCCTCAATGTACAAGAGCCTACTCTGTACTAGAATTGTACATGCAGGGTTACAAGGGCCACACAGAGGAAAAATCATGCCTCTCCTCTCCACAGCAATGAACATCAGTGGCTCTGTGTCCCTCTCGTGCCACCTGTGTGTACACCGCATGGAACCCTACATTTACAGTTGTAGTACAAAGCAGAAGCCCACACAGAGGGGACTCCTACAGGACTTCATAGGTCCCAGCATCACGGGGGAAATAAAGAATGGGGAGTGTGTCAACACTTTTAAAATAAAGAGAAGCAGAGGAAATTTTGTTTTTGGAAAAAAATGCATATACATGTAAGTTATAATATTACTGTCTACTTTAAAAAAAAATTTAAATAAAAACTAACAGAAGTTTCTCTAAACTACAGTAGTTTAGAGAGACTTCTGTTAGTTTTTATTTAAATTTTTTTTTAAAGTAGACAGTAATATTATAACTTACATGTATATGCATTTTTTTCCAAAAACAAAATTTCCTCTGCTTCTCTTTATTTTAAAAGTGTTGACACACTCCCCATTCTTTATTTCCCCCGTGATGCTGGGACCTATGAAGTCCTGTAGGAGTCCCCTCTGTGTGGGCTTCTGCTTTGTACTACAACTGTAAATGTAGGGTTCCATGCGGTGTACACACAGGTGGCACGAGAGGGACACAGAGCCACATCAGTTCCAAAAACATTTCTCTTGGTCTCATCACTCCATAATACAGAGACCCAGTAGTCTTTTTCTTTTTCAGCATGGGCCCTGGCAAATTCTAGGCAGGTTTTTTTTGTGCATGGGCTTTAGGAAAGGCTTCGTTCATGGACGACACACATGCATGCCATTCCTCTGCAGTGAACACAGTAATAAGTCACCCCAGTTTGGCTTTCTACTTCTTTAGCTAACTGCAGTGAACTTGTATGGCACTTTTCTTTTCATCAGAAGACGCTCCTGTCGAAGTGTTAAATTCCGGCCTAGACGTCTCAGTGAGATGGTTGCAGTTCCATCTTTGTTAAATTTTTTTTAGCACTTTTGCTACAGTATTCTGACTGATCAGTAAAGCTTTGCTGATCTTCTTGTAGCCTTCACCTTTCTTGTGTAAATAAATAATTTTCTTTCTCAGGCCTTGGGACATTTCTCTTCCATGTGGTGCCATTGCTGACAGCATGAAATGAGAAGGGAGTTTTCTTTGTTAAGTAATGCCCTTTTATGGTCAACTGTCTGCTGGACACCAGTTTAATGAATAATTAGACTCACCTGTAGTTGAATTCTTGTTAATTAGGATTTTGTTGTCTAAAATTTAGCTTTGCTCCTAAGACTTTTATTGGTGTGTATTCATTTTTGCAACATGGTCTTGAATGAATTTGTTGGGAAAAATATTTTTTTGTGTGTACAAATTAACAAATCATGTTTGCAATCAATGGCCTGCTTTTGTGGGAGTATTTTGCAGTATAGTGTCCCATAGAAAATGGGTTCTGAAAGGAAAGGAAAGGTTTTCTGACAAATCTGTTGGGGTGTACTCATTTAAGCTGAGCATTGTAGCTTGGCAATGGACCCAACAGGAATGTGCAGGCACACGTGCCCCTGTAGCACCCGGCTTGCTAAAGGAGGCACCAGAAGGTGGCATGGAGACTACAGGGGACTGCGAGAGGAGGGGAAAAGCAATGTCGCTGTGCAATTTCACTACACAAAGCAGGTAAGTGTTATTTTTAATGTTATTTTCATATCATATATTGTGGCTCCTGTCAGGCAGCACACTGAAATTGTCAACTTTGTAAGCAGCATTTCCTGCCTGACTACTTCTCTCCTGTTCAGGCATTAGAAGTCTTCTTTGTGTGCAGAGAAGCCCGAAGTAAATAATCTATAGAACTTGTGTGTAACCTAAATGTATATCTAGAGAGGAGCTTATTGAAAATGTACAAAGGAAAAAACTATTTTCAACCAAAATTTTACTAGTGTACGGCCAGCTTTTGATTTAGCCTGCTGCTTTATAAAAAGAAGAAGTGGGCAGCAAATCAGGCAAAGCAGCTCTGGCAGCAGGACTGAGGAGAAGCCCAGGACAGCCGGAGGATCAAGTAATCACTCGTGACTGACCTCCACATCCTATTTCATTTCTACTTTTCCTGCTGAAAAATGAACAATTCAAGGCATATGTACAAGATTTCCTTTCAATATTATTAGTTGTAACATTTGTCTACTTTTCAAATGACCTCAGGACACCACACAGAATGAGAACTGGACTGGCCCAAACAGGTGCTACTCATCATGAGAACAAGAGCCGTCCAAAAAGCCTTCCATAATGAACATCTTTAGAAGCCAATTTTATAGCACCATTGGAAATACTTGGGCTGTGTTGAGGATAAATGTGAACAATAACGACAGCTTACCATTAACATTCACCCACCAAAACTGGGGGAACCACCTTGAACACAGAGCGGTTATCCCCACACTGCATCATTGTGCTGTATTCCCAGAGTTTGTACAATATTTTGTCACACGGTTCCCTTGACAAACAATTTAGATCTCATGTCGTGATGAAGAGCAATAACCTCCACCAACCAATCTGGTAAGACTCCATACAGTGTCACCCAATCCGATCTCAGCTTATTGTACTCAGGTAAGTACAGTGTAATTCAGCTGTCCTGGATTATTGATAGACTGCCACATCAGTGAATTTTTCTCTCTACAATGACAAACCGCATTCTCTACACAATTCAATAGCCTCAGGTCCTTATACCAATAGATTTTCTAGTATATGGAATGATTTTGCAAACTGTTCCTATTTAGAGGTACTCCTTTATCCAAAGGGTCATCCGACAAGACTCTTTTGTTAGTCAATCCAATTTTAAAGTATAGCCAAATCAATTTTGATTGTACCTCTCCTGAGGATCACAGGAGTACAGTTCGATCTACACTCCTGTGACCCATTTTCAGATGACAGCGTGTTAAAGCCTGCTGTTGGCTGACATCAAAAAGCCAGTCCAGGCCCTTTAGAGAGAACCTGACCATATGGTCAGGATCCACCCAGATGCCTGGACCAGCACCTTGCTCAGCCTCTCAGCGAACGTCCAGCAGCCTAAGCCAGCCGCTCCTGCCCCCTTCCAAAGCCCAGCACACCAGTGAGCGCTAGAGGGGCACTGCAGAGAGATTTTTTTTTCTATTTTTGTTAACCCATACTTCTGAAGACCGAGAACTGAGCAATCAACAGTCAGTTCTCAGTGTGGAGGCAGCAGGGGACAGATGCAGAAACGGATCAATGCTGAATTCACCTAGGCAAGTAGGTTTTTTTTTTTTCTGTTATCCCATACTTCTGAAGACTGAGAACTGAGTGATCAATGGTCAGTTCTCAGTGTGGAGGCGGCAGGGGATAGATGTAGTATCGGATCAATGCTGCATCCATGTAAGTGAGTGTTTGTTTTTTTTTATTTTTTCTGCACTTTAAGGGCTCATCTACAGTGGGTATCTAGTGCCGGTGCATGAGATCTTGGCATTTTGTTTCAGGCAGAAGGCACACAGCTATGCCCTGCTGCTAGCAGATTGTAAAACTCTGAGAGGCTGAAAGCTGCTGTGGCTGGAAAGGGCTGGATGGTGCACCAAGTGGTACTAACTTTAGGGTAGTATTTTCCCAGGGACGAATGCTGGTTAGGCAGACCACTTGCATTCCAGGCATTTATCTCTGGGCACATGCTGCCCTCAACTGTTAGCACTATTACGTGCACTGTCCAGCAGCAGCTTTAGCCTCTCAGAGATTTACAGTCTGCTGGCAAAACAACAATGTAATATATTACCGCTTACCATTCTTTAAAAATGTGGTGACTGCATTAGGTTTACTTTTTTAAACTTTTATTTCCCCCTTTTTTTCACCAGATGATCCGGCCAGTAACATGCAGTACTTCCTGACCTAGGCCCCGTTCACACCTTGCACAGAGGGAACCCACGTTTTTGGCCCATTTTGCTTGTGTCGCGCATAGGGCAGTCCATCCAAATGAGTGCGCAACAAATGTGCCAAAGAAGCTCCAGAACCTTTTCAGGCAGAGCGTAGCACGTTTGTCAGGCATGCTTGGGGGACATACTTAAGGTGTCTCCACTCTGGATGGAGGGGCAATAGAGATACCACTGGACAACAGTATTGTCAGTCTGGGGAGGGTAGTGTTACATGCTCTAGAAAATTTACGCTGATTTGATTTTTGATTGATTGACTTGACTGACAAACTGAAGCTGAACTCTAGCTAACACTTTATAAGCAATTACAATAACCAGTTTAATTCATGATAAAAGTTTGACATAAATTATTAAATCTGACCATTGTAAGCACCCTTGTCAGTGGTAAATGGTTTGTCTCAACACTCTAATTGCTACTTTTGCTGGACAGATTGGTCTGTTAAAGTGGATTGAACGTAGTGTAAAAAAAACAAAAAAACAAAACGCATTTTTATTTACAGCACAGCTCTGTGTCATGATGATGGGCCTTCAATGCGCATGCCAGGCCAGGATGATCAACTGGCCTAATGATGAGAACCCAAAAGGAAGAATGGGAGTGCCTGTGATCAAACGGGAGTGCTGGAGGGGATTGTTTGAAGCAAGTCTGCCACAATGACCTAATATGCTGTGCATACTAGTACATTATGGTTAACTGGGGGCCCATTCAAAAAATAAAAAATGCAGAGTGTGATTGCGCTTTAAGGCCCCATTTACATCTAGCATAGTGGATTTGCATGCCCTGCATAAAGCAGCCTATTCACTTGCATGGGCTATCCTACGCTAAAGAAGCTCCTGCAACTTTGCGGGTGTACAGCTTTGAAAGTTTTGGTTTTTTTTATACATACGTATAATGATTTCTCCCAAAAAAAAAAAAAACAGTGCTTCCACCATCCACCAGTGTGAAACCAAAATCAACCGCACTCACCAGATGTTGGTGAGTTATGTGCCTTTTAGAATTTAAGGGATCCTAAACCCCCTCTATATCCTCCAGAACTCCTAAATCGCTTTGCACGGCTAGATGATTCCACTCACTCCTCATATGAACTCCACCGCGGTCCAAAAAAAGAAAAAACATATACCATAGGGTGATACTCCTATACCTAATGAAGTATTATAAATAATACCAGGCCACTCACATGTTAAAGATAAATAAAAAGCATTGATTTATTGCCTCCATAGGCTACCAAAATATCCAAGGGATCACACTCCAATCCAGAGACCTCACAGCCTGTTGGTTTGCAGAGGATAGAAACCCAGATCCAACAAGATGGCCGCTTGGAACGCACCCCTCGGCATGCGTTCCACTCACCGGAAATGAAATGGGACGTAAGGACGGCAGACCGGAAATGCGTCAACGTGTTTCGCCCCTCCCACAGGGCGTTTTCAAGACTTGGTCGTTGTTTGTTGGATCTGGGTTTCTATCCTCTGCAAACCAACAGGATGTGAGGTCTCTGGATTGGAGTGTGATCCTATGGATATTTTGGTAGCCTTTGGAGGCAATAAATCAATGCTTTCTATTTATTGTTAACATGTGAGTGGCCTGGTATTATTTATAATACTACATTAGGTATAGCAGTATGTTTTTTTCCTTTTTTTGGACCGCGGTGGAGTTCATATGAGGAGTGAGTGGAATGATCTAGCCCTGCAAAGCGATCTAGGAGTTCTGGAGGATATAGAGGGGGTTTAGGATCCCTTAAATTCTAAAAGGCGCATAACTCAACAACATCTGGTGAGTGCGGTTGATTTTGATTTCACACTGGTGGATGGTGGAAGCACTGTTTTTTTTGGGAGAAATCATTATACTTATGTTTTTTCTGGGATAAAAGGACTTTATGCATATATTTTTTGTGGACACTAACATAATATTTTTTGGCACTTTATTTAAATTGATTATTTTCACTACAATTTTATTTGTAACATGTACTGAATGAGTTGTTTGATTTGCGCTATTTATTTATATTTTTTGTATGTTGGTGTATTACACTGGTGCACAGCAGCAAATTTTCTATACTGAAAGAGTCTCTTTGTGCGCTGGAGTTCTGTGTTACCATATCTAAGAACTAGTAAGCTATAATATATTAAATTTTTTGTTTTTGGTTCTAATACTTTTCGATCATAGAGAATTTAGGAGGATACATGAATTTAAAGTGGATTTCCAGTCACAATCTAACTACAGCTATACCTATTCCCGCTCCCATCCTAAACCTATTCTATCTAACCCTGTAAAGAAAAGATCTGTATACTTACCTATTCTGAAGTCATTCTAGTCCGGTCTCCAGCGGCAGCCTCTGTGTAGAGGAGGGATTGCCGACAACAGCTGGAAATGCCTGGGAGATGACGTCACCCACTGACTTACTATGGGGCATCTGTTGTTGGCTGCCCCTTCTCTACACTGAAGCCACTGCTGAGAGATGATCATTGGACCGGACCGGCTTCAGAATAGGTCAGTTTAGAGATCTTTTCTATACAGGATTGGATAGAATAGGTTTAGTATGGTGGTTACCCTATGAAATAAAGAGTTAATGATAGGATTACCAAGGTACAATAAAAAGAAAGAAAAAATTGAAAAGAAAACTAACGAAGTCACATCATCTAAAGAGATGAGAGCTGCAATTAGTGATGAGCTCAGGTGTGTTCGGATCCTGATCTGAACCCATCGGAGCCCATCAGTTAGCTATCGCTTGTACTGGGCCAGTCGTCTGCGGCAGCGGTATTCTTTGCCCGTATACAAGGGGCCTGTATATGTATGGCTATGGGGGAAGGAATCCATCTGTAGCATTCAATTAGCTCAGTACAGGTGACAACTTCCGGGTGGGCTCACTCACATGGGTTCACACCAAGATATGAACACACCTGAGCTCATCCTTAGCTGCACAATTATCAATTGTATTCTTGGGTTTAGATACACTTTAACACAATGTACATACATATAGAGGATTTTTACCTCTTCAGATCGTTTTCGTCCATCGCGCTCCCTTTCATACTGGATCAGCAACCTCTGGTTATCTTCCTGCAGTAGTTCCAGTTGGTCTTCTCTTTCCCGAGCCCTTCCAGACGTAGATTCCAAACTTTCCAACACCGACACCAACAGGGGCATCAGGCCTGTGACCGCCTCTTGTCCATAAGCTGCTACCAGTTTCTCCAGCTCAGAGTAAATACTACCAGCCAGGACTGTGACCATCTCATCATAAACTTCTAAGGAGCTTCCTACCTCCACATCGTCCCCAAAGATCTCCTCCAGTTTATCATCCATCTTTAGCCGCAATTCTGACGAAGATTCTCTGGGCATTGAAGCTTCATGCAGCCACTGTGTGATCCCCTGTCATAGAAATATACACAGTCAGTGTTTGAATAGCACTCAAATGGTGTCACACACTGCCAGAAAACTGAACGATCGGCGTCCGATTCTACAGAACTGTCAAATCGGGCATCGATTGCTTGAGGCAAGTAAATGGCATGGCCAATCAATGAGTGACTGATAGTGACATCTTCAATCGATCCATGTCAACTGGTAGTGGCAGAAAAAAAAAAAAAAAAAAAATTAAATTGTACGACTGATCAATGGCATTTTGTAAATTGAACATACCAGATACACAAGGGCAGGAAAAAATATCGATCAACCTTGTAAATCGTTTGTGTTCCTCCACAACTGATTGACTTGGTCAGCTGAAATCCCCATTATTTCTCACTCATCTCTCAGTCATGCTATTTTTGTCTCACTCAATGGATGTCCAATTTGATTGTTTTGTCAAATTGGATCAATTGTCATCGTAGACAGTCACCAAAACAGACATTCCAGAACTTCTCATCAGCTGTGCTATACATTCCTTACAAAGATAAAACCATCTACAGCAGTGGTGGACAACTTTCTTGGTGGACATCACCAAAAGGCCGCACAAAACATTTAGTGAATATTTATTATTAGTGAGAATATAGTCAATAACTATGGGCATAATACAAGAGATGGTCAGAGACTGCAGGTATCATACAAGAGATGGTCAGAGACTGGGGACAGGATACAAGAGATGGTCAGAGACTGGGGACAGGATACAAGAGATGGTAAGAGACTGGGGACAGGATACAAGAGATGGTCAGAGACTGGGGACAGGATACAAGAGATGGTCAGAGACTGGGGACAGGATACAAGAGATGGTAAGAGACTGGGGACAGGATACAAGAGATGGTCAGAGACTGGGGACAGGATACCAGAGATGGTCAGAGACTGGGGACAGGATACCAGAGATGGTCAGAGACTGGGGACAGGATACCAGAGATGGTCAGAGACTGGGGACAGGATACAAGAGATGGTCACAGACTGAGGACAGGATACAAGAGATGGTCACAGACTGAGGACAGGATACAAGAGATGGTCACAGACTGAGGACAGGATACAAGAGATGGTCACAGACTGTGGGAATCATACAAGAGATGGTCAGAGACTGTGGGAATCATACAAGAGATGGTCAAAGACTGCATAGAGGATACAAGAGATGGTCAGAGACTGCATACAGGATACAAGAGATGGTCAGAGACTGCATACAGGATACAAGAGATGGTCAGAGACTGCATACAGGATACAAGAGATGGTCAGAGACTGCATACAAGATACAAGAGATGGTCAGAGACTGCATACAGGATACAAGAGATGGTCAGAGACTGCATACAGGATACAAGAGATGGTCAGAGACTGTGTAAATCATACATGAGATGGTCAGAGACTGCAGACAGGATACAAGAGATGGTCAGAGACTGCATACAGGATACAAGAGATGGTCAGAGACTGCATACAGGATACAAGAGATGGTCAGAGACTGTGTAAATCATACATGAGATGGTCAGAGACTGCAGACAGGATACAAGAGATGGTCAGAGACTGCAGACAGGATACAAAAGATGGTCAGAGACTGTGGACAGAATACAAGAGATGGTCAGAGACTGCAGACAGGATACAAGAGATGGTCAGAGACTGTGGACAGAATACAAGAGATGGTCAGAGACTGTGTGAATCATACAAGAGATGGTCAGAGACGGGGGACAGGATACAAGAGATGGTCAGAGACGGGGGACACGATACAAGAGAAGGTTAGAGACTGCGGACAGGATACAAGAGATGGTCAGAGACTGTGTGAATCATATAAGAGATGGTCATAGACTGGGGACAGGATACAAGAGATGGTCAGAGACTGCGGACAAGATACAAGAGATGGGCAGAGACTGTTTGAATCATACAAGAGATGGTCAGAGACTGTGTGAATCATGCAAGAGATGGTCAGAGACTGTGTGAATCATGCAAGAGATGGTCAGAGACTGTGTGAATCATGCAAGAGATGGTCAGAGACTGTGTGAATCATGCAAGAGATGGTCAGAGACTGGGGACAGGATACAAGAGATGATCACAGACTGAGGACAGGATACAAGAGATGGTCAGAGACTGCAGAGAGGATACAAGAGATAGTCAGAGACTATGAATATGATAGAAAAAATGGTCAGAGACTGTGGACAGGAAACAAGAGATGATTAGAGACTGTGAATATGATTCAAAAGATGGTCAGAGACTGCAGGCAATATAAAAGAGATGGTCAGAGACTGTGAACATGATATAGGAGTTGTTGAAGACTGGGAACATGTATTGAACCCTTGCAATCGATGAATCCATACTGAAAAAGACATTGGCCACAGACGTGAATGAGGCTTTCAAATGGATGAGATCATTGACCTGTGTTAGGATTGGTTCTCTGGCACACACAGGGCGAGATTAGTCGGAGCGATCAGAAACATCGACACAGTTCCAGACCGATGGCGATCCCTCTATGGCTCTGCTTCTATTGGATGAGAGGTGTCCATTGATGAAAGGATCAGATCGGGATGTGAGTGTCTAGCATTGTTCTATGGACAGATCAGACGATCGCAGCGATGACAGATGATCCGGGGCTGTAGGACGATCACCAGCTTCCTTGTAAAGTTTCGCCGGCTCAGCAGATCTGCGGTAGACTCGTCATGGTCGGGCAATGGTGACAAGTGTGCCAGCTCCGGCCAGCCATGGAGGACACAACCCCCCCGCTCCTCCCCGGAGCCCCGATCCTCCGATCCCCGGCGCTGCAGATCCTCGGACACTGACACTGCGCTCTAACTTCCAGGAGTCACCGATCGGGGAGAAGGAAGGAGGCGGAGTCCTCCGCGCGAGTAGCGGCAGCGCGGACCAATGAACAGAGGGCTCCAGGAAGGTATTGGCCAATAGCGGGACACTCCAGGTTGGAAATGACAAGCGGCTTCCTGAGCTGTGCGGAGTCTAGGAGGTGCGGGGCGGAGACAAAGGCTACCTTGTGGGAGAGTCATGTGACGGCCGGATCATGTGACCCGCGATTGGCATTGGACACCTGAGGAGCGGAGTGAGCCAGCGCCGTCCTCCTGCTAACCTTTCTCGGGAGAATGGAGGAGGAGGGGGAGCAGCTGTTGTGAGCGGCCAGGAATAGAGCTGAGGTCACCGCACAGTGTGATATGGAGGCACGGTGTTCTCCGGTGATCGGTGTTCATTACCCTACTCCTTCATCTGTACACTAGAGGGGGGTACTAATGCTGTGTGCCCCCCTCAGGGAGATTCACCCTCTCTGTCCTCTTTACTAATATCAATAAGAAGGAAAATCACGCCTTTGGTGTCACCAGAACGTGGGGGGGGGCAGCCTCCACTGGGGACACCCAGGAGACAATCAGGGATTTCCTCACTTTGAGGGGGTCCTCTCATGTCCTGCTGTGGCTATGGGACCAATAGCCAAAAAAAAACCTGATAGGTCCTAACCCTAAACAAACCAAAAAGGAGAGGGCACCGCCATCTAAGTGTAGCTTTATTAGTGACTCAATATACATTGCTCAGAAAAATGAACGGAACACTTTTTAATCAGAGTATAACAGCAACTCAATGAAACTCCTGGGATATTGATCTGGTCAGTTAGGTAGCAGAGGGGGTTGTTAATCAGTTTCAGCTGCTTTGGTGTTAATGAAATTATCAACAGGTGCACTAGATGGGCAACTAAGAGGACCCCCAAAACTAAATGTTTTACAGGCAGAGGCCACTGATAATTTTTTTCCCTGCTCATCTTTTCTGTTTTTCACTAGTTTTGCATTTGGCAAGAGTCAGTGTCACTACTGGTAGCATGAGGCGATACCTGGACCCTACAGAGGTTGCACAGGCAGTCCAACTCCTCCAGGGTGGTACATCAATACGTTCCATTGCCAGAAGGTTTGCTGTGTCTCCCAGCACAGTCTCAAGAGCATGGAGGAAATTCCAGGAGACTGGCAGTTACTCTAAGAGAGCCGGACAGGGCTGTAGAAGCTCCTTAACCCATCAGCAGGACCAGTATCTGCTCCTTTGTGCAAGGAGGGACAGGATGAACACTGCCAGAGCCCTACAAAATGACTTTAGCAGGCCACTGGTGTGAATATCTGTGACCAATCAGAATCAGACTTCATGAGGATGGGCTGAGGGCCCGACATCCTTTAGTGTGCCTTGTACTCACTACCCGGCACCATAGAGCTTGAATGGCATTTGCCATTGAACACCAGAATTGGCAGGTCCACCACTGGCGCCCTGTGCTTTTCATAGATGAGAGAAGGTTCACCTTGAGCACATGTGACAGACGTGAAAGGGTCTAGAGAAGCTGTGGAGAACGTTATGATGCCTGTAACATCGTTCAGCACGACCGTTTTGGTGGTGGGTCAGTGATGGTCTGGGAAGGCATATCCATGGAGGAAAGCACAGCCCTCTGCAAGCTAGACAATGGCACCCTGACTGCCATTAGGTTTCGGGATGAAATCCTTGGACCCATTGTCAGACCCTACGCTGGTGCAGTGAGTCCTGGGTTCCTCCTGGTGCACGACAATGCCCGGCCTCATGTGGCAAAAGTATGTAGGCAGTTCCTGGAGGATGAAGGAATTGATACCATTGAATGGCCCCCACACTCGCCTGACTTAAATCCAATAGAACACCTCTGGGATATCCTATTATGGTCCATCCAACACCGCCAGGTTGCACCTCAGACTGTCCAGGAGCTCAGTGATGCCCTGGTCCAGATCTGGGAGGAAATACCCCAGGGCACCATCCGTCATAGTTACATATAGTTAGTCTGGCTGAAAATAGGCAAAAGTCCATCTAGTTAAACCATTGAAAAAACAAAAGGTTATCTTACACCCACAGTTGATGCAGAGGAAGGCAAAAAACCCAGCAAAGCACGATCCAATTTGCTCCTGCAGGGGAAAAAAATTCCTTCCTGATCCCCTGAGAGGCAGATATTCCCTGGATCAACGTTACCTATAAATGTTAGTATCCAGTTATATTCTGTGCATCGAAGAAAGAATCCAGGCCTTTTTTATAGCAATCCACTGAGCTGGCCAGAACCAACTCTTGAGGGAGTCTATTCCACATTTTCACAGCTCTCACTGTGAAGAAACCTTTCCGTGTTTGGAGATTAAATTTATTTTCCTCCAGACGTAAAGAGTGCCCCCTTGTCCTCTGTGATGACCTCAGGGTGAATAGCTCTACACCGAGTTCACTCTATGAACCACTGATGTATTTATACATGTTGATCATATCCCCCCTTAATCTCCTTCTCAAGAGAGAATAAATTCAGTTCCTCTAATCTTTCCTCATAGCTGAGCTCCTTCATGCCTCTTATCGGTTTGGTTGCCCTTCTCTGTACTTTCTCCAGTTCCCCAATGTTCTTTTTGTGAATTGGTACCCAAAACTGAACTGCATATTCCAGATGAGGTGTTACTAATGATTTGTACCGGGTAATATGATATATCTCTCTCTGGAGTCTATACCTCTTTAATACAAGAGAGGATTTTGCTCGCTTTAGAAACCGCAGCTTGGCATTGCATGCCATTATTAAGCTTGTGATCTACCAGAACTCCCAGATCCTTCTCCACCATTGATTCCCCCAGTTGTACCCCCCCTAGTATGTATGATGCATGCATATTCTTAGCCCCCAAGTGCATAACCTTACATTTATCAACATTAAACCTCATTTGCCACATAGTTGCCCAATTAAACAGTGCATTGAGGTCGGCTTGTAAGTTGGAGACATCCTGTAAGGACGTTATTCCACTGCACAGCTTGGTGTCATCTGCAAAGACTGAAATGGGATTTTTAATCCCAGACCCTATATCGTTTATAAAAATATTAAAAAGTAAGAGTCCTGACACTGAACCTTGGGGTACACCACTGACAACCCTAGACCATTCAGAGACCGTTGTCTAATTAGGAGCATTCCCTGACGTTGTCAGGCATGCATACAAGCACGTGGGGGCCATACAAACTACTGAGTGCCATTTTGAGTTGCTACAGTGCAAATTCAGCAAAATAGACTAGCCTGCTACATCATTTTTTTCACTTTGATTTTCAGGGTGTCTTTGAATTCAGTCCTCTGTAGGTTGATCATTTTCACTTCCATCAAATGACGGGCATCCTTGTGTTCCTAACACACTACCCAGTCCATATCAGTATATATATTCAGCATGATATGATATACAGTCAGGTCCATAAACATTGGGACATCGACACAATTCTAACATTTTTGGCTCTATACACCACCACAATGGATTTGAAATGAAACTAACAAGATGTGTTTTAACTGCAGACTGTCAGCTTTAATTTGAGGGTATTTACATCCAAATCAGGTGAACGGTGTAGGAATTACAACAGTTTGCATATGTGCCTCCCACTTGTTAAGGGACCAAAAGTAATGGGACAATTGGCTTCTCAGCTGTTCCATGGCCAGGTGTGTTTCATTCCCTCATTATCCCAATTACAATGAGCAGATAAAAGGTCCAGAGTTCATTTCAAGTGTGCTATTTGCATTTGGAATCTGTTGCTGTCAACTCTCAAGATGAGATCCAAAGAGCTGTCACTATCAGTGAAGCAAGCCATCATTAGGCTGAAAAAACAAACCCATCAGAGAGATAGCAAAAACATTAGGCGTGGCCAAAACAACTGTTTGGAACATTCTTAAAAAGAAAGAACGCATTGGTGAGCTCAGCAACACCAAAAGACCCGGAAGACCACGGAAAACAACTGAGGTGGATGACCGAAGAATTCTTTCCCTGGTGAAGAAAACAACCTTCACAACAGTTGGCCAGATCAAGAACACTCTCCAGGAGGTAGGTGTATGTGTGTCAAAGTCAACAATCAAGAGAAGACTTCACCAGAGTGAATACAGAGGGTTCACCACAAGATGGAAACCATTGGTGAGCCTCAAAAACAGGAAGGCCAGATTAGAGTTTGCCAAACGACATCTAAAAAAGCCTTCACAGTTCTGGAACAACATCCTATGGACAGATGAGACCGAGATCAACTTGTACCAGAGTGATGGGAAGAGAAGAGTATGGAGAAGGAAAGGAACTGCTCATGATCCTAAGCATACCACCTCATCAGTGAAGCATGGTGGTGGTAGTGTCATGGCGTGGGCATGTATGGCTGCCAATGGAACTGGTTCTCTTGTGTTTATTGATGATGTGACTGCTGACAAAAGCAGCAGGATGAATTCTGAAGTGTTTTGGGCAATATTATCTGCTCCTATTCAGCCAAATGCTTCACAACTCATTGGGCGCCGCTTCACAGTGCAGGTGGACAATGACCCAAAGCATACTGCAAAAGCAACCAAAGAGTTTTTTAAGGGAAAGAAGTGGAATGTTATGCAATGGCCAAGTCAATCACCTGACCTGAATCCGATTGAGCATGCATTTCACTTGCTGAAGACAAAACTGAAGGGAAAATGCCCCAAGAACAAGCAGGAACTGAAGACAGTTGCAGTAGAGGCCTGGCAGAGCAACACCAGGGATGAAACCCAGCGTCTGGTGATGTCTATGCGTTCCAGACTTCAGGCTGTAATTGACTGCAAAGGATTTGCAACCAAGTATTAAAAAGTAAAAGTGTGATTTATGATTATTATTCTGTCCCATTACTTTTGGTCCCTTAACAAGTGGGAGGCACATATGCAAACTGTTGTAATTCCTACACCGTTCACCTGATTTGGATGTAAATACCCTCAAATTAAATCTGACAGTCTGCAGTTCAAGCACATCTTGTTAGTTTCATTTCAAATCCATTGTGGTGGTGTATAGAGCCACAAATGTTAGAATTTCGATTTCCCAATATTTATGGACCTGACTGTGTTTTCAAAGTGTTCTTTTAATTTTTTTCAGTGATGTATATAAGAATATGTTCTGCAGCTCAGAGAAATTGCTGGGAACATTGTTAACTGTCAAGAGAACAGTGCAGGCAGAGAACACAGGATGCTCCTAAGATTTCTGGCGGGATCAGCAGGTATGTTTTGCACATATTGAACTGATACAGAAAATATTTTATAAAAGTTATATTTGGAAGACCAAAAAGGAACAAATAGAGGAGGTCCATTTTTAGAGTTTACATACACTTTAAAAGCTATCCTTGCTATCCAGGCTGAGATTACAACGTATAATTATTATTATTATACAGTATTTATAAAGCGCCAATAGTTCGCTCAGCGCTGTACATTACAAAGGGGGACAGAACATGTGACAGAACAATACCAATACAATGTGATACACGAGGGGTTCGAGGGCCCTGCTCTTTCGAGCTTGCATAACACCACATATCCCTCTATACCAAAAGTATGTGCACTGTTGAGAATAAAATCAAATATTGTTTTATCAATACCAGTCCTCACTTTATTAGGACAATGAAAAGGTGTTCCTCAAAGAACAAACATGAGAAAAAACTGTTTGCAAGGTTAAATTCTTATGAAAGGAAGGGCACATAAATAATCAGCTCACAGATACTTAATTAAAAAACATTTAAAATCTATATCAAGCAAACCCACCTATCAGTCTGCTAATAAGCTGAATATGTCAGTTTTATGGAGACACAATGTGATCGTCCCTGATGAGGCAGCCTGGGTCGCGGTACATGTGGCATTCACTCCATCATACGTATCAGATGTCATCTGCATAGTTACCTGGGAAGGCACCATCCTTCACTTAATACATTTTGCCTTAGGACATTTTTTCATATACCATTGATGTTTCTGCAATGTACATGGTACTTTTCATCTAGTCTTGTATATGATATGATCATGATAATTTGTGTGTATAGTGACCTGGATCATTCCAGCTCAGGACTCCTATTGGAAGCTGGTCTTTTAGCAGACAGGTGGACCGATATGTTTCCAGTAGATCTGAATGTTTTTATGAGTTTGTATTCTCTTTGTATATGTATGTGTTTTTTAGATACAGTACATGTTGTCATTGTTCTAATAAAGTGAATTCAAATTGTAATAAAATAGGTTTTAGCTTTATTCTCAACTCCTTTGGTAAGGAGCAGGGGTCTCCAAACTGCAGCCCATGGGCCAGATGTGGCCCCTTGCTTGCCTTCATACCGCCTCTGGGGCATCTTTCCTCCCAATGACAACAAGTCACCATTCCCTCCACTGATACCAATTGTGGGGCACTATTCCTTCCACTGACACCAACGATGGGACATTATTCCTCCCACTGACACCAATGATAGGGCACTATGCCTCCCACTGACCCCAACAATAGGACATTATTCCTCCCACTGACACCAATATTGGAGCACTATTCCTCCCACCGATATCAACAATGGGCCACTATTCCACTGACACCAACGATGGGACACTATTCCTCCCACTGACACCAATATTGGAGCACTATTCCTCCCACTGATATCAACAATGGGCCACTATTCCCTCCACTGACACCAACCATGGGACACTATTCCTCCCACTGACACCAATATTGGAGCACTATTCCTCCCACTGATATCAACAATGGGCCACTATTCCCTCCACTGACACCAACCATGGGACACTATTCCTCCCACTGACACCAACAATAGAGCATTCTTCCTCCCACTGACGCTAATGTCAGGGCACTATTCTTCCCACTGATATCAACACCGGGGCACAATTTATTTCACTGACACCATTAGGGCACTATTTTTTTCACTGACACCAATGATGTGGCACTATTCCTCCCACTAATACCATTAGTAGGACACTATTCCTCATACTGACCATAGGTGCTATGTAATTGTTTTATTTCCGCTGACCACCAGCCCCCTAAAATTTGAAGAACAGTAAACTGGCCCTTTGTTTAGAACATTTAGAGACCCTTGGTATAGAAGGATATACTTGTGGTGTGCTTGCACAGTTCCTTTTTTTTCTTCTGCTTACCTGCTGGTGCATTTCCTCTGTTTCCACTTCCCCAGTGATCTGACTGCAACATTGTAACTTTCTATCAGTCTACTGCAGGGGCTGATCTGTGTCAGACATTTGTGAATAAAGCTAGAAACACTAAACGCTCAGGATTTACATGATTGCGCTATCTCTGTCAGTAACTCAGGCCAGGAAATAAGTGCAGAACCCGAATGATGCCGGAACTAAAATGGCATTGTCCTTCCAGACAGAACTACAGATCAAGACATTAGAGGAGTGCGGTGATCTCTGGAAGAGGTAATAAATACCTGGAAGTGTTACTTGCTAATTATTTATCATGCATAAAATTAACATTATAAATGTAGAGCCACATAATGTTGCAAGTATTTTTGTTATGATCCAGGTGGCTTCCTCATTATTGGCAGGACCATACACTAGCATTTATAGCCACATGGGTAATCCATGACCTTAATCCAATCACCGTTAAATGTGTCCAGACAGATCTTGATTGTGCAAGCACATTTGGAGAGGTAGAAAGTTTTTCAAACCACCCTGTTCTAATTATAAAATTCGATCACTGTGGTTCTGTGAAGGGAATCTAATTGAATAATATTTGCCTATATTTATAGCTAGACTTGCTTTGCTTCACGGTTTGATAAATAAAGTCTGTTCTGCTGCATCTGAACTGCTTTTCTGCTAATCTGGTATGCATACATTTCCCCTGAAAGTACATAAAAACATGCCTCATAGGGTCTATGCCTTGTGTACATTAACCCAACAGTTTCCATAAGCAGTATGTTGCGTAAAGCTGAACTCCAGGGCAGTGTTAAAGATTTGCAGTGGAGTCTGGTTTTTGTGTACCATTAAAAAGTTACACGCCGCCCTATAGCAGAAATACTGGTGTGCGAAATCACGTATATATATATATATACCGCACCGCCATTCATGGCCTCAGCTGTCAATCACTGGGTCCCGGCTGGTGATTACTCAGCAGCACCCAGTGATTGCCGGGTACCTCTCATGGGGGAGAGACCTATATCTAAACAATACAGATCACTCCCCTGTCAGCTCCTGTACACTGCTTTGTATGGCTCTGCATAGCACAGCCATACAAAGCAGTGTGCTTAGAGTGAAACACACACACAGCCCCGTAGTGAAACAGCACACAGTTAACCCTTTGATTGCCACAGATGTTAACCCCTTCATGCCCAGTGACATTACTACAGTGTCAGTGCTTTTTTATTATACAGGATTTATATAGCGCCAACAGTTTGCTCAGCGCTTTACAATATTTTATTTCAGGTACTTATAGAGCGCCATCAATTTACGCAGTGCTTTTAAATATATATTGTACATTCACATCAGTCCCTAACCCTCAAGGGGCGTACAATCTAAAGTCCCTAACTCATTCATATACAAGGGCCAATTTAGACAAGATCCAATTAACCTACCAGCATGTCTTTGGTGTGTGGGAGGAAACCCACGCAGGCACAGAACATGCAAACTCCAGGCAGGTGGTGCTGTGGTTGGGATTTGAACCAACGACCCTAGTACTGCCAGGTGAACGTGCTAACCATTTAGCCACTGGGAGAAAATACAGCAACAGTACAATTTAATACAAGAGGGATTTTATTAGCACTGATCACTGTATTGGCATCACTGGGGATGTCAGTGACACCAAGTAAGTTCCCCCCAGGCAGTTCCGCTACAAGTCCATGATTGCTGCCATTATTAGTAAACAAATGTTAAAAATTCCAGTATATATACCTTCATTTGTAGACTCTATAACTTTCACGTAAACCAATTAATGTACACGTACAAATATAAAATGAAGCGCTGTGTGGTGTTGCCCTAATATAGGCAACAATAATATAGAAATAAAACCAAAACATGAAATTATGGAATTTAAATCATAAATGAATGAAATGCTGTCCTGTAATAGTGCTCGCTGTTCTCCAGTGCAAATGATAGAAATGCGCACTAACCAGAAGCATATTGTAAATACGTATGTGTATAAAATATCCTGAAGAATCCCCTCTCTTTCTGGTCAGAAAATGGATAGGAGCTGGAATATGTGGAGATGAAGCGCCCTCTTGTGGTGAAGATGAAGTCCCACAGGCCAGAGATATCCTTGCAGAGATGTGTGGAGTAGGTAATTCCCCTTCTCTGGAGCTGGTACAAGGGTCACTCTGAGGCTGCAAAAGCTGAAAAGCTACTCACAGGAGACACAGGGAAGAACTCATAGTGTAGTATGTAAATGTGCTTTATTATTCAAAAAAAGCGTTTAGTGAGAATCACAGTGGTGCCAGGAGTTGATATGTGTTGGTAGGTGGAGACATCTAATCCTGTTCACTCTTCATCACCATCCCAACCTCCTCCATGGACGGCTGATCCCCCCCCCCACATACATCTCCTCTTCTTCCTCTTTAACCTCAGATTTTATATTAATCCGTTCTTCACCCTCCTCTGCTGTCACTTCCAGCAATGTCTCCTTTCTTCTTCCCTCTAACTTGCATGTACACGTATTGGGATTATTTTTCTTTTAGCAGAGACATGCAGCTGAGTAAATTTTGGCCTAAATTTATGATGAAATTTGATTTTTAAAATTTTTTTACTGGACATGTAAATTAGCAAAAAGTCAAAAATATAGTTTTTTTCTCAGCATTGTCAGTCTTTTTTTATTTATAGCACAAAAAAGAAAAACCACAGAGGTGATCAAATACCACCGAAAGAAATCTCTATTTGTGGGGAAAAAAAGGACGTAAATTTAATTTAGGTGCAGTGTTGCATGACCACACAATTGTCAGTTAAAGTTGCACAGTGCCGTATCACAAAAAATGGCCTGGTCAGGAAGGGGTTAAATCCACTGGAGGGCAAGTGGTTAAAAAGCAGTTTTCCCTTATCTCTCACTCCCACAGGCTCTTCCTTTCTGTGCGACTGGTCCTCCGAAACATCTTTTCTTTGCAGCTTCATCTATTGGACACACTCAGACGTCCTCATACTGAAGAGGATCAACAGGTATTTTTTGTATTTGACAAAGAGATATAACAAAACACCAGCTCTTTTGGTCATACTTCTCCTATGGGCCAGAGAAGTATATTTAGTTCTGCACTCCTTTGACCCAGATTCAGCTGACAGCGACCTAAAACTGTGGGTCAGTGAGAAAAATCATTTAAAGTGATGCTAGGGGCTCATTTGCAATTGCAGATGAGGGCAGTAAATCTCTGGCTGTGTCACATTTTTACTGCCCTGCAACTGCTCCACCTTTAGCAGGGAAGGCAGTGTCCAGAAGATTGAACATGCCCCATTCAAATGAATGGGGGCACTCTTCAACTGCACACAGTACACACGGTGTGGTTAGCCATTTAGGGGGTTAAAACAGAAGGTGATATCCTTATTCTTGGTGCACTTTTTATGACGACCCATCTTTTAGGGCCAGTTCACACAACATGCGTTTCAATTGCTTTTTTCTGCATCCAAAACCCACAGAAAGTAGGTTATATGGTTGTCATAGTTCACATCAGTGCTTGCAGTTCCAGTGCGTTCCAGTTGCAGAAAAAAAGTAGAACATGCTGCATTTTTCATGCACAGAACTGCACTGGAAAGCAGTAAAACACATAAAAACCGCACCCGAACGCACATATCCCTATTTAAATTGAAGAAAAAGAGAGGAAAAAATTAACTGGAAAGCATCAAAATGAACCAGAACGCATCGGTATGCATCAAAAACGCGTCAGTACGCGCATGCAAATACACATCTGGACTGTGTTTCTATAGCGTGAACCGGCCCTTAAAGTGGTTGTGAAAGCTCAAGGTTCGTTACTTTCATGCATTCTATACATGAAGGTAAAAAACCTTCTGTGTGCAATAGCCCCCCAGCCCCCCTAATACTTATGCGAGCTCCATCTTGATCCAGCGATGTGCACGAGAGCAGAGGCTATCTGGAGACTGTTTCTCCTCATTGGCTGAGGCAGTAGCAGGAGCCATTGGTTCCCGCTTCTGTCAGTCACAGCCAGTGAGGAGAGGGCAGAGCTGAGCCAAGTGTGAAAGGACACACAGAGCAGTGGCTCGGGAGTGAGCCTGCTCAGGTGTCCCCATAGCAAGCTGTTTTCTATGGGGACACTAGGCAGGAATGAGGGGCCAGGAGCACTGGCAGGGGACCCAATAAGAGGAAGATCAAGGCTGCGCAGGTAAATCTGATTTGTTTGATATTTAAAAAAAAATCTGCCATTAATATCACTTTTAAGACTGGCTTTTTTCAGTTGTGTTTGTTCTTCAAAACCTTAAAGTATACCTAAAGGCAAAACTTTTTTTTTTTAGTTTTGGATAGAGTGGAGAGGAATTAGAACCTCTATCAGTTTTTATTGCTGTTTGTGGCCCCATTAGGCAGATTCACCCTCTCTGGTAGTCCTTTTTATCATTATCATTGAAAATGAAAGTAAAAGAAACTCCCAAATTTTAGGATGTCCCCAGGAAAGTAATAGAGGGGAAATCCATTGGGTACACTGGTTCTGGTAACCTGCGGGTCCCAAGAGATTCCCTTAATTTAGAGGGATTTCTTTTCATTTCCTGCTTGGCTATGGGACGGAAAGTAAAGAGAAACCTTTGCAATGGGACACAGATGGTGAAAAAGATCTGACAGGATCTCCCTTACTCTATCCAAAATGTAAAAAAAAAAGTTTTGCCTATAGTTCTACTTTAAATAAAGAATTTTATATATATATATATATATATATATATATATATATATATATATATATACAGTTGCAAGAAAAAGTATGTGAACCCCTTGGGATTACGTGGAGTTTTGAATGAATTGGGCATAAAATGTGCTCTGAACGTCATCTAAGTCACAACAATAGAAGAACACAGTCTGCTGAACATAATACTACACAAACATTAGATGTTGCCATGGTTTAACTGCACATAACATGTAAACATTCACAGTGCAGGGAGGAAAAAGTATGTGAGGCCCTAGCTTAATGACTTCTCCCAGAGCTAATTGGAGCCAGGAGTGAGCCAACCTTGACTCCAATCAGTGTGATGATATTGGATGTGCTGTTGACAGCTGTCCTGCCCTTAAAAAACACCCACCTGTTTTGGGTTTACTGGTTTCAAGAAGCACTGTCTGATGTGAACCATGCCTCGCAGAAAAGAGCTCTCAGAAGACCTATGATCAAGAATTGTTGACTTGCATGAAGCTGGAAAGGGTTACAAAAGTATCTCCAAAAGCCTTGATGTTCATGTGTCCACGGTAAGACAGACTGTCTACAAATGGAGAAAGTTTAGCACTGTTGCTACTCTCCCTAGGCGTGGTCGTCCTGTAAAAATGACTGCAAGAGCACAGCGCAGAATGCTGCATGAGGTAAAGAAGAATCCCAGAGTGTCAGCTAAAGACCTACAGAAATCTCTGGCACATGCTAACATTTTTGTTGACACATCTACAATAAGGAAACCATTAAACAAGAATGGAGTACATGGGAGGACACCACAGAGGAAGCCATTGCTGTCCAAAAAGAATATTGCAGCACGTTTGAAGTTTGCAAAAGAGCACCTGGATGTTCCACAGCACTACTGGCAAAATATACTGTGGACAGGTGAAACCAAGATTGAGTTGTTTGGGAAGAACACACAACATTATGTGTGGAGAAAAAAAGGCACAGCACACCAACATCAAAACCTCATCCCCACTGTAAAACATGGCGGAGGGAGCATCATGGTTTGGGGCTGCTTTGCTGCCTCAGGGCCTGGACGGATTGTTGTCATTGATGGGAAAATGAATTCCAGAGTTTATCAAGACATTTTGCAGGAAAACGTACGACCATCTGTCCGCCAACTGAAGCTCCGCAGAGGATGGGTGATGCAACAGGACAATGACCCAAAGCATACAAGTAATTCAACAAAACAATGGCTGCAACAGCACAGAATACACCTTCTGGAGTGGCCCAGTCAGAGTCCTGACCTCAACCCGATTGAAATGCTGTGGCATGACCTTAAGAGAGCGATTCACACCAGACATCCCAAGAATATTGCTACACTGAAACAGTTTTGTAAAGAGGAGTGGTCCAAAATGACTCCAGATCGTTGTGCAGGTCTGATCTGCAACTACAGGAAACATTTGGTTGAGGTTATTGCTGCCAAAGGAGGGTCAACCAGTTATTAAGTCCAAAGGTTCACATACTTTTTCCTCCCTGCACTGTGAAGGTTTACATGTTATGTGCAATTAAACCATGGCAACATCTAATGTTTGTGTAGTATTATGTTCAGCAGACTGTGTTCTTCTATTGTTGTGACTTAGATGACGTTCAGAGCACATTTTATGCCCAATTCATGCAAAACTCCACGTAATCCCAAGGGGTTCACATACTTTTTCTTGCAACTGTATATATAAAAAGGAAGTGAGACAGTTCCTCCTCACTGCCTCGTGCTCTCTGTAGAGCACACCGTTCTCCAGAGAGAACTGCAAATGTAAACGAGTCTTAAAAAATATCCTTACTCTCAAAAAAATAATCCATACATATCACCTACTTAATTGCCCTGTAATCTATTTTTTCCTGAAATTACTTACTGTGTTTTTTTGCATCTTTGTAAGATCCTCAGTGAGCTCCTGAACCTATGCCTATATTGGCTGCTAGTTTTAATTTTGTTGCAACCTTACTCATTGTGTAACCTGACCAGTTCCGAAAGGCAGACAACAATTTCCAGACCTAGTGTCCTGTTGTTTATCAAGGATGGCCAAGGCCTGGCCTTACCATTATAGCGCCCACCAGGTGGTGCTAGTGTAAGGTAAATTTATTTTTGGCTCATGTTAGTGAGTGAGCCTGTATTTCTGTGGGTTCAGGGTGAGGTCAGACAGGATGACTCAGCAGGTTGGGACTCTGTTGCCTCTACCTGGTTCTGGAGGTCCATGGAAGCTTCTATAAGCCAGTAGGCAGAAGAGTGAAGGCCCTGGTAGAGTGTGGTAGACTGGCCCATAAATATGAGAGAGCCATGTCAGAAGGGACATTTGCTGAGAGGTGTTGCTGTGTAGTCTGGGAGGGAGCCCCAGAGGAGAGGGGTACTACTTCCAGGCTGGAAGCTGAGGAGAAGCTGAAAGAGGGAGCTCCACTGCCCTGCCATCCAGCGGGGAAGGGCATCATGCAAAACTTGGAGAGGAACCAGCCCAGCTAGAAGGCCTGAAAGCAGTTCTATCCATAGCTGCAGGACAAGGACAATGTGAGTATCTCTACACCCCCACGACCTAGAAGGGAGAGGTCTGCTGGATGAAAGTTCTGGCAAGTCTTCAGGGGACAGTCCCCTGTCCTGGGATCACCATAGCCAGGTGGGCTGGTATTCTGTGCACCTAGGGAACCAAGAGCTCCTACACATTGTCACAATGCTAGAAATCTACTCAGAGGACACCAAGCTTCTAGAAGGGGATTACTTTACTAAGAACTGTAATGGTTCCGGCTGGAACGCAGTCAAGTGTCTGTCATTTTTTTACTAAGTGTGCTAGAGTAGGAAATGTCCTCATTCTGATATTTCTTCAATCAAATTGGGCATCTCATAACCCCTATACCCTATCCAAGTCCAATCCCTTAATAAAACAAAAAAAAACAAGTCCATGGACTGTTTACTGACTTTGGATGTGCAAGTGTGGAAAATGTGTGTTGCCTGGCTGTACAGAGCACAGGGGGAGCAAAATCAAATCCAGTGGCCCCTGAGGGGGTAGTACTACACTGTTTTTTTTCTGTTTTTTCATTTTATTTGGCAGTCTGCAAACTTTGATGAGGAGAGCACATAACTGAAGTAGTGACAATTCCAAAGTTCCTGTATTGTCCTTCTGAATAGTTAATATGTTACCCAATGTTGGGTGATTTTTTTGTCACTTTGATTCTGGATTGCTTCTTCTTATTTGTTTCAAAATTCCAGAGATGGAAGGTACAAGCTTCTGCATTGGTTAATGACTGCCCCCCCCCCCCAAAAAAGAAAAAACAAAATTGACCACTTGCCCTCCTGAGGATTTACCCCCCTTCCTGACCAAGCCATTTTTTTGCATTACGGCTCAGCGTTACTTTAACTGACAATTGCGCAATGGTGGCAATCAGCAACTTATGGCGGGACTGCGGTGGACATTCTGACACTGGGAGGAACTGACTTCCCCAGTGACACCAATATAGTGGTCATTGCTAAAAGAAAGCACTGACGCTGTACTAATGGCACTGGGCAGGAGGGGCTTAACATGAGGGGCAATCAAAGGGTTAACTGTGTGCAGGGAGTGTTTTACTGGGGGGGCAGTGTCTGTGTGCTTCACTGTAATCACACTGCTGTGGATGGCTGTGCACAGAGCAGTGTGCCCGAGCTGACAGGGAGGAGGACTGTTAGTAAACAAAACACTCCTCCCCATTGGAGATGCTCGTTAATCACTGTGCGCCGGCAGGTAATCACTGACTGGGACCTGGTGAATGACAACCGCGTCCGCGTATGGTGGCTCGGGTAGGGAGTTTGCACCCCCTACCCGATAATGCAAAATCACATATATATGTGATTTTGCGCACCCCTGCCGCCCCGTAGCAGTATATCTGCTATAGAGCAGCAGGAAAGCGGTTAACTCAAAATTAAAATTGCGATTTTAGTCACATGATTGCTTAATTAAAAAATTACCCATGGGATTCCAGCCTAATAGAGGTACCTGAATTGCAACATTTTTCCAAATCCAATTTAGGAAGCATGATCAGAGATTGGTCAGTAAAGTGTAACTGTCTGTACATTTATAGGCTTGAAACATTCAGACTTAGGAGTTTTCACTCTCAGACATGCTTGCCTATCAGTTCATTTCTTAACATTTTCTTCAGATGATGTTTCTCCAGCACAGGAGATACAAACATGCAGACCTCAGAAGGACTTCTCAGTGCAATTACATCTAGAGTGTTTGAAATGTGCTGCCTTTATCTGAATTGCCTTCAAGATATCTGTTTGCCCATGATAATATCTAATAATAGAACTGAAAACTTAAAGTGCATCTCCACGCTCCCCCCCAAAAAAATGTAAAAGTCAGCAGCTACATATACTGTAGCTGCTGACTTTTAATTGTAGCACCCTTCTAGATAGCTAGGGGGAGCTAGAGTCAAATTGTTAGAGGCTGAACAGCAGCCTGTGGTAATAATCAGAGGGAGGTCAAATTCAGGTCAAGGCTGAGAGCCTCTGCAGACCAGCTCTGTGGAACTCCCCCCTGCTCTAGAATTTTGGAGAAGATTCTAGAAGCAGTGGGAGGCATGGAGATGGAGTGAGGAGTGGGTGATCTGCACTCTCAAGGGATCCTGGTCAATCCCCAACAAGAGGCTTGGCATGGGGCCAGGACAGCCCTTAAGAGTGAGAGATCCTGCTCAGTAGCAGGAGAGCTCGGGTGGAAGAAGTGAGAAGCTAGAGAGCAGGCGCCTGAAGGGGGGGGGGGAGCAAATGGGAAAGGGCTCATCTACAGGCAGAGGAGCTGGAAAGGAGGAAAGCTCAGGACCTCATCAGCCACCAGAACGAGGACCACCTATGCAGCAGGGAAGGAGCTTCCCAGCAAAAGGCCTGTGAGCAGCTACCAACCCAGCAGCTCATAGGAGTGAGTAGACCTGCGCCCCCTGGGCCAGTAATTGGAAGGAACACTATAGTGGGAAACTGGATTAGCTACTACCCGGGCCTGTCTTACCCTTAAAGTGACAGGCACTGGATCCCCTGCCCAGGAATTCATCCAGAACAGCTGGATAGAGGAGTATCTAGGGTCTGGGGTGGTACAACAGGAGATGCTAGTTATCAATCCAGAAGAGGATTTTTGCTGCTGAAGAGAGTTGTATATACGTAGTTCCAGGAAGTTTGTCCTCAGTTGCCATTTCCTTTGGGCATCCCATACACCCATTACCCCATCCAAGTTTAAAATGGAACTGCACTGCCTCTGAGTACCACAAACCAAAAATGCTATATAATTAATTTTTAATATTCAAAACAAACTCCTCCATCCATCCATGTCTCCATGCTTTATTTTGCTGACAAATCATTTTGAAAAACTTTCTGGCAGTGGCCATCTTGAGTAAGGGCAGATGATTCATGAAGCAGTTACATCCTGTTATCCATCCTGGAATTTATGACTTTGTTTGCCTAGACATGGAAACTAGCAAGTAAATGAAGGAATGCAAAAAAAAGGAAAACAAATAAATATGATATACTTTATCTATTTACTAAAGCTAGCAGCATAAGGATTAGAAATAGTCCATGTTGATTGAGAGAGTGAAGTTCCGCTTTAAATTCCCCTATTAAAATCCAAAGAACTAGCTCAAGGACTGGTTACTGTCTCCTGGATGCAAATCTGTGTGGAAGATGTGTGTTGCCTGGCTGTACAGGACTACAGTTGCAAGAAAAAGTATGTGAACCCCTTGGGATTACGTGGAGTTTTGCATGAATTGGGCATAAAATGTGCTCTGAACGTCATCTAAGTCACAACAATAGAAGAACACAGTCTGCTGAACATAATACTACACAAACATTAGATGTTGCCATGGTTTAATTGCACATAACATGTAAACATTCACAGTGCAGGGAGGAAAAAGTATGTGAACCTTTGGACTTAATAACTGGTTGACCCTCCTTTGGCAGCAATAACCTCAACCAAACATTTCCTGTAGTTGCAGATCAGACCTGCACAACGATCTGGAGTAATTTTGGACCACTCCTCTTCACAAAACTGTTTCAGTGTAGCAATATTCTTGGGATGTCTGGTGTGAATCGCTCTCTTAAGGTCATGCCACAGCAGTTCAATTGGGTTGAGGTCAGGACTCTGACTGGGCCACTCCAGAAGGCATATTCTGTGCTGTTGCAGCCATTGTTTTGTTGAATTACTTGTATGCTTTGGGTCATTGTCCTGTTGCATCACCCATCCTCTGCGGAGCTTCAGTTGGCGGACAGATGGTCGTACGTTTTCCTGCAAAATGTCTTGATAAACTCTGGATTTCATTTTCCCATCAATGACAACAATCCGTCCAGGCCCTGAGGCAGCAAAGCAGCCCCAAATCATGATGCTCCCTCCGCCATGTTTTACAGTGGGGATGAGGTTTTGATGTTGGTGTGCTGTGCCTTTTTTTCTCCACACATAGTGTTGTGTGTTCTTCCCAAACAACTCAATCTTGGTTTCATCTGTCCACGGTATATTTTGCCAGTAGTGCTGTGGAACATCCAGGTGCTCTTTTGTAAACTTCAAACGTGCTGCAATATTCTTTTTGGACAGCAATGGCTTCCTCCGTGGTGTCCTTCCATGTACTCCATTCTTGTTTAATGTTTTCCTTAATGTAGATGTGTCAACAAAAATGTTAGCATGTGCCAGAGATTTCTGTAGGTCTTTAGCTGACACTCTGGGATTCTTCTTTACCTCATGCAGCATTCTGCGCTGTGCTCTTGCAGTCATTTTTACAGGATGACCACGCCTAGGGAGAGTAGCAACAGTGCTAAACTTTCTCCATTTGTAGACAGTCTGTCTTACCGTGGACACATGAACATCAAGGCTTTTGGAGATACTTTTGTAACCCTTTCCAGCTTCATGCAAGTCAACAATTCTTGATCGTAGGTCTTCTGAGAGCTCTTTTCTGCGAGGCATGGTTCACATCAGACAGTGCTTCTTGAAACCAGTAAACCCAAAACAGGTGTGTGTTTTTTAAGGGCAGGACAGCTGTCAGCAACACATCCAATATCATCACACTGATTGGAGTCAAGGTTGGCGCACTCCTGGCTCCAATTAGCTCTTGGAGAAGTCATTAAGCTAGGGCCTCACATACCTTTTCCTCCCTGCACTGTGAATGTTTACATGTTATGTGCAATTAAACCATGGCAACATCTAATGTTTGTGTAGTATTATGTTCAGCAGACTGTGTTCTTCTATTGTTGTGACTTAGATGATGTTCAGAGCACATTTTATGCCCAATTCATGCAAAACTCCACGTAATCCCAAGGGGTTCACATACTTTTTCTTGCAACTGTATATGGGTACCCAGAACTCAGTGACTCCTAAAGGGGTAGTGCTACATAATATAAGGACACTTACCTATCCAGGGATCCAGTGATGTCCTCAAGGGCTGGCATCTTGTGTAAAGGAAATTGTGGCTTCACAGCTGGTTTTCTACTGCGTATGCGTGGTGAAAGGGTCACACTGTTCTGGGACCTGTGATGTGTCCCGGAAGGAGGGGGGCTCAGATCAACGCAATGCATCTGACCAGACGTGGGAGTGGGTACCCGTTCCCCCCAGCCCCCATAAAGTGTCAAATGTGACAGTGGAGGGGGGGATGCAGTCAAGTAGAACATCCCCTTTTGGGTTCCGCTTTAAGTAAAGACCGTTGTCTTTGAATGTTGGTAAGTGAGGGGATCCTTTACTTTCAATTCCAAATCATGAGGGGAAATGGGGAAAAAACAGGATCTTTGCTAGCACATGAGTGGTTATTCAGCTAAGCAGAAGTTCACCTTATTTACTATTTAACCACTAGCCTACCGGGCACTTATACCCCTTTCCTGCCCAGGCCAATGTTCAGCTTTCAGTGCTGTCACACTTTGAATGACAATTGCGCGGTCATGCAACACTGTACCCATATGACATTTTTATCAGGATTTTTTTGTGACAGATAGAGCTTTATTTTGGTGGTATTTAATCACTTCTGGGTTTTATATTTTTTCTTAAACAAACCAAAAACCACTGAAAATTAAAAAAAAAACGTTTTTTCTTAGTTTTTGTTATAAGATTTTGTAATTAAGTGATTTTTCTCCTTCACTAATGAGGCTGCAGTGATGGGCACTGATAGGCTGCACTGATGGACACTGATAGGTGGCACTGATGATGAGGCACTGGTAGGTGGCACTGATGGGCACTGAAAGGCAGCACTCATATATGGCACTGATAGGCGGCACTGACTGGCACTGTTAGGCGGCACTGACAGGCAGCACTGATGGGCACTGATGCACACTGATAGGCAGTACTGACTGGCACTGATAGGCAGCACTGATTGGCAGCACTGATAGATGGCACTGACTGGCATTGATAGGTGGCACTGACTGGCACTGATGGATGACACTGAAAGGCAGCTCAGATGGGCACTGATATGTGGCATTGATGTGGCACTGAAATGTTGCACTGATGTGGCACTGATGGGCACTGGCAGGTGGCATGGATGAGCACTGAGAGCTGGCACTGATGGACACTGACAGTTGGCTCTGCTGGGGCTTCACAGATCATTAGGGCGCACTGATCATCAGTGCTCTGATGATCTGTGTACATGTCCCCTCCGCGGAATACCGATTACCGGCTCTCATCTCCTGATGGGCACTGATAGGCTTCACTGATGAGGAGGCACTGGTGGGAATTGATGAGGAGGCACTGATGATGCTGCACTGATATGCAGCACTGATGGGCACTGATGGGTGGCATTGGTGGATACTGCTGAGCACTGATGAGTACCACTGCAGGGCACTTTTGGGGCTGCACTGATAATCTGCGACAGCATGATGAAAGTGCTGCCTATAACTAGCAACTGTATTTACTTTGTGATCATCTGTGTCATTGGAGGCACAAATAATCATCCTTAGTCAAAGCCAAAGTTGCACTCATCCAAAATCACATCAAAGTCGCATTAACAAGCCGCACTGTTGAAGTTGCACAAGTGTGAATGGAGCCTTTCTCACATGACATAACAGAGACACAAGGAAACTTCGTGCTGGAAGTGTTATCGCAGGCCTGATTGGGCAGTAGGTATAATGCCCACCAATTCTCATTGACTGCGGGTCCAACTCTGAACAATGTTTGGATGAGATATTATCTCCATTTTAGGGCAGCAGCCCAACGTACAAACAGTTAGCACTGGTCCATGTGATAAACGCACCCCTATCCCCTGCTCAGTCACCTGCTGTGAGGACAACAGTTTCTCTAGACAGAAAATCATGGAAAATGGATAGAAATTATTACACTAATAATATTAGATTGCAAGCTCTCAGGAGCAGAGCCGTAAAACTCTTGTATTGAATTGTATTGTTACTGTCCTGTCTCCCGTTATATTGTAAAGCTCCAGTCAAATTGTTGGCACTATATAAATCCTGTATAATAATGAAAATGGTCATTTGGTTTCCATTCAGAGTTTTCTTTTTGATCACATGAGGGCGCCAGAGACTGTTCTGAATAACACTTGAATTTACAGAACTAAATTGATGTAAAACTGAAATTGACATGTTCACTTATTTGGTCATCTTTTAGGCAAACAAGGAATATAATAAATAAAAACATTACTGAACTTCGGGTTTTTAAGCTGTGCTACTTCATGACAAAGAGTGTGTTCCTAGAACACATTGCACATCCTTTCTTGTTAGTGTGAAAAATAACTTTAATAAGAGGCATGGCGAGTTTTTGAAGTTGTAATTTCTTGTCACAATTGTTTGGAAGATGAAGACATTTTTAAAATAATGTTTTTTTTCACAATATTTTATATAGTGTAACCAGTGCAGTACAGCATCATCATATGACTGGTTTGTCAGTGACTGGTGACAAAAGAAACCCAAACAAAAATTTTAATAATTTGTTTTCAAAATTTTATTTTTTTTTTATTTTGTATTAAATTTTTTTCACTTTAACAATTTTTTTTACATACTGTGACCAGAACAATACAGTGTTACCATGGTATTGTACTACTCTGGGGAAGTGATCAGGATTATGACTGCTTAGACCAGTAAACTTCACTGTTATAAGCAACCATTTTTACTGAATGAAATTGATTAATTCAGTGTTTACTATTGTGGTTAGCTGTGATTGGCCACAGCTAATCACATGTTACAGATGGGCTGTGATTGGCTCTGTCTGTACCATGTGATCATTGTAACCAATCACAGAGATCAACACAATAGAACACAATGGATGGCATGAATGAAAGCCATCCATTGTGTACAATTTCATGAGATCTGCTGCAATTGGTCACAACAATCACTTGGTACCAGCGGCAGCCGGTGCACTGATCTGTCATCAGTCCACCAGGCAAAGCGGATGACAGATCGTGCTGCAGCGTAGCCTGTAGGGCGTGCACAAGGTATGTTCATATGACGTCCACCTGGAACGGTGAATGTCCCACCTGGCCATCATTTGACTATAGGCTTGGTGGGAACTGGTTAACCACTTCCCTACAGGGCACTTATACCCCCTTCCTGCCCAGGCCAATTTTCTGCTTTCAGCGCTGTTGCACTTTGAATGACAATTGCACGGTCATGCAACACTGTACCCATATGAAATTTGTATCATTATTTTCACACAAATAGAACTTTCTTTTGGTGGTATTTACTTGCCACTGGGTGTTTTATTCTTTGCGCTATAAACAAAAAAAGAGAAAAAAAATGTTTTTCTTTGTTTCTATTATAAAATTTTGCAAACAGGTAATTTTTCTCATTCACTGATGTGCATTGATGAGGCTGCACTGATAGGCAGCACTGATGGGCACTGATAGGCAGCACTGATAAGGTGGCATGAATAGGCAGCACTGATAGGTGGCACTGAGCTGGCACTGATGATGCTGCACTGATATGCAGCAATGATGGGCACTGATAGGCTGCACTGATGGGTGGCACTGACTGATGGCAGTGCTGGGCACTGATGGGTGGCACTGATGCGGGCACTGCTGGGCACTGGTGGGTGGCACTGCTGGGCACAGGTAAGTGGCACTGCTAGGCACTGATGGGCACAGGTGAGTGGTACTGCTTGGCACGTGTGGGTGGCACTGCTGGGCACAGGTGGGTTGCACTGCTGGGTACTGATCAGGGCACTGATCATCTGCCGATCTGTTTTCTGACAATTTCCGGTTATCGACACTACTCAGTGAGGAACATGCAGCCAATAACCGGCAACTGCATTTACCCAGTGATCTGCTGCGTCATTGGACACAGCAGATCACGTGGTAAAAGGTCACTGTGATTGGCCTTTTACCACATCACGTGACCAGCTGTGTCCGTAGGACACAGCTATTATGGAGATCGCCTGGTGCTCTCTGCTGGGGGCGCGCAGGAGGGCACGTTCTGGGAGGAGCGCAGTTGGCAAGTGGTTAAATACCTTGGACTGTATACTTTCCAAAAAGGGGTCATTTGGGGGGTATCTGTACTGTCCTGGTATTTTAGGGCCTCAAGAAATGAGATAGGCCACCAGTCCATCAGGATTTCAGTTTTCAGACATATCCCATAGTTTGTGAACTCTAGAACTTTCTTACAGACTAAATAATAAACACTGATTTGGGTTATTTTCACCAAAGAAATGTAGCAAAAAAATATTTTGACCTACATTTCTGAAGAAAGGTTATTAACCATTTCAATACCGGCAATTTTACACCTTCCTGCCCAGGCCATTTTTCACTTTTCAGCTCTCTCACACTTTGAATGACAATTGCGCGGTCATACAACATTGTACCCAAACTAAAATTTTATCATTTTCTTCACACAACTAGAGCTTTCTTTTGGTGGTATTTAATCACCGCTGGGATTTTTATTTTTTGCTAAATTAACAAAAAAAGACCAAATTTTTTTAAAAAAAACATGTTTTTCTTTGTTTGTTTGTAAATAAATAATTGTTCTTCATAAATTTAGGCCAAGATGTATTCTGCTACATGTCTTTGGTGAAAATAACCCAAATTAGGATGTATTTTTTAGTTTGTAGGAAAGTTATAGAGTTCACAAACTATGGTATACAGTCATGGCCGAAATTGTTGGCACCCTTGATATTTTTCCTGAAAATCAAGTATTTCACACAAAAAAGGTATTGCATTAACACATGTTTTGCTATACACATGTTTATTCCCTTTGTATGTATTGGAACAAATATAAAACAGAGGCAGAAAAGCAAATATGACATAATGTCACACAAAACCCCAAAAATGGGCTGGACAAAAGTATTGGCACCCTTAACTTAATATTTGGTTGCACACCCTTTGGAAAACATAACTGAAATCAGTCGCTTCCTATAACCATCAATAAGCTTCTGACACCTCTCACCCGGAATTTTGGACCACTCTTCCTTTGCAAACAGCTCCAGGTCTCTCTTATTGGAAGGACACCTTTTCCCAACAGCAATTTTAAGATCTCTCCACAGGTGTTCAATGGGATTTAGATCTGGGCTCATTGCTGGCCACTTCAGAACTCTCCAGCGCTTCTTTGCCATCCATTTCTGAGTGCTTTTTGACGTATGTTTGGGGTCATTGTCCTGCTGGAAGACCCAGGATCTTGGACGCAAACCCAGCTTTCTGACACTGGGCCCTACAGTGCGACCCAAAATCCTTTGGTAATCCTCAGATTTCATGATGCCTTGCACACAGTCAAGGCACCCAGTGCCAGAGGCAGCAAAACAACCCCAAAACATCATTGAACCTCCACCATATTTTACCGTAGGTACTGTGTTTTGTTCTTTGTAGGCCTCATTCCGTTTTCGGTAAACAGTAGAATGATGTGCTTTACCGAAAAGCTCTATCTTGGTCTCATCTGTCCACAAGACGTTTTCCCAGAAGGCTTTTGGCTTACTCAAGTACATTTTGGCAAACTGTAGTCTTGCTTTTTTATGTCTCTGTGTCAGCAGTGGGGTCCTCCTGGGTCTCCTGCCATAGCGTTTCATTTCATTTAAATGTCGACGGATAGTTCGCGCTGACACTGATGCTCCCTGAGCCTGCAGGACAGCTTGAATGTCTTTGGAACATGTTTGGGGCTGCTTATCCACCATCCGGACTATTCTGCGTTGCAATCTTTCATCAATTTTCCTCATCCGTCCACGACCAGGGAGATTAGCTACAGTGCCATGGGTTGCAAACTTCTTGATAATGTTGCGCACTGTGGACAAAGGCAAATCTAGTTCTCTGGAGATGGACTTGTAACCTTGAGATTGTTGATATTTTGCCACAATTTTGGTTCTCAGGTCCTCAGACAGTTCTCGTCTCCTCTTTCTGTTGTCCATGCTTAGTGTGGCACAGACAGACACACAATGCAAAGGTTAAGTGAACGTCTCTCCTTTTTATCTGCTTTCAGGTGTGATTTCTATATTGCCCACACCTGTTACTTGCCCCAGGTGAGTTTACAGGAGCATCACATGCTTGTAACATTCTTATTTATCCGCAGTTGTGAAAGGGTGCCAATACTTTTGTCCAGCCCATTTTTGGAGGTTTGTGTGACATTATGTCGAATTTGCTTTCTTTCCTCCCTTTTTTTGTTTTGTCCCAATACACACAAAGGGAATAAACATGTGTATAGCAAAACATGTGTTAATGCAATACGTTTCGTGAGAAATACATGATTTCCTGGAGAAATATCAAGGGTGCCAACAATTTCGGCCATGACTGTAGATCTGAATATTGATCAATCCTGAAGTACTGACAGCCAATCTAATTTCTTGAGGTCCAAGAATGTCAGAATAGTACAGATATCCTCCAAATGACCCCTTTTTGCAAAGTAGACAGTCCGACGTACTTCATAAGAGGCATGGAACGTTTTTTGAAGTTGTATTTTTTTTGTCATAATTTTTCAGAAAATTAAAAAATTAAAAAAAATATTTTCACTATTTTTTTTTTTACATACTGTCACCAGTGCAGTACAGCGTCATCATATAACTGGCATGGCAGTGATCAGAGACACTGACTGATGACAGTATGAAAAAAAAAATATATATATATATTTTTTTTTTAATTATTATTTTTAATTTGTTATTACATTTTTATTTTTTTTAAGATTTGTTTTTCATATTTTACTATGACCAAAGTAGTACAATGTTATCATAGTAACATTGTCCTACTTTGGGGAAGTGATCAGTATTTTTTTTTTTTACACAATTACTTTGCTATAAGCAAGCATTTACCAGAATGAAATCGATTCATTCAGGTTTTTTTTTTTTTTTTTTTTTTGTGCTTAGCTGTGATTTGGCCACAGCTAATCACATGACATGTGCATGTGACCTGCTGTGAACTCACAGCTAGACACTAGTATACAAAGGATGGCATAAATGAAGCCATCCATTGTATACAACTGTCATGTGACCTGCTGTGATTGGTCACAGCAGGTCACATGGTACCGGCAACGGGGGCCGGTAGTCAGATCTGTCATCGCCCGTGTCCGAGGTACACGACCGGTGACAGATCGCGCCGCTGCGCGGCTCTGCAACCGCGCAAACTGCGCATGTGCGGGAGCACACCAAATGGTGTGCACCCGGAAAGGTGAAGCATTTTTGCCGCCGCCAAACGGCTATAGGCCGGGCGGCTAATGGTTAATTTGCAAAATTTTGAAACAGAAACAAAGAAAAACACTTTTTTTCAAAATCATCTGCCTTTTTTTATTACACACAAAAAAAGTGGTGGTTAAATATCACCAAAAGAAAGCTCTAAAAAGATAAAAATGTAATATGGGTACAGTGTTGCATGACTGCACAATTGTCTTTCAAAATGCAACAGCGCCGAAAGCTGAAAATTGGCCTGGCCAGGAAAGAGGTGAAAGCTCCTTAGTATTGATATGGTTAAAAACTGTGCTTTTAATTGAAACAAGCCTGCCTGGTGTTTTAAACATTAAGGTCCAATTTACACTATAGAAACGCAATCCAGATGCGTTCCGGATGCGTTTCTGCATGCACATTTTTGGCGCGTTCCAGTGCTTTTGTTATGCATTTTTGATGCATTCGAGTGCATTTTTTATGCATTCCAGTTAATCCCCCCCCTCCTTTTCTTCAATTTAAATAGGGACATGTGCGTTCCAGTACATTTTTTGTGTTTTGGTGCGTTCTGGTGTGTTTTTGATGCAGTTTGCAGTTTGCCATGTTCCAGTACAGTTCTGTGCAGAAAAAATGCAGCATATTCTACTTTTTTTTCTGCAACTGGAACTGCAAGCACTGATGTGAACTATGACATTGACAACCATATAACCTACCTTCTGTGCGTTTTGGATGCAGAAAAAAAGCAACTGAAACTCATGTAGTGGAAACTTGCCCAAAATAAAAAGCGGCTTGGGAGCTGGTTTTTCAGCCTGTCAGAGAGGCTTGTTTGGAGCTGAGTGCTGGAATGCAGTGTGCATCTAACACCTGGCACTGCTTATTCGGCAGAATGATCTCTTGCTGGAAAAGGGAAACTAAAGGAGGGGAGAGGAAGTAGTGCGGGAAGGATGTGTTCAGGTAAGTAACCAGTGAACCCCAATGTTGGGAGTTATTATCGCACCCACGGACACCAATTATAGAGGTATTATCGTACCGAATGACACTTTGTATCAACTAAGACCAGTGAAGAGAAGGTTATTATGTACCCTATGACACCAATGAAGCGAGGGTATATTATTACTGCCAGTGACACTGATCAAGGCAGTTTATTATTGCTATTACTGCCAGTGCTGCCAGTGCTGTAGAGTTAATATTACTGCCACTGTCTTGTGCCTATGACAGCAGTGCCAAGCATTATTATTGCTACCACTGACAGTGATGCTGAGGTTTAGTATTGCTGTCCCTGACCCCAATTTCAAGCACTGCCAAAGAGCGTGCCAGGGATAGATGCTGCCTGAGGCTGCCATTTTTGCTGCCCCCCCCCCCCCCCCCCACCGTTTGGACACTCTTGGCCTCAGTGCTGCTCTTTTAATGAGTGCCGCCTCATGCAGCTACCTCAAACTGCCTCATTGTATGAACACTGCTGCCACTAACACCAATGATGAGAGTATTATTGCTGCCAGTGACACCAGGGAATAGGGTTATAATTGCTGCCAATGATGGGAGTATTATTGCTGCTAATGAAACCAACAATGGGGTATTTTTGCTGCCAATGACACCAATAATGGGGGTAATATAGCTACCAATGATGGAGGTAATATTGTTGGCAATGACACCAATAATGGGGGGTAATATAGCTACCAATGATGGGGGTAATATTGCTGCCACTGACACCAACAATGGGGATACTATTGTCGCCAATGACACCAATTGCTCAAAATGACTCCAGTGATGATGATTACTTTTTCAGCCAATGAAACCAATGATAGGGATAATGTTAAGGGTTATTATTTCTGCCAGAGACACCAGTGATGAGGGATAGTCATTGCTGCCGGGCTTTGCAATGCAGTATGTTGTGGTGTGAATGGGCCCTTAAGCAGCAACAGGTTTTTTTCTTTGAGAAGGTCCTGATTTCCCAAATGCCATTCTTCTGCCCAATTAGAGCACCTCAGTGGCCATTAGTAGGGTTTTATTGGACAAAATGTCAGGGGAGGACTGGGAATTTTTGACCCTGGAGACAAATACACCCAGCTGTGTACATAGCTGCAACAAAACAGCTATTGGTCTGTGCACAAGCCAGTGGGCCAGAGGAGCAGAATAAACCCTTAAATCAGAAGGGGAGAGGCAAGGGAGGAGTCTCCCTATGTTCCCACAGTGGGAGGAAGATTGGGGATCTTTGTGGTCAGAAAGCCTTCGGGGAAGTACAGGCTCATTCTAAACCTCAGACCTCTAAACAAGTTCCTAAAATACAATGGATTTCATATTTTTTATCAGGTCTTTTCTTCCCCCGATTTGCTTTCTGGCCTCAATAAAATTACAGTAAGAGATGCCTACTTACACAAACCCTATTGCGGAACCTTTTCAAAAGTTTTCAGGTTAGCAATGTGGGGCCCCAGGGGAATAGTCCACCTGCAGTTCCAAGCCTTGCCTTTTGGGCTTTCCTCCTCGCCCAGAATTTTCACAAAAGTAATGGCCAAGGCCCTGGTGTCTCTTTGGAGAAACAGCTTACACAGGACGTAGACCTAGAGATGAGGCTCCTAGAGAGTTTAGGTTTGCTTCAAAACTTAGCCAAGTCAAATTTGGTCCCAGCTCAAAGGATGGTGTACCTGAGTTACGAACTGGATTGTACCCTTCAAACTTTCCTACCCCAGGAGAAAATTCTAAACTTGGACAAGGAAATCAATCGGCTGCTAGGAAGTCAGGCAGTGTCCCTCAGAGAAACCATATTGTTGTTAGGTCTCCTGACCTAGTCCATCATGGCTGTGCAGTGGGCAGGGCTGCATTTGTGGCCCCTCCAGCTGTTCATTCTGGGCATCTGGTATTGTCGTCAGGAGTCTCTAAACTCCTTGGTACAAGTTCCCTCCCGGATGAAGAGAACACTTTGGTGGTGGAGGAGGTCAGCCAACTCAGCTCAGGGGCTGTTATGGGCCTTTCCCATCTCCAGGTAGGTTACAACAGATGCAAGTGCCTGAAGGTGGGGAGCTCACCTGGAGGAGTTTGTGGTGCAGGGCTCTTGGCTACCAGAAGACTTGGGCAGATCCTCAAACGGGGAAGAACTGAAAGCAGTGATGCGGGTCTTCTCGGCCTTCCAGGAGCAGCTGCGGGGGGCAACACATGCGGGTGCTTTGAGACAACTCCTCTCTCATGGCATATGTCAACAGACAGGCGGGTACATGAAGCAGAGCCCTGTGGGTCCTTGCCTTGGAGCTTCTCTGCTGGGCCGAGGCCAATGTAGCCTACCTATCTGCCATCCACCTGAAGGGGGACCTGAACCAGGTGGCAGACTTTCTCAGCATGAGGCAGCTGAGTGAATCAGAGTTGGTGCTCAACCAGGAGGTTTACCAGGTCATCATAGAGAAATAGGGGACTCCGTCCATAGACCTATTTGTGTCAGGACAGAATGCCAAGGTCCCGGTATTCTTTTTCATAAACCCTTGGAATGGGGCATTGGGGGTGAGCATACTAAATCAGTGGTGGAACTTTTGCCAGTGTTACTTTATCCCTCCAGTATCTTTGCTCCCGGTGGTTCTGAGAAAGTTCAGGTCTGAGCAAACTTCCCTGATCCTGCACTGGCCTGGTTTTCGACTCTTGAGGCCCTGGCAACTTATCTTCCTTGTATGTTGCCGTGCCGAGAGGATCTTCTCTCGCAGGGTCCGTTCCTATGTCCCTAGGTGGGCAGGTGGAATCTAGTGGCTTGGTTTCTGAAGTACAGCTGATGATGAGGAAATGGTTTTCTACTAGGGTAGTATAGGCCCTCTTAAATAGTAGAAAGGAGGAGACCCATTCAATCTACCTTAAGATTTGGAAACTTTTTAACAGGTAGTGTGGTGCGTAGGAGAGGGCGCATTCTGGAAGGACGTCATATGACGCCCTCCCAGAACTGGGTAACCACGTTGTAGCCGTCATTTGACTATAGCGCGGTTTCCAAGTGGTTAAAGTGACAATCCCCACTCCTTTTAGGTTCTATGTATACCATTGCCAAATAGGAGCTGCAGTGCACTGTAAAGGCTTAGAGAAAGCTGCTCGAAGTTTGCCAAAAGCTTTGCAAATTCTTGCTGTTCACATTGTTCTTACTCAAGCTGAAGCCCGTGTGAAACAAGCCTAAGAGTAGTTCTTGACCTGTGTCTAAATCTCCCTTTACTTTGACGCTATATACACATATGGATTGCACTTCGCACTACTGCCACACCTCCTTACTGCATGTTTTAACCCCATTTTTTCTGAAAAATGCACCACAACCATGTGCATTGCATGCAGTTGCAGGATGTAGTATTTGACGGACTCACTACATGTCAGCTAAACTTTGCTGTGGGCTCAAAGCATCGCAAATGTGGCATGCAAACACCCCTGTCCGCTGCCTTTTGCAGCTAAGGGAGGGCGGTTGGTGGGCAGCAAAATCATATCTCAACTGCACATTTTTGCCAACCCCAACTACACGCCTAATTGAAGCCGTAGTCCCAAAGGAAGCTCATGTTCTTTTTCAGCTTCAAGCAACACCACACTCAGGTGTGAACGGGCACTATTGAATATAATGGAAATCCTAGTGTCAACAGTTGAAAGACTTCTGGTGAAACTTCAAATCGTTCTTCAAATTGCACATGTGGATGAGGCCCTACAGCTGAGAAGAAGCAGCCATACAGTGTATAGTCTTACCATTTGCTGTATAAAGAAAGTTTAACAATAGTAATAGTGTAAATCTAGAATAAATCATTCCAATAGGTGACATAGGAAGAACATCTGTCCAAAGACCTATGCCTGGTTAGCCATGTTACACTGTGATAATAGCATCAATATGAGTACTGTACATCCGTGGCCGATCCCAGCCACTCAACCAGTTATGATACTGAAAATTTAAAAGTCACCGTTACTTACATCTTTTTATTCATAGGACTGTGAGCTGGTATGCAGTGTCCTGAGCGGTGTCACCCATCCCTCCTGACTGCATCAGAGGTAAGGGGACCAGCTTGCATGTGGTCTTATATAGCGTATGGGTGTCATGGTGTGACAACAGGTTTTTTTTTTTATTTTGAACCAGGGGCGGACTGACCATTTGGAAACTCGGGCGCTGCCCGAGGGCCCGGGGTCAGTAGGGGGCCCCATGAGATGCCCCTGGTACCTTTTTCATAGGCTTTTTTGAGTGTGGGCAAGGACACGGGGGCCCCATGATCCACTATTGCCCGGGGACCCCATGAGTTGTCAGTCCGCCCCTGTTTTGAACTCAGCTGGCTGCTATGATGGGATGTATTGTGCATGTATGACTTTGAAAAAATGGAGATGCTCACTCTTGTGATGCTGGGGGCGAGCATCTAACAGATGGAGTGTCCTGGAAACTAGCCAGGTGGGAATGTCAAAAAGTATTGTAGTCAGACTTGAGTGCTGCCTAAAATGGCCTACAGGTAGGGAGCTTCCAGTAATGAATCTTTTATAAAACTTAACAATTTAAAGCAGTATTAAATCCAAAAGCAAACATTTATTATAGTGCAGATCACAAATTCTTAGATGTGGTGGCTGCATTAATTTCCTTTTTTAGGTTTTATTTCTTCTATCTTGATCTGGCAATTCAGCCAGCAAGTCTGCTGTTTTTGCAGAAGCTCAAGCTCTCTAGCAGAATGTTTCAGTTTCCATGGAAGAGACAATCTATTTACCACTGGCAGAAGTGAATAAAATGAATAGCTTTCATTTAATCATGTAAAACTTTTATCCCAAAAGGGAAAACACTGTTGCTGTAACTAATTATAAAGTGTTAGCTGGGGTCTGGCTTCAGTTTGTTATTGTATTCAAATTTGCTAATACATTTAACACTCCCCTCCCTCCAAAGGCTGATATTGCTGCTGTCTGCTGTGTCCTGTGCGCATTCCTCCAGAGTGGTTTCTCACTAATACTGAAGGTGTGTTACTGCCCATATTACCAGGTAAAGACAGAAGGAAAAAAAGCCAAAGAGAAGAAAACTGATGCAGTCACCACATCTAATGATTGGTAAGCTGCAATATATTACATTTTTTGTTTTGGATTTAATACTGCTTTAATCTACTTCAGCCCTTGTCCCCATGGTCACCTTTATGAAAAAAAGTCTGCCAAAGGTGAGCTTTTAAGTGTCATAAAAAAATGATGCCCTAAGATTGTTTTCATGAAACATGTCATGATGATTATGGAGGCTAACATCCATCTTAAAGGCCAACTCCAAGCTCCCACCATAATCAACCACATCTTCCCTTGTGTCCCTTGTGGCTCTCTTTTGTGCTGTTGAAACTCAAAAAGGTGCATGAGCTTTCTTCATGCATTGTTCACAGGTAAGCACAACAACGTGCACATGCATAACGCCTGACATCATGCTACAGTAGTGTGAATGAGTCCTGATCCTGGATGGGATCTCTCAGGGCTTCAGAGAATTGATATATTACTTATGGTAAAGGGGATCTGTTTAATGTTCTTTGGGCTGATGTGCACATGATGTGCAGTGTTGGCTACTCAACGTTGTAGAAGGAGAAGATCCTGAGAAGATGAGGATCCTGATTACTTATCTGATGTTGTCAAGATGCTGCTTATATTTCCATTAATAGTTTGTGTGGAATTGTCTCCACAGGATTTTGCAGTGATAAAAAATACAAGCAATAAACAACACTGTCTCCAAGCTACTGCAATACTTCTGAATTCAGCTGTAAGTTACAATTATTATTTTTACCTTGACATTAGAGTTATAATAGTGTAAGGTGAAACTGTAGTTATGTCAAGTACAGCAAACCAATTATATACAGTATACATTTGATGTCACACTACACCAACCTTTCTTAAAGAATATGGAAACCCAACAATTCATTTTCTTGATATGTACCTGCTGCATCATTACTTGTATGATATGAGAAAGTATCCTGTTCTCTTTGTATTGCTTCCTTTGTGCGAAATCCCTGGTGTTCTTGTCATTCCCTCTGCTTTCCTATTAAAAACTGACCACACCAAGCAGGAGAACAAATCTTATATAAAAGTCCATCCACCATAACAAAGTAATTAAACAGTTCTGAAATCTTGTATAAATCAAACACCGTGCAAAAAAAAATCCACCACCGAATGAAATGCATACACTTACCAGAGCTCCATGCTGACCAGATTATAAGTCAGCAAAGATAGCGTTTGCTCTGGGAGCGATGATCAGCAGAAGTAATCCAAACTGGGAGCAATATACTGCAAGCAGCCAGTCAGCACAATATGGAATAGCCTTAACAGCAGGTAGTCATCACGTCTCCATACCATAGATCATGTTCGGGGAATCAAAAAAGGAAATCATGGTGCAGTAGGTTTAAAACAAAAATGTTTTATTAAAATGTCAGAAATGCACTCACAAACAGGGTTTCTAGCCAACACCAGCAATGACAGCCTCAAGAAAACAGGGACGAGCCTCACTCACCACGATATTACAGCCGACAGTCAACGAGGAGCGTCCTGACGTCACATCCAAAAGAAGTCCCGCCCTACTAGTTTCGTCTTCCGACGTCCTCCCCGTGCTGACTTATTATCTGGTCAGCATGGAGCTCTGGTGAGTGTACCCATTTCATTCGGTGGTGGATTTATTTTTGCACGGTGTTTGATTTATACAAGATTTCAGAACTGTTTAATTACTTTGTTATGGTGGATGGACTTTTATATAAAATTTTTTCTATCACGGACATCATTATTTTAAACTAATAATTTTTGTATTTACTTATATTTAGCTCACTCTTTGATTTATTCACATTTTTACCTTTTTTTGGTTAGGAGTGCAGCTTTTGTTCTATTTAGTTTGTGGCACTTTTTTTTTTCTCTATTTCTCATATTAAGAAGGAGAACACAGCGTGGTCAGTTTTCTCGCTATGCTGGGAACTCACCCTGCTCTCCTCCAATGATCAGACTTGTCCTGACCCACCCCCTCCCCTTCCCCGCACAGCCTTTCACTGGGAAGCTCAGAGTTCTGCTGTTTCTCCTCTCCAGCTCTTATGCAGCTGAGAACAGTGGGTATGTGATCACTTATAAAACAAAGGGAAAAAATTATATTTATATATATGTTTTTTAATCTATACACAAATTGTTTGTCTTTCATTTCTATTTTAAAGTTAACAGGTTGTTTTATAAGTTGAGGTGTTACAATCACTTTAAGGGTTTCTCTAGAGATTACTAGGGATTCCTTGAACAATGAGCAATATCTACCAGTCTGATTAGTTACCACTGACACCAGTGAGCTTTTCAGCTATTTGTAAGGAGAGAATCTGACTTCCCACTAGATACCAATGTAAGGGGCATTTTGATGAACACTAGTGTATTATGTTCCTTTTCCACTCACCACCAAGCTAAGGGGGGCATTTTTCACTGATCACCAGTGTGATGGGGACCTTTTTTACTGACCACCAAGCTGGTGGGGGGGGGGCTTTCTCCACTAACTACCGGTTTAAAAGGACACTACACTGACCACCAGTGTAAGGAGAAGCTACACTGTCCACAATGTAATGGAGAACTACACTGACCATAGATGTAAGGGGAATATACACTGACCACTTATGTAAGGGAGAATGACACTGACCACCAATGTAAAGGGGAAATACATTGACTACCAATGTGAGGGGGCACTTTTCCTCTGAGCAGCAATGTGAGGGAGCAGTAAAATTTATATGGTCTGCATTTCTTTTCTGGCCATTTTTATTTGTTTCATGTCATTATTATTACTGCTAATTACACAAAATATACCGCATTCCTTATTCTTTTAGTTACTTTTATATCCACAACATACTGTTAACGCTAGAAATAATGGGTAAAATGAGTTTCCCTGAGACGTAAAAGTTACTTAAAGGGAGACTTCACCCTTTGCTCATGCCCTTGATAACATCATTTATGACGAAATGTGTTGGGCAGAGCTAGAGGCTGTAACATCATTGTGCATGCATGCTGTTAGGAAAGGCCTGCCCATAGTGCAGGTGAAGTTCCACGACGCACAAATATGCGCATTCGCAGAGTCCATACTAGCCAAACAGATGTGCAGGCACTTGCGCATACGGGCGCACGCCTGTCACTAATGCTGGTGCCAAAAGGGCTGTTTAAACTGGCTGCAGTAGTTGTCTCATTGCCGCATGGTCTTTTCCCTACTCGTGTTCCCTGATTCCTGTGATTGTCTCCTGATACCGAACCAGCATGTTCCTGACCTTGGCTTGATTGCTTCCTGCCCTGACCTCTGGCTTGTCTTGGATTATTCTTCTGTCTCCTTTCCTGTCTGATTGATCTCCCGTTGCTGACCTGGCCTATGACCTGACTACTCTTCCTCCTGCCGCTGTAAGCCTGATCTGCCTGACCGATACCGAACCCGGCTTGTCTGACCCTGCATGCTCAACACACTGCGCTCGAGTATCCATCCATCCAGCATGGCTACATCAGAACCCTGCTCCCTGCTTACAATTCATCAGCTGTTACTGGACTGATCTCAGGCACTCATACCCCACCGTGCCCCTGCGACCTCTGTCTCACCATCAGCAGTCCTTGAGCCGGAGTTGTACGGGAAGCCTGTCACTTCACGTCAGGCTCACTATCCAGGTACGTGACACATGCGCTTGTGCCAAGGAATTCTGGGGTGTGTAGTCTTTTGAGACGCGTGTATACACGGGATTTATGTGAGTGCTTTTAACTGTATTTTATATTAAATTTATACCGGGATTACACTATTGGAGTGCTTTCTTCTAGTATGTCATATACCGATCCTATATACAAACTGGAGACAATTCGATAGGAGGATGTCAAGCTTGATGATTATTTGATGGAATAATGTAGAAACGCTGTTTGACTTCTCTTATGAGGGTCACAGTATCTCTGGTAAGCCTCAGAGTGGTTGGTGAAGCATACAGTATGTGCTGATTTGGATATAGACCACATCATATTTATGGAGAGGACTGTCTTCTTGTCACTTTTCTGCATTTGGTGGAAGTCAGAATAGCATAATTAACATTTTCCTCCTGTAGCCGCTGAATGTCATCAGGAGGGATTCCTGTGGCTGGGAATAGTCGGATAGCTGCAGCCACCAAGCTTCTTCAGTGCAATGACAGGCTGTTGGTGGCTGCAGCTATGCATGACTGTTCGCACAATTAGGGATTACCTGTGGTGACCATGGCTGGATGAGCCTTATCCCTCAAACGGCATTGTTGGCTTACCAACCTGCATGTAAATGAGATATAGATATTAGGATTTTGAAGGTGGATTTAGGGCAGGTGTGCTCAATCCATGGCCCTCAGAGCCCTCTCATGTGGCCCTCAACTGCAAACCAGATTACCGCATACCCAGGGTTGACAACCCATTGATCATAATCTGAGCTTGCCGACCCACCATCCCAGAGCATCAGAATGCATTGAGATGGTGCTGGCAGCAGAGGAGGCAGGCGGTTGCAGAGGGAGCAGGAGCCACATAGGCCAATACTTGCTCTGTAGCTCTGGTTTCTGTCCCAGGAGGACATACTAAGTGCACTTTGCCTTAGACATTTCTAGCAGCCTGGAGAGCCATGCCAGCAGAAGATGGAAGATGAAAAGAAGGTCAGTGTATTAAACAAACAATACACTGTGCTTTTGCAATGTTATCACCTATGAAAGGGTTAACTCTTAGGCTGCTTTCACACTGATCTGCGAGTGCAGAGCAGTGCAATTGCAGCTTCCCTGTGGGTTAGCTGCACTTTGCCATAGACTTCTATTATATCCTGCGGGTTTGGTGCGCTTTCTGGAAGTGCACCAAAACTCCTGAATGCAGCACCACACCCGCAAGATTTAAAAGAAGTCTAAGGCAAAGTGCAGCTAACTTGCAAATCGCAGTGCATCAGCCTTATAAGGGGTTCAGGATAGTAAGCACTCGTTTACATTTGCAGTTTGGGGGCAGTAAAACCCCATAGTTGACGAGGTTTTAACATCCCCCCCAACCACTAGTCTAGCATCAGGGATTGCAGTAGCAACCCTGCACCATGCTCCAGGGGGCCCGTGCGGCCTTCCTGTCAAATTCTGTTTTACACTTGGACAGGAAGGGCAGGATATCCTGTACAGAAAACTATCCTCTCCATTTTCCTCTTGTAACTGCTGAAAGCTGGCTTCTTTGGCTCTCCCTCCTGATGACAGGAGGAAAATGTTAATTATGCTATTCAGAATTCTGAACCATTTCATATCATTGTGGCCCACGGCCAGTTACCAAACCACTTAAATGGCCCTTGGTCTTCAAAACCTTGAGCACCCCTGGATTGGGATGTAACTGGTTTCCCCTAAACTGTCTGATAGACTTAAAAAACGATATATTCCACTTAGGTCCTACCTATAATCCTATATGCCCCATGTGCTCTTGCTTTGGTAATGCCCTTTAATCCAAGGATACTAGAAACAGATGATCAACTTCCTTAATGATATAATGGACTCCCCAATCTCCCTGCATCCCAAAATACCGTCTACTGGGTCTGTTGCTGGATCTAAGATATTCCTTTGACCCAGGAATCGTGCTTGTTTCTTGTCAAAGTTGTTCTTCCATACAAGAAATTTATATATGACAATATTTAGCCCAGCTAAATTTGAGAAGGAATGGACTCAATGGATCATTTATTATGAAACTTGTAGTCTATCTTCTGGACATCTTTAAAATTCTGTCTGTCTTGGGGACAAGACGCTTGGCCGTCTCAGAGTCTCATCTGTACATTGACGTAGCTAAAGTGGCTTTTTGATCCTTAAATATCTTGGTCGCCCACACAGCCACAGAATAACAGTGGTATAGCATTATGGTATTGCCAGTCTCTTTCTAGGCTTATTTGTCACATACAGCATTATTTAAAATCAATATTTTTTGATAAATAAAAATATTTTTATACAACACTATCCGTGCCACAAAAAAATGTAACCATGTAAACCAGCCTTTTGTCAACCTTTTCAATGTAGAGGAACCCTAGATATAACTTCCCAGTCTCAGGGAACCCCTGCTAAACATTACTATATCCACAACTCATGATACATTAGTGTGATAGCCAGTGTGAAGAATGCTTCTCACACTTGGGGTCATTGGGAAGAATTACCCGCTTACAGAGAGCTAAAAAGATCAATGGTGTCATTGGGAATTTATCTGAGAGGCAGAAATTGGTCATAGCTCAAGGAACCCCTAGCAACCTGTGGAAGAACCCTAGCATTCCATGGAACCTTGGCGGAGAAACCCTGATATAAACTGTTGCAGATAAGTTATGCTTATTCATTCGATCCTCTCTGAGATCAGAAGCTGGTTCAAAGATGTTCAGATCAGAAGAAAAATGTGGTGCGTATTTGCAGCATCAGGATTTATGAAAAAGATGTAAACATTAAAAAAACCAAGGCAAATATTCCAAGAATTATTTTATTCAATCCAATAATCCAATATAAAAAAGTGTTTTGGTTTTTTTTTTTACAAATAATAAATAACTGTATTACAAAATGTAATAAATTAAATAATTTACAAAAGAGTCCAAAGTGATCAAATTAAAGCAGCCCCACATGATTCTTACACAAAGCTTCTATTCTTGGTACAAGTGAGACATTCTGTGATGCCCATGTACAATGCTTCTTACACGTCAACACTCATATAGTGTCATATAAAAGATAGACATTGACTACTAAACAACCAGTCTAATGTTCTTTACTACCACAAGATATGCTGATATGTCACCTATCAGCCTGAAAATAGGAGCAGCTTCACAAGATAGTGTTGTGAATTTGGATAGTACTGTAAAATTGTCACAATCCTGGATTTTTCAGGTTGAGCTTGGTCATGTGGCCTACTTATTTGTCCTTTAATGCAATTGGTGGCCTTCTTAGGGAGGCTTGGGCAGTAGGAGAGGGTGGAGAAAATCTCGACTTTTTAATACAAAATGTGCATATAATATCAGCTGCCTATGTTTCTAATCTAGTGATGATTTTTGCATGTAGTATTTACTAAAGGTACCATCTTTTTATACATTTTCTATCATATGCTTAGCCTGAGTTATTCAAGGTCTGTGATGTGTCAATAAAATAATAACCAAGCCAATAGAACCCTGCATGATCAAGCAGTGTGGCTTACAATCTCATTTTTACCTTTTGCCAAATATCACAATTTATTTAAACAGCAAAATCAAGGACTTGTAAACCTAAAACAAAAATGTAATGTATGTAAAAGAGCTCTCCTAATAGTTACAAATGTAAATGAACCATATATTCCCAGAAAATTAAATATTCTGCATTATGCTCTGTGCAACCCTACAGAGTTACAGGAGGCTCACAAGCAGGGGCGGACTGACAACTCATGGGGCCCCCGGGCAATAGGGGATCATGGGGTCCCTGTGTCCTTGCCCAAACTCAAAAAAGCCTATGAAAAAGGTGCCAGGGGAATCTCATGGGGCCCCCTATTGACCCCGGGCCCTCGGGCAGTGCCCGAGTTTCCAAATGGTCAGTCCGCCCCTGCTCACAAGTGTCCGTTATTGGGGTCTGCAGGTTTACTAGGCAGGAAATCAGCTGTGCCAGAAAACTGCTCTGATTTTATCATTTATAAACTTGTGATTTATGCTTACTAGCACTTTATTTTATATTAATTGTCCTTAACTGAAAAAGGCAAATGCAAATCCAAAACAAAAAACTGTGTACCAACTGAGCCAGTACAATATGAAAATAAATATTAATCATTGTGTGTTTAAAAAAAAAGGCATACAATAGTACCCATTTTTAAATAATAATCATCTAAACTAGATACAGTAAGATACTGTATTATATGACGAAGATGTCATTATTTAATGCAACAGTGTGCAGAAATCTACAGCAGCTAATCAAAAACCAGCTTCTGTGGGATGTATCAAACTGGATAAAACTAATATTACACTGGTTGTCATGAAATTAGTGGACAGAAATACTTTTTGCATTAAATAAAGTAGTATTTTTAGTAAATGAAAAACCCGATATCTAAAACACAATGTACATTTGTACATCTGCATGTGTCTATGGCTTTTATACATAGGAATATGATTAGAATTGCTACAGTAAGACTTATTGAAACCAAAAACAGGTGCTTGTTCCAAAACTCTAATTGGTTAACAGGTAACTATCACTATAAATAACATAACAGAAAAGTAACAATTTAAATGACACTAAACACGTGTGCAAAGGCTTCTTGAACAGTATACCAGTATTCTGCATTCAAACACTATCATGACTTAAAGACATAAACATTCCTTGAGATGTACCATATTTGCATTGATTTTTCAGTATTGTGTATACACATAAAAAAACTGACAATAAAATTGAAAATTGGTTACTGTTCAGACATGCAAATGAGTTAACATCCTGTAAGTTATCTTATCTTAATACATCAGATTAAAAGAAAGTCCCCAGCACAAGACATGGATGGAATGTTAGAGCCCCCAGATTATTTGTCAAGTGCAAACAAGGGAAAAAAACATATATCTATATACTGTATATAGATTTCTTTTTTTCTAGAGCAGCAGCAGACAATTTTAGTCGTATTAATAAAAGCCTGCAGTGGTGGGTAGATGTGGCAAGGTATTTTATCCTTTAAAATGATCCAACTGTTGCCAGTAGACTTTATGGGGTTAATTAAATAAAGGAGTAAAGAATGTTAATTTAGCAAAATGAAGTTGTGTTGCCTTTGAATATCCAATTATGTACAAAATAGGGGAATTCTGAAGAGAAACAGGCTGCAGACCTGAAAATGCTGGTTGCCTGGTTATTATGTTGACCCTCTTTAATACTTTAATACTTTTTCAGAGAAGCCAGAACCCCTTGTCTGGATACTTGTACTGGGTTAGTGACTCAAGGTATTGAAGCCAGGCAAACTAGCATGACATAGAATGATGCAATCTTTGTTTTTCTCAGGAATGGTTTCTTTAAAGCGGAACTTCACTGCATACTAAAAACACTGTTTAATTAATTTTTAATATTCAAAACAAACTTGACCATCCATCCATGTCTCAATGCTTTACTTTCCAAAAAATAATCACATTGAAAAACACCCCCCTAGCATTTCTTGCTGCGGCCATCTTGAGTAAGAGCAGATGATTCATACAGCATTTACTTCCTGAAATTCATCTACCCTTAGCTCAGGCATGCAGCAAGAGGGTGTTCTTAGTTAAGAAAACCCACCCTTCGTCCTGAAGGTTCCTGGGATGTATGACATCATTTGCCTAGGCATGGAAACCCAGAAGTAACTGAAGAAATGTAAAAAGAAAAGTTTAGGGCATGCAGCAGGAGGGTGTTCTTAGCTAAGAAAACCCACCCTTCCTCCTGAAGGTTCCTGGGATGTATGACATCATTTGCCTAGGCATGGAAACCCAGAAGTAACTGAAGAAATGTAAAAAATAAAGTTTAGGGCATGCAGCAGGAGGGTGTTCTTAGCTAAGAAAACCCATCCTTCCTCCTGAAGGTTCCTGGGATGTATGACATCATTTGCCTAGGCATGGAAACCCAGACGTAACTGAAGAAATGTAAAAAGAAAAGTTTAGGGCATGCAGCAGGAGGGTGTTCTTAGCTAAGAAAACCCATCCTTCCTCCTGAAGGTTCCGGGGATGTATGACATCATTTGCCTAGGCATAGAAACCCAGAAGTAACTGAAGAAATATAAAAAGAAAAGTTTAGGGCATGCAGCAGGAGGGTGTTCTTAGCTAAGAAATCCCATCCTTCCTCCTGAAGGTTCCTGGGATGTATGACATCATTGGCCTAGGCATGGAAACCCAGAAGTAACTGAAGAAATTAAAAAAATAAAGTTTAGGGCATGCAGCCGGAGGGTGTTCTTAGCTAAGAAATCCCATCCTTCCTCCTGAAGGTTCCTGGGATGTATGACATCATTTGCCTAGGCATAGAAACCCAGAAGTATCTGAAGAAATGTAAAAAGAAAAGTTTAGGGCATGCAGCAGGAAGGTGTTCTTAGCTAAGAAAACCCATCCTTCCTCCTGAAGATTCCGGGGATGTATGACATCATTTGCCTAGGCATGGAAACCCAGAAGTAACTGAAGAAATGTAAAAAATAAAGTTTAGGGCATGCAGCAGGAGGGTGTTCTTAGCTAAGAAAACCCGTCCTTCCTCCTGAAGGTTCCTGGGATGTATGACATCATTTGCCTAGGCATGAAAACCCAGAAGTAACTGAAGAAATGTAAAAAAAAAATGAAAAACAAGTAAATAGGATATACTTTCCTATCTATTTACTAATGCTAGCAGCCTAAGGATTAAAAACAGTCATTGTTGACTGAGAGGGTGAAGTTCTGCTTTAAGAAAAACAAAGGAGTTTGGCTTGCACATGATTGGATAAACTAGACACAGCATCCCCTTGCTAAGTGAATGAGCCTAGTCCCTAGCTCTTAGTTCTTGCAACCAGAGACATGCAGTAAAGTAATGTAAACCCATCTACAGTAGGCAGAGGAGGATAGACTCTTGCACAATATTTTCCAGCATCATGGATCATTTCTGCATATGTAAAAATACTACTTTTTTGGCCCCTCCAATGCAATATTACTTATTGTCTCATATGTTCCAGTCCTTTTATTGGTTTGAATGAAAATGTGCTCTAAGGTGGCCAGCATACAAGTAAAGGTAAAGGACCAAAAAACTATTTAAGAAAGAATTTTAAATATGCAGGTTGTAAAGCTGTCTGTTTAAGCAATTTAAGTTAAGTAGTAAGACAATCCTAAAATAAAAGGTACAGCATGTCTGTCCTTTTCCAGGCACTTGGAATACATGTGAAATGACACCCACAGCCACAAGGTGTCCCTAGCACTTCATAAAGTTGTGCTGGCATTGTGGATCTGTCACACAGCTTGGCTGAGAAAAGCCAGCTTGTTATAACAAGGCATAATATTTCTGCACATCTCTAAGTGGAAGGATTGAGTGCTGGGCTGCTTGGTGTGTCACACCCTTTTAGAACAGTCCACAAGTGAGAGGCAGAAAGAAAATAAGAGGAAAAACATAGAAAGACTGTGAACCAAACGTCAGGCACATTAACCAAGCAGAAAGTATATGAAAATCATTTATGTAATGATGTCTGAAATGTTGTACTGTACTGCTTTGCATTCATGCCAAGGGCTTTTTTTTGTAGATAACCTGAGAGGCACTTTGTTGAAAAAAATTTAAAGGGCCAACAGAGTAAAGCTGAAGGTAACCACAATATCATTGATCCCTCACATTCAGTAATATACATTCAAAATAACCTATTCTTGCCATGTCTATTCAGACACAGTTGTGACAGGTCCACTTTAAAAATTAAAAGATTGCTTGCTTAGACTCCCTCCCCCCCACCCCTCCTTCTCTAGCTGTGCAATAAATGCTATCTGTGTCATTTTATGTTTGTTTATCCTGGAGGCAAAAACAGCTCGTCCATTAATAAAAAAATTGAATGAGGTTGTAAACCCTTACATATACCCAGTGAAGTGACTGGCCTCAGATGACACACAGAGATGAAACAAATCCTCCTACATAAGTTATACCTGTCTATCTGCAGTCTTCTCTTCTCTACATCCATTCAAAGTCCTGAATTTATAAAGCTTGTCTGAGAGTTCAGAAAAAAAAGGGATCAGATAGCTGAAATTACACTCTGCAGAGCTTAGTGAGGAGAGTTCTGAGAGCTGATTGGAGGGAAGAGACACACCCTCCTCCACACAGCTCACAGGAACGGAGCTGAGGTTGTCAATCAGCTGGAGGTCCCTCCCGTGTCACCATTTTTTCTTGATGTCAGGAAAACTAGTCAGAAGTGACTCATGTAGATAGCAGAGGAATGAAGCAGCAGACAGTAATGATACCTAGTGCTCTTAATAGAGACAAGTACACACTATAGAGGGATATCATTTGTTCATATTTCATGTCTGAGGTTTACAACCACTTTAATGTGCCCAAAGACCTTAGAGAGCAGTTGGATGTGCAGCCATGATCAGTTTGCTCTCAGGCACTGCAGCTGACTTATCATGGAGAAAATACTAATGGTTTTTAACCTGTACAATCATTTTTTTTCCCCTGAGAAAAGTTGACCGTGCCTGGTTTACCCATAGACAGAAGACTTACAAGACAAAAATGACAACATCTGGGATGACCACCCCATGTCTATGGACAGGTTCAACTGAATATAATCCAGTTCCATAGTTTCATTTAATTGATCCCAGGACCATAAACAATAACATAAGTTCTGTCTAAAAGAAGTCAATGCAAGAACTCAAAGAAAGATTCCAGGATGTTTACCCGATCATAAAGTCATTTACCCAATTAGCAGTGAGCATTCTATTACAGTGTAGAATTGGAATGTTCATGAAGGAAGAGGATATACAAAAACGTAATGCTTATATCTCTCCTTCATTTTTCTAGTGTTTTAGTAATCTTCGCTAAAAAAAAAAAATGACCAACAATGGACACAAAAAACGGAGCCAGCCAACATGCTTTAAAGACTTAAAGGTAAAAGTATCCATAACGTCAATACCATTTTAAAATATATAACACCACTACTTAAATATATAATAATTACAATAACATTTTGTTAAGAAACCAGCCAAGACTCTTCTTTAGATTGAGGTCAGACATCCAATCCAAATTAAAAAAAATATTTAAATATTAACCTGGGAAATAAATAAATAAATAAATAGTTGGCAGTATAAATAGGAATTATAGATCAACATATTACATGTAAATTAAAACAAAAAGTTTGTAGTGTCACCGTGCACATTCCTGTAAATCAGGTGCAGTAGAAGTTAGGCAATTGTGTTTCATAAGATCCATAGATCATGAACAATCAAGCAGAGTGTCTCCCTCTACTTCAGGCAGCCTGTATTGGTCTTATTGCAGCACATTGGCCTGTCCTGAGGCAGAAGTCCATGAACGGTAAAGTTCTTTTCACAACTTATTTTTCATCAGTACAAGGGCACGAGTTGCATAGTCCAGGAAGAGGTGGAAATGGTGGAAAACGGCATGGCCGGTCTGTACAACCCCCCACTGGGTTGTTGTGTTGGGAAGCTGTGGCAGAGGTGAGTCACTAGCACGGGCAATGTTAAGTCTTGTCATCTGCAAGAAATAATAATAGTAATTAGATCTAGCGTTGTTATAATAGAAAACATTACATTTTTATCACTGTCTCTGCCACTGCTGGGGCGATTCACCTTCTCTTGGTGATTGCTGTTGCTGGAACAAAAAAAATAATACAAAATACAAATTGTTATGGTTTCCACTGCAACGGACGGTAAAGAGAATTCTTTCTATGGGGACACCTGTTCTGGTAATAAAAGGCCAGTTTGAATTGCTTTTGCTTATGACAAGATCACATTAAGGTGTGAAGTGGGGACCTATGACTTATTAAAAAAAAATAATAATACAGCCTCACGCTCATGGTAGTTTTAACTCACTGCATAATAGGTCATTGCATGGTTCACAATTATTTGCCATATGTAAGGCACTGCTTTGTGAGTTCTGTATCCCTAATGCATATGCTCTGAAGAAGAGGGTCACCCTCGAAACACATCAGCCAGATTTAGCCCCTAGATAGCACTCCATTGACAGGGTCTTTGGCTCGTTGTGGGTTAATGCATCTTGTGACTATCTATATGCGATCGATCACCACTTGTGAGTATAATATTTTATCCATGTTTTAATAAACAGTTATCTGGGATAATGCGCTAGGCCAGTGCACTCTTGTTTTATTCCTTCTGCAGTTGCATCTGGACTCCCCCTGTCTTGTATGACAGCTGCAAGGCTTGGCCCACCCGTTGGAGTTTCGCATACATCTGAGTTCCACCAAATATTTCTGTTCCTAGCTTTCCAAATCCATGCGCAGGAGCTTTTGACATTGTTTCTCTCATAATAAAGTAAATAAATGAGCTCAAACACATGTAATGGTGGTTGAAATTATCTTGCCTTTAAAAGCAAGAAAATGGTGACTGCCATTACATGTGTGTTTGTTTGAGTACATTTATTTACTTTATTATTTGACACTTATTTACCCCTGATGAAGCCCTTTTTTTGGGCGAGACATGTCGGCTTTTTGGAACTGGGTTTTTTGTTTCACTTTGTATTTCGAGATCCACTGGAGTGTGCAGGGATTTTAATTTAAATGTCTATTGAGGCAGAGCAGCAGTACAGATTCACAGTTTTGGACCTATTAGGCATTTAATAAGAAGTTTTATAGTCTGCTCTTAACCCCTGCTTTCCCAGCATGCATCTGTAGGATTTGCATTATACAACCTTTATTAGTTTTACCAATATTTTGTCATTTATTTTTGCAATAATGAAAATGAAGTTTTAGTACCCACGGTGCTAAATACCAGATTCTCGGCAGCTGAGAAAACCAGAAAAATGACCAACAAGCAGATATCTATCTATTTTGCTACAGAAATTTGTTTAAAGGGACAACTTGCATCTTTTTCAAGAGTCAGCTCAGCTAGACGTAAGAAATCATAAGGTATGGGATAATTTAACCATCCGTTTTAACTGTAACCAAAGCAGGCAGCATTAAACATTTACATACCAAAGAATCAATTTTCTTCACCAGCTTGTCAATGCGATTATGAATGCTGGTAAACTCATGATCCAAAGGGCGAACAACATGAGCAGCTTTCTTCAGCCAATCAAAATGTTTCTGATATATGAAGAGCTCAGAGCTGAGCTTTGTAAGACCAGCAGGAATCTAAAAAAAAAAAAAAAAATTAACATTAGTTACAACAATTTTAAGAAAAAAAAAAAATCTGCAAACCTACTAATGTAATGGCTTACGTCAATGTCACAAGGAATGAAAATCTGAATTCTACAACACACATCAGGAATAAGAACTTATTACAATTATATGTCATAGTTTTCTTCCAACCACTGAACAGGAAAAGGCCAAATTAACCTAGCGTTTTTCCTTTGAGAGAAAAAATAACTTCATAAGCCTAACCATCTCTGCCAAATGTATTTACTTGTTCTTTTACCCTATAAAACCTCTAAACCAACAAGACAGGAAAGTTCTTCCACAAATGAATATAGCCTCTTAACTTTGTTTATAAGATACAGCTTGGTATAATCCATCTACGTCATGGTTCTACAGGATAGATGTTGGCAGCTGGATCGTGTTAATGGTTTGCTGATCTGTTATCACATCTACAGACCACTCTGCAAATCACATCATATCCTCTTTTTCCTTTTACCATGGTCAGCTGCCTCCTCTATGTCATCCTTTCCTTCAATTTATGGTTCGCGGTGAATGCCAATGTCATAAAATTGTAACACGTTTTGCATCCTCCACATTCATGGATTTACCATAAACACTTCTCTTAAGGAACAACTCCAGGCAAATATGTAAAAACAATCATTACTTTTCTAGGCTTTCTTTTCAAAGTTATGAAACTTTTTTTGACTCAGTGGGTTTAATTACCTGAAATCTGTCTTTATAATAGCTGCTACACACCAGCTAAATGTTTAAAGTTAATGCAGAGCTGAAGGAGTTGTTGTGCTAGCTGATGGATGGCAGAGAGAAGGGCTCTGAGGAGCTTACTTAGAGCAGGCTGGAGGTATAGCAGCGTCAAAGAAGGATTCAATGCTAGAGCAAAGTAAACTGGTGCAATCCTGTCTGTTACCCATAGCAAAAGGATGCTTGCTTCATTTGAAAGAAGAAACCTGACAGCTTCCTACCCATTAGCTCTTCTTTTCTTTGTTCTCGGTTCCATACCCTTTTCTTCTACATGCCTTATCTTGTGATTTAGGAAGCATTGGGTTTATGCAGACCATTCATTTTGGAAAGGGCTGCCAATGTCCATTTTAACAAACATACATCATTTTTTCAAAGCACCTTGCATGCCTTTTGCTACACTGCTTAGGTGCTCTGGAGCAGCCTTTCTTAACCAGGGTGCCCAGGCACCCTGGGGTGCCTTGAGGTTTCTTCAGGGGTGCCTTGGGAAAATGTCTAAAAGTTGCCCAAAATTTTGTATACAAGCCAGCAGGTGGCAGAAGCCTGACTTTTAGTTACACAAAGCCACAGGTGTTCATTGTGCACCATTACAACCTTCTAGCCATCGGCGTTCTGACAACCAATGACATCATCAGTTGATAAGGAGGATGTCAGCTGCCTGCACAGCATCCTTGTTTGACCCTCCCCTGCCCCTCTTCATCAATGCTGGGGCCACATTAGCTCAGTGATGGAGAAAAACTGAGAGAAACACTGTAATATTAGTCAGTACCAGTGTGCAAATGTATATTTGATTTGGAAGAATAAATCACCTCTAATATTGGGTGTCCTACATGCGTGGATGTTGCTGCATTATATAAAACTATTAGAATAGTGTTTTACATATTAGAATGGGGTGCCTCAAGACTGTCCATAATTTTAATGGGTGCCTCAGGACTGTCCATAATTTTAGAGGGTGCCTCAGGACTGTCCATAATTTTAGAGGGTGCCTCAGGACTGCCCATAATTTTAGAGGGTGCCTTGAAATTGTCCATAATTTTAGAGGGTGCCTCAAGACTGTCCATAATTTTAAAGGATGCCTCAGGACTGTCCATAATTTTAAAGGGTGCCTCAGGACTGTCCATAATTTTAGAGGGTGCCTCAGAACTGTCCATAGTTTTGGAGGGTGCCTTGAAATTGTCCATAATTTTAAAGGGTGCCTTGACTGCAAAAAGGTTGAGAAACACTGCTCTGGAGTTGTGATTAAAATTATAGCATAGCAGTGTACAACACAACCATGCTTAATATAGCATGAATAGGCACTAAGTTTTTTCCCGCTCCAAATCTTTTGCAATTAAAATAGTTCTTGCATAGGTTTCAGCCATGCATTAAGTTGCTTAGCTGCAGCTACCCCTTAAACTTGTGGCTTGAGATCCAGATATTTAGCTGACAATGAAGGGTTAAAAATCACTCTGCAATTGCATGTTTATGCATTAGGGCAGAAAGCTTCAGAAACGGTGTTAATATCAGCTTTGAAACATTCCTTGATGAGAGGCCAATTCCCAAGATGCCAGAGTGTGGAACACTTTTATTACATTAGAAATTGCTAAAGCAAGTTGGGAATTATTCCCATGCTTCCAGTGCGCGCATGGAAATGAAGTCTACACAGTGATACATTCATTTGGTGGAAATGAGAAAACTGCTGGCAGATCAAGGGTTACCTTGTTTCGAGGCCCAGGGAGAAACTGACTCAAATGCATGGAAAATCTTAAGGCACAGGGCCCTATTTAAAAAAAAAAAAAGGTTCGCATTTCTCCATGGCTAAGACTAATATGGGAAAAATGGCACAGAACAAACTAGCCGCAGATCCTGCAGTAAAATATTGGTCTGAAAATCATCCAGGCTTATTTAATAAAGCAGTGCAAATAGCAATGATGACGTGCAAAGTGCAGTAACTCGTAGCAATAATTAAAATATTAGTTTATTAAAAAGGAGCTTGACTGTTTGCTATTGATTACTGCAGTTTCAATGATACTGTACAGCCCTTATGACAAATGGGGTTGATTTACTAAAACTGGGGAGTGCTGTGCATTGTAGCCAATCAGCTTCTAACTTCAACTTTCTCCATTAAACTTTGTCAAAAAGAAACCTGGAAGCTGATTGGTTTCTATGCAGAGCTGCACCAGATTTGGCGCTCTCCAGTTTCAGTAAATCAACCCCAATCTGTACTGTGTGTAATCAATGTATAGCATCTTCCTATAGAAGATTTTTTAGAAGATGATTGCGGTGTCAATTTTATAAACACAGTTGGACTTATTTTGGGAAGACAAAGAACAATTCATAACTGGTTTTATGTGATCCGTTGTCATGGGTTACTACAGATCAATGCTGCTCTTTCCATTGCGTTATCGAACGTATGTATGATGTATATATTTTGCTGTACATGACTGTAACCTCAGCTCCTCAAAGTGAGGAATAAATCAGAGACATGTGAAATGCCTCCAGTGTTAAGAAGGCATCTGTTGTACTTTGTAGAGTGTAATGCTACTATGGCCACAAGGTGTCAGTCCAATGCACTGCGTTTGCAGTCGAATTCAGCTGTGCGTGTCCGTGCAAAGTTCACATCACTGGAGAGTTTGCTTTTATTTTGATTTGGGGATGTATTGTTTTGACTATTTTCCCGTTGTGATTTTGGATGCATGTTTGCCTCAGACACCCGGAGATGACAGTAAGCGGAGACAGGAAATCATTTCTACTCCTCTGCTTGCTCGGATGAACATTGCTTATGAATAGTGGGAGGTTTGCTAAGCATTGATTTCCTGGGGTCAGGATTTGCGCAGGAAGGCCCGTGTTTGCAAGTTGTTTCCAAAAGGTTCCAGCTGTCGATGACATCAAGGGCTTTGAACATGATATTCCACGCAATATATATCTCATGCTCCTGTGACATCATCCACTTATACAAAACAAGTTGCCCCCAATGGCATATTACTGTCAAACTCCAGTGACACAGCTTAATCTGGAAGGGTCATATTCTTCCAAGAATGATATCATTTTATAGTCATAATATCTTCAAAAAATAGAACTGTGTTTGCACTCCATGAATAATTGCAGCATAACCTCTGCTATCTCATTTAACACTATCTGAATCCAAATTGTCCTTTTTCCCAGCATTGCGATTTGCTGGTAATTAATGAGATCACATTATTAATTTGTGTGTCTTCCAAAAAAGTAACATCCGAGAAAACCATTTACCCGCAACTTATTGTTGACGTAAATGACAAAGTTCTGCAGACAGGCATACGTGAAGTCTCACTGCTTCCCAATGTGTGAGCGTTGTTTATAAGACAGTCGGGTTATGACTTAAACTATTGCAGAGCCAAATTCTTCACAGAAAACATAAATCGTATAAACAAAGGAAGCAAACTGCCCCGCTAAAGATAACGCCAGTGATTATGGCTTCACGATATAAAAACATGAAAAAGAGGCTTGGCTAGTCTGGATTTGGCAAACTGTGAATGCTGAAAACTTTTCACTTGAAAAGCAGACGCATATGATCCAAGAAAACTTGAATGAGCTTCTTTGTGGTCTGTGTGTGCCAGAAATTACATTTTAATCTGTTTGGAACATGAGCGCCATGCAGGAAAAACAATATAGCCATATTTAACACCAATTAAGTGCACTATTTAAGATTTTGGTTTTACTTTGGCTCAACAAACCTATGCTGGCTTGCAAGATCTAATTGGTTTAAGGAGATATTTTTTTATTACCCCTAAATGGGAATGAAAAGTATTTTGCTATATAATTTATTTATGTATCTTGTTTTCAAGCTAAAAACATATATATATATATATATATATATATATATATATATATATAGTTATTTTAGTAAGGTAAATATGGAAATATTGCATATAGATAATTCCTTCTAGTTAATTGATGTTGGGTATGAGTTTGGTATTTTGCAGTTGGCTGGCATAATGCTGAGCTATATACATACCTAAATATAAGGACCTCGGGTTGCACACACATACAAATACATACACAGCGGAAGCTCAGAGGATGGACTCACCCTCCTCTTCCTCTTGTTTTGTAGAGACCATTGAACTGAAATTCATGGTAGCCCCTGTTTGACTAAGTCAATTATTTGATCAACTGCTGGACTATCCTGTCCAGCGACTCCATCCCGTCAGATGCACCACCGGTAAGGCGTTTTGACAGACAGCCCTAACAATGGCCATGGCAAGAGATTGGGCGCTGTATAGCATTAGTGTATGGCCAGCTTCATATCAATCTATGGCCAGTGTTTGGCCAGTTTTAGTCTGCAAATGCAGTCAGCAAGTGCAGAGCTAGTGCTGTGTTTTCCTATTAGACAGCCCAGCTTGCATTGCACACACCGAAGCATTAAATGCCCTCTGCGTTAAATATTGATTTGCAAAGATTTTAAAATAGTTTATGTACATTACATAAAAAATCTTATAAAATTGACCAAAACCACTCGAGTTACACATTTATGTAACTGGATGTTTGAAATAAACACATTTATGTGTCTAAGGCTGGCTATAGAAAGGTTTTTTTTTCCAATCGGTAGACAGGCTGATAAAAAAAAAAAACAGATTCCCCCATCCACATATCCACAAGGTGGATGGGGGAATCCTATTTGTTTGGACATTGTATTCTGACAGTGTGACTCCTCCTCTCTCACAATACACTGATCATTGGCTGCAGCCAATTCACTGCAAGGCACCGACCGAAAGACGTTTTCCAACAGCCCTGTTCGACAGACGTCCATCATTGGATTGACATCTATCAAGTAAGAATGACTATAGATGGATCAAAATTCATCTGTGCCTGCTAATCTGCCCAGATTTCAATCCATCTGTGGCAGTTTAAGTTAGTTTATGTAGTAAATCATGTAAAATAAATGATATAACACATTCTTGATTAATATGAATATTGCTAAGAGTATTTAAAATTATTGGTAGGTAGAAAACAAAATGAAAATCTAACACATCAAAACAATATAGATGTATTCTACCCAAAATGAAAACATTTTTTGGTGGAGGGCCTTTGGTCACTTTTATGAAAACAGTACATTCCTGTGCACCATTATTGTAAAAGCAATTGAGCTGTTCCATCACATAAATCCCAGACTTTATTGTAATATTAGTATCTTAAAGTTTTTAGTTACCTGAATATTAGACAGCTCCACAGCATTTATGGTCAGCACTGGTAAACTTTCCAACTTGTGCTCCCCTTCATATGGGTATTTTGTTTTCTGAAAAAAAGAGATATAATATAGATGTGTAAATTAAATGAGAATTGTTATGCTAACATGATGCTGTCAATGGGGATTAACCCAGTATTTTGAAATGCATACGAAACATAGGCTGCAGGGTTAGGGTTAGTGTCAGGTTTTAAAGCCCATGTGAAGTCACTAAAATACATATGCATTAAAAATGACTTTGTACTAACAACTTCCATATTCCTAGTGTTACCTTCAGTTTACCTGTTAGAGCAACTCTGTGGATGTTAAAATATGAAGGTAAATAGGCACAAAAGTGTACTCAGTAATGTAGGTGCCAGTTCACATATATGCGGATTGGATGCAGTTTGAACCGCATCCAGTTTGCATGACATGTGAAATAACATTGCTTCCTATGGTGCCTGTTCACATATGTCTGGTGCACTGAGGCTATTGACTTCTATGGGAACTGTTTTTAAACCGCACATGTCATCAGTTGTGAGCAGGATAAAATCCTGACCTGAACCTGATCTAAACCTGTCCTGAACCTGATCTAAACCTGACCCGAACCGCTTAATAACTACTGTATCAATTAGCTGTGAAACCTGAGCTTCAATCTGCATCGCACATGTGTGAATCAGCACTAACAGGTCATTCAGACACATCCCCTTCACTTCTCTGCAGTACAAGTTCATGAGGAAGTTTGTGCTGAGTGGTGTGGTGTGGTATGGCTATTACTCAGCTCCGCCAGCATAGAGCACTGCAGTGCAAAGCACCAGATAATTCCTTATGTTAATGCATTTCATGGCAAAAAATCAACACCAGAGCATAACACGCAAAGGTACAAGACTCCCAAAAGACAAAAAGGTTTGAGATTTCAATGTGGCTTTAAATGTTCTGCTTGTGCCTATTCAGGGATTTCCCTTCACTTTATTTTCCATCTGATACTCAGCACATAGACAAGATGGAAGGAAAAATCTCCTCAGTGGGGACACAGACAGGAGTTAGATCTTTCCACACTCTAGTATAAAAATTACTTTTATGTCTTTGTCCCTCCATCAAATAGAAAGTGAGAAAGGACACAGACAGAAACAGAAACTTAAGTAGGACTCACCATTTCTCTTTCTATCCAAAGTTAAAAAAACAACGTTTTGGTTGCAGTTGGGCTAAGGTTTGACCACAACTAATAATGTCAAATGCAGTCCTCATAAATGCTTAAATATATTTCATATTCTAACATAAAAACTTTACAGGTTTAGTTGCCCTTTAAGCAGTGTCTTGGCTGAAGTAGTAGAATTACAACTCTCAGTGCATAGGGAGTAGGCACACAGCACAGAATATGCCTTATGTTCTAAAAAGCCACATCTGGCTCTCCAGGAATAGTTATCTGTTTCACCGCCTTCAGCATTGAAAAGAAAGACGTTTTTAAGATTTCTGCCTTGAACAGTACCATATAGAGGTTCTTTTCACCACAGGATCTATGTATAATTCTGAAGGGATGCTTTAGTAGTTTTCACTGCAGAGTCTACCTAGCCAAGTTCCCACTGAACCATAAAAAGAGAACTTTAGGCAAATCACAACTGAGGGGTATATTAATAAAGCAGTGAAGGTTACTTTAACCAAACATTCACCTGTGGTGAATCAATCACTGTCATTTAAACATACATGCACCTGGAAGAATTACCTGCAGTGAATGTTCGATGAATGTGAGATTCTTTGATTTATAAATATGCCCGTCAATGTATAGATATTGTATTTAACTATATTTTTGTTTTGTTTTGATGCACCGTTTGCAAGTAAGTAGATCAATATCCCAGATGGTTTTGTGCAATAGTAAAAAAAAAGTAGATTGTCTCAGACAAACATCCAGTAGGTTCTAATAACATACTTGGCCCTAGCAAACAATGCAGTTACTACTAGCAGTGAACCCTTCCCCATCAAACAAGAGGTGACTCTTCTTACCTGTGGGGAGTTGGATTTGTAAATCGCAAAAACAATAAATAGCAAGTACACTTAATCTGGCGTGTATATGTTTTAGTGATTTTTTAGCCATTATTGAATTCTCCTTTACATTTTCTTCTAATAACTATAAAGCTATGTTGACTTACCTATACTGTAAAAAAAACAACTCAGTGGTTAATGTTTGGGGAACAAAGCTCACTCATGTCTGCAGCATGGAGTTTTGAGCTGAAGAACGGCAAAGTGTCAACTGGACCATGGGCTTCTGGGAAAATCCCAATGGTTAGCTGCCACGCTGTCATTCTCAATTGTCTCATTCAATTTGAAACAGTAAGTAGAAGTCATAATGTAAACACATGGGAGCTTTTGCACTCCAACATAGGTGTCCGTTTATGACACACAGAATAGCTAAGATTCAGAGGATCACAGCTATTCTCTGGTCATTCACAGTTTATGACACCCAGGAGAATATGTTCAGCCCTTCTCTGGAGATCTGTGTTCTCCCTCCAGATTCTCCAGCCCAGAGCTGGAGAATCGGAGGGACCGAAAACTAAGCAGAGATAATTTACCTCTGCTTAGTAAACTGATTTTTTACTGTAATCTCGCGAGATTATAGTAAAATCAGCCGTTTTCCAGAGTTTGTAGACCGTTCTCCAGCGTTTGGAGATCGTTCTCCCTTCGTTCGGAGAACTGCTTCATAAACTGCATTCACAGGAGAACTGTGTTCTCTGAGAATGCCGGAGAACTAAGCAGCGATCTATTACCGCTGGTTCATAAACGGACACCATAATCCTGAAGAAGACTGAAGAATAAAAGTGATCAATAGGGAGTTTTAATTTATATTTCTTTTTATTTTAGTTGAATGATTTTTGTTTAACTTTCTATTGCCTTGATAGAATGAGTATGAGGTCCTAACAACCCCTTTACGCATTTAATGGGGGCAGTGAATGTTAACTTGCAATGCAATCCCAACTAAGCTATGCTTAAGTACTTACAAAGTTGGTGTAGAGATGCTTGGTGTCACTAAGTAGATGCTTGGCCATGTGGAGGATGCTGTCAAATTCTGTTTTGGGATCTGAAGGCTTTGGCTTTGGGAGGGGAAGTGCCCATACTCCTTCACACACACTCATAATAGCTAGAGCTATCTGGTACAAGCAGCCTGCACAAAAGAAAATAAATAAAAATTTTAGCAGAAAGTAATTGCACACATATTTATTATTTTGCATTTTCAAACTCGTTTTGTGCAGTACAGAAATACAACATTGACAAGGGTGTTGGAAGGCTTACATACCTTCTTACAAAGCTGAACATTCAGTTATCTCTTAAATAGACTAACAATATTTTTTATTTCTATATGGTCTCATGTCATGTCAATGTCATATTGCCAGTTCCCATTACACAAGTTTATGTATACCACCAGGGTCTTGACTTTCAGCTCTCATCTATGCATTGCTAGCTGTCCAATATATACAGTTATCATCAGGAAAAAGCTGTGTAAATAGCCTAGAACCATGGAATCCCAGATCTAGCCATGCCTTGATTTGCACTAGAAAAAAATAACATTACCAAATATATTTTCATTACATATTTTCTCATAATGGCAAGGGCAAATTAATTTTGAAATATTCTGGTACAAGCCAATGGAAAGCCACCGGATATATTGCGGGCAAGTAACATGATAAAAGAACCATGTCACATTTAAAGTCTCACTTGGTCGGGTCTAACTATTAAGGGACCTGTGCCATAACCACTGTTATAAACATGCCACCTAATTAAAAGAGAAGGAGGTGTGTGGGCCATGCTGTTTATTTAAGTGGTCTAGAACAGCTGGGTAACAGAATGTTGGCTGTCATCCACCCAGATTGCAACTTTCCTTCTACATTCTGGGGAACACCGAGGATGTAGAAAATCTTATAAGTATGGAACATGATAAATTTTAATTGCAGACTAGAAAGGGCACATTTTCTCTAAACTGCCAAGCTACGCCAGCTGTTCTAAAGAGCAAAAACATTCACATGCACTTGTGTTGAAGATAAAATGGGGTACTTTAAGTCACCGTGGCCTTTAGGTGTTATAAAGAATGACAAACATTAAATAAACACTTGTTTATCCCAATTTGTGTCCTGGCTTATTTCAAAATATTGATTTTTAGTAAACGATGGGGTTGATTTACTAAAGGCAAAAAGATGGTTCACATTGAAAGGGAAAGTTTTAATTTGCAAGGGAATTATCCCCAGAGCTTAGCAAATGATTTGAAACTCTACTGATTCCATCATCCAATCATTTGCAAGCTAAAATGCTGTTTTTTTAATTTTCTTTGCACATGATTGATTATTCTTTTCAAAGTGAGGTTTCATGACATTCACCAAGGAAGGAAATTCCCTTGCACAGTGCAGCCTCCCCTGCAAAGTGAACAGCCTTTTCGCCTTTAGTAAATCAACCCCAATATTTTAAGGCAGATCCTGATGATGGTGCTATTTTGTTTGCTTTACATGCAAAGGTGAGGCATTTTGTCTTTAAATATTACATATACTGTAGGAGAAGACTAAATGGGTATCCAGCATTATTATTTATATCTATAGCCATGGCAAGGCATTCTGAAGCAATGTTAACAGGAAAGACGTACACATATAGTTAATATTCACTGTACCCCTCTATTCTTTCCATACCGTTCTGTGCTGTCTAAATTGTGACATACAGTCAGGTCCATAAATATTGGGACATCGACACTATTCTAACATTTTTGGCTCTATACACCACCACAATGGATTTGAAATGAAACAAACAAGATGTGATTTAACTGCAGACTGTCAGCTTTAATTTGAGGGTATTTACATTCAAATCAGGTGAACGATGTGGGAATTACAACAGTTTGCATATGTGCCTCCCACTTGTTAAGGGACCAAAATAATGGGACAATTGGCTTCTCAGCTGTTCCATGGCTAGGTGTGTGTTATTCCCTCATTATCCCAATTACAATGAGCAGATAAAAGGTCCAGAGTTCATTTCAAGTGTGCTATATGCATTTGGAATCTGTTGCTGTCAACTCTCAAGATGAGATCCAAAGAGCTGTCACTATCAATGGAGCAAGCCATCAATAGGCTGAAAAAACAAAACAAACCCATCAGAGAGATAGCAAGAACATTAGGCGTGGCTAAAACAACTGCTTGGAACATTCTTAAAAAGAAGGAACGCACCGGTGAGCTCAGCAACACCAAAAGACCCGGAAGACCACGAAAACAACTGTGGTGGATGACCGAAGAATTCTTTCCCTGTTGAAGAATTCACCCTTCACAACAGTTGGCCAGATCAAGAACACTCTCCAGGAGGTAGGTGTATGTGTGTCAAAGTCAACAGTCAAGAGAAGACTTCACCAGAGTGAATACAGAGGGTTCACCACAAGATGTAAACCATTGGTGAGTCTCAAAAACAGGAAGGCCATATTAGAGTTTGCCAAACGACATCTAAAAAGCCTTCACAGTTCTGGAACAACATCCTATGGACAGATGAGACCAAGATCAACTTGTACCAGAGTGATGGGAAGAGAAGAGTATGGAGAAGGAAAGGAACTGCTCATGATCCTAAGCATACCACCTCATCAGTGAAGCATGGTGGTGGTAGTGTCATGGCGTGGGCATGTATGGCTGCCAATGGAACTGGTTCTCTTGTATTTATTGATGATGTGACTGCTGACAAAAGCAGCAGGATGAATTCTGAAGTGTTTTGGGCAATATTATCTGCTCATATTCAGCCAAATGCTTCAGAACTCATTGGACGCCGCTTCACAGTGCAGATAGACAATGACCCAAAGCAAACTGCAAAAGCAACCAAAGAGTTTTTTAAGGGAAAGATGTGGAATGTTATGCATTGGCCAAGTCAATCACCTGAACTAAATCTGATTGAGCATGCATTTCACTTGCTGAAGACAAAACTGAAGGGAAAATGCCCCAAGAACAAGTAGGAACTGAAGACAGTTGCAGTAGAGGCCTGGCAGAGCATCACCAGGGATGAAACCCAGCGTCTGGTGATGTCTATGCGTTCCACACTTCAGGCTGTAATTGACTGCAAAGGATTTGCAACCAAGTATTAAAAAATTAAAGTTTAATTCATGATTATTATTCTGTCCCATTACTTTTGGTCCCTTAACAAGTGGGAGGCACATATGCAAACTGTTGTAATTCCTACACCGTTCACCTGATTTGGATGTAAATACCCTCAAATTAAAGCTGACAGTCTGCAGTTAAAGCACATCTTGTTCGTGTCATTTCAAATCCACTGTGGTGGTGTATAGAGCCAAAAATGTTAGAATTGTGTCAATGTCCCAATATTTATGGACCTGACTGTAGCATTGTATAAATTAGTGTCCAAACAGTATCATCTATAAAAATACTTGGAGGTCCCAGTAATAGAGATTTTTGGAATGTATTATAATGTTATAACATCCTTGTGGGTGTGGAAATAGTAACGTGCACACAGAAGACTATGCCAATAAATATAGTACAATGGCATATTTTCATTTCTATTACTTAGTTCCTGAATGTTTTTGTATCAAGAAAATATAGAATCGTTCTATTCCTGCCCCAGCGCAGTTTGCAATATAATAACTGTATCAGTTATATAGACAGAGTTATATAGACACTTCCACATATTTTGGTTCGAAGTTAGTCAACCTTCCTTTATGTTCTTGGACTTGGAAAGCACATATGCAAACACAGGGAAGCATCCAACCTCATGCAGACAGAGCTCTAGTGAAAATGGAATCCATGACCCCAGAAATGAAAGACCACAGTGCTAACCACTAAGCCACCAGGATATATTTGTAGTAACACCTATGATAATTAACTAAAGAAGGTCACTAGAAGGTACTTTATATACAGAAATGACACACAGAGCAAACGGGGACCATTCTGTTCTGGGTGCATTTTTTTCAACTCTGATTTTTGTCTCAGTTAAAAATAATATATGTTTTGTACAAATTCTGAAAATATATTGTATTTTTACAAAATTTAAGGAATAAATAATCAATGTGTTTTTAGATATACATGTGTATGCTTGTGTGTGTGCAGCCAAATTTGCTAATTACATTTGTTTTCAGGCTGGTTGAACAAAGTATAATCTAAACATTATATGTTTATCATGTAACCTGTGATGTTTTCGAGCATGGATAACAGCTATAGTTAGTTGAGATATAGAAAGATAAGCTACAGTCTAGATAAAATAGCTCATAATAACTAAATGTAAGCAAAAGCTCAAAATAACAAAGTTTAAAACTAAAAAGAATAATGTAGCATTTTATAATTATCATTAAAACGGTCAATTAAATACATGATGCAAATTTAATATACTCAATCCACCTTTAATAACAGTTAGGAGTGAAAAGTCAAATAAAAGTCAAAGATTAAAATAGAATAAAAATGCTGTACATTGGAGCTATTGTCTGTCCTCCCCTCTTGTGTTTCCTCACTGCATCATACAAAAATAGCATATTCTATCCTGAATTGTGCTGCAAACCAAATGAGCAAATGATTCTGTGCCCAGTTTTGCCGAAAAGTTTTTCACAGCTATGGGAATAATAGACATGTATGAATGAACAGTCTTTTGTAAAGCTTTGTTCTTAGCTCCCCCTTCCCCCTTGATGACGTATTTTCCTGGCAACTTTGGCAGAGTACTCAAGCTCAGCTGCCACATCAGTAACAGGAAACAAATGCAAAATATTTTTTTTTTTATTCATTTATTTATTTATTTGTGTCTTGTCCAGTTGGAATGAGTTATGCAACAATGATTAATCTCATGTGATGTTATTCCGGCCATCACATCCACTGGTTTTGTATTTATTCAACCATGCTTTTTTCCTGACCCTCTCCTCCCACGGATAGACAGCTGACAGTATTCACAATTTAGCTTTTACCTTGGGACAAAAAATAGCTGGTGCATTCTGCAGTCTGACCCTTATTTGCACTATCACATACAAAACCGGATTAAGCCGTTGGTCAGAAGGGATTCTGAGAAAACTATAATCGCTGAAATGTTCTCCCACAGATTCTGCTAGGCCTAGCTTACACAAGCTGTATGTTTGATGCCACTTTGCATTTGTGTCTTTCTTCTGCTAGCTTTAAAAACTCATTGGTTCATACAGGTCTGAAAAATCCTAATTCCCATTTCAGAGATTCCTAGGTCTACCTAAAAACACTGAACGAGATGTTAAAACTCTTAGCGGTCAACTGAACTGCTGGTAATTTGCTGTGAAATAGAAAGTGATGAAAAAAACACTTAAATAGTTATTGGACAAAAACACTATTATTTGGGAGAAAATCCTTGGTAATCTGCTAAAAGGTTCTAACTAGATAGTGGAGGACAAAAGATGTGCATAATTGGAACAGCCCCAGTGACCCGGTCTTCGGATTACTGGTGCTGGCATGTAAAATGTGGAAAGCCGGCTGTGACTCTTTGGAGCTTCACAGTCGGCTTCCCACTGTGCATGGGTGAGTTGCATTGCACTTTGTGAATAGTCCCGCATCCTTGGGACCTGACCCAAGAGTTTGATGGTGGGGAAAAAGAACCTATGGTGGAACTGCCTAGGCAATTCCAGTGAAAGTGGGACCAGGTACCTGCCGAACTAAATACCTGCTCCACCCCCCCCCCGCCCCCGAGATAAAAATAAACCTTCAATAATGGGGGGGGGGGGGTATTCTTAAAAGCAGAACTTTTTTTTAGCGTGAAGTTCCACTTTAAATAGAACCTACAGTTAAACTGATGTTTAATAGCAAAACAAGCTCTTGTAAGAATGGAACATCTCTGAAGAACTCCGAACAAATCGTCCATACTTCAGAAAATTCTAAATGTTTAAATCTGATACAAGAACTACTGCAGAAACATCTTGTCATTAATATTTTAGAGAGAAAGAATAAATCTGCAGCTGAATCACCCTAAAGCTATACAGTTCTAGGTGGACGTAAACTTTAAGTCAACTTTAATCACAGCTGTACAACATTTTTAAATACTTTGTTCATGACCTCAATCATGAACACATTTGAGTTCCACCTAATGCTAAGGCTATCAGAATGTTAGGGTATAACTATCTGTGTAAGCGAGGATACTTAGTGCAGGCATCCAGCAACAGCAGGAGTGTAGCTGCAACAGCAGTTCAGTGTACTTTTACTTAGAAAACTGAAACCAGATTGTGGTTTATTAAAAACAAAAACAAAACTCATCCAACACCAGCAAAACAGAATACACAGCAAAAGTGAAGATATACGTGAAACATAAACCAAGTGACAAAATACCTAATTAACACCCTAACTATAATACAATATTCACAAAAGGGGAACGCTGATAAAAAGGGTAAGACAGGAGATGCAAGGAGATGAATCAAGATTGAGGCCAGGTTTTGGATCAGGAACAAGGGGAGCAGATATGAAGTAGCAGAGTGCAGGATACAGATACTGGAACAGAATCATGGCAGGAATCAGGATCAAGGTCAGGATACTGATTACTGATGACTACTGGAACTATATCCCTTTGCTTTGGAAACCACACTGCCACAATTAGGTGATCCAGGTCCTAACAATCTACTTTAGCAAAACAATACCAAAATAAATTATAATTTCCTTCTAGCATCCCAGCATCACTTGTAATAGCTTCTGTTACAATGTTTAGATTTTGTACTGATTGTATTTTACTCATTGGAGTGAAATATCACCATATTGGTAATGGTTTTTGAAACTGATAATATTAAGATCTTCCTGACTTCATAGTCATCCTCCATCACAAAGCTGGAGAAAATTCATGAACATCACATTATATTTAATAACCTTTTTTATTTTGCAACATTTTTATTTTTAACAAATTATACAGTACGTTGATTGTGCAACTTGCAAGGGAAATGCCCATGTTTCCCTTTATGGTAGCAATATTCCCATTATCTAATGCCTTTTTCTTTTGTATTCAACATATTATTATGGATACCAATTATTTGTATCATTTTCTTTTTAGAAAGTCAATCGAGCTTTTAATTTCAGCTCAGTTTGCCTAAACTGCCCTAGTATATCCAAGGACTAATCTGAACCTCCTCTAAACATCAGTGATTCCCCTCTAGGCTTTTTAAATCATACTTAAACATTGGAAAAGAGCCAACTATTCATATATTGTACACAGACAAGATATACAGTTTCCTTCCACTTACACGTGGTTCCCAATATGCTGCCCTTAATATTTCTGACACCACCACATACACAGTAACTATTTGTCATTTACATTAATTAGTTATAAAGGTGGAAAAGATCATTATCAGGAATCTGCTCAGTATCACTGCATATGATTATCCTTTATAAATAGATATTAAATTAGATAAATAGATAAGCATGGTTTTGATTTTGGGAAAAGGGAAGAATTTTAAGTCATCCAATAAAAGTAGTGTAGGAATGAGTTCCAGCAGTACTGCAGGTGACCCTGGATCCTACCAACACTGTCAGTACCTCATAGCTACCCCGATCCAGATGTAATTGTAAACCTAATGCCGTGGCTCCAAATAATCCTTTTATAATCATGCATATACTTAATAACTGTAAGACATACTACACAGGTACCTTTGCAAACAGAGTATTACATCTTCAGGTGCTCAATGAAAGCACGCTTGCTTCCAATCACTCCTACTTGACTGTATTATACCATAACATAAAAATGTTATACTCATGTATGTCTCTTGTTTCTGAATGCATAGAGGATGAAGTACTCATCTAAAATGTTTTGGGCTTGTAGCAGAAACAGAAGCCTTCACAGGAAGCTTCTGCATTGTAGTCAGTCCACACAAAGTAATGTGATCCAGCTGTGGTCACTAACACAGTCAGAAATGCAATCATTGTAAATTTCTAAACACTTGCTAAGAATGATTTTTAATGTTTGCCAGAGGTACTTCTACAGCTTAAAGCAAACTTTTAAACATAAAGTAAAAGCACTTTAAAATGAGCTCTCGTTCACCTCTGTAGCTATAGGTATTAAGGAGAAAATCTTCAAAGCTCACAGTCAAGGCATAGAAATCTAGCTTTTTTCCTGTTGCTTTCTATTGTACCCAAAGCTTGTAGCTAATGTAAACACACAACAGGTGTTTATAATATTTTAGAAAACCAACTAAAACCTAACTTTTGAGTCCTTTTTGTGATTTTTAGGGTTTATATATGGAATAGCCGCACAACGCAGTCCAACCACACCTGGTGTGAATGGGCCCTTCAGGTATTTTACAAATGAATTACTTCACAATGCAATCAGCTAGAGAGGTCAGGGATATTTTGTTTTAAAGCTCTTTTACTGACTGCTTGTGAAGAATATGCAAACATTTTAGAATCCATACTCTGTGTACACTTTAAATTAAAGGAAGTATATTAAAGATATCATGTGATCTTAACTAATGATGTTTTAGTGATTGGAGGTCCTCTTTAATGTTCACATCCTAGAATTAGCAGTCTTCATGATGCCAGCAGTCATTAAGCAGTTTTACATGCAATAAACAAAAATACAACCGCCACTGAAATTACGCAGTGTCATTTTATTTTACTGGCAAATTTAATTGTGTCACTCTAATTCTACTACGGTATGCTACTGGCAATGTCATGTTGGCATGGCTGCCAGTTGCACAGCATTCTAAGTCTCATTTTGAACTAACCTTCTACTCCTCACAAACAGATAGAACTGAACTCCTTAATGGGTAGGGTCTGGCATAAAATGCATTCTTTTCAGGTTGCCTGCTGTCATTTTGACATGCTGTACTTAATAGGATTAAATTGCAGTTACAGTTGTGTCCAAAATTATTCAACCCCCAATGCTGTAAAGGGGTTTAGGGACTATAGTGTACATTTGGAATTGTATTCAGAATCAAATCCTACAAGGACGTTGTAACTACCCAAATGCAACTAAAATGACATCAATTGTTTATGTAATACAGTAGTAAATGGTTCTTATGTGGTTTCTTCATTGCCACAATTATTCAACCCCTTAAAGACTACCACTCTGAAGAACAGAGGTTCATACAGGTGCTTTCCATCAGGTATTGAAAACACCTGTGGATGTCACCGAGCAGCAATCAAGCATAATAAGCACCAATTAGGCAGCTTTAAAATGACTGTGATACTCAGCTCCTTCTAGACATTTACTGGTGTGGTTACAAACATGGTGAAGGCAAGAGAATGGTCCAGGAAGACAAGAGAAGAGGTGATTTCTCTTCACAGGAAGGGCAATGGCTATAAGAAGATTGCAAAGATGTTAAACATACCAAGAGACACCTTAGGAAGCATCATTCGCAAATTCAAGGCAAAGGGCACTGTTGAAACGCTACCTGGTCGTGGCAGAAAGAAGATGCTGACTTCGACTGCTGTGCGCTACCTGAAGCGTAGAGTGGAGAGAAGTCCCCGTGTGACTGCTGAGGAACTGAGAAAAGATTTGTCAGATGTGGGTACAGAAGTTTCAGCCCAGACAATAAGACGCACACTGCGTAATGAAGGCCTCCGTGCCAGAACTCCCAGGCGTACCCCCTTGCTGTCTCCAAAGAATAAGAAGAGTCGACTGCAGTATGCCAAAAGCCATGTGGACAAACCACAAAAGTTGTGGGATAGTGTTCTGTGGACTGATGAAACAAAATTAGAACTGTTTGGGCCCATGGATCAACGCTATGTTTGGAGGAGGAAGAACAAGGCCTATGATGAAAAGAACACCTTGCCTACTGTGAAGCATGGTGGAGGGTCAATCATGCTTTGGGGCTGTTTTGCTTCTGCAGGTACAGGGAAGCTTCAGCGTGTGCAAGGTACCATGAATTCTCTTCAGTACCAGGAGATATTGGATGGAAACGTGATGCAGTCCGTCACACACCTGAGGCTTGGGAGACGTTGGACCTTTCAACAGGACAATGATCCCAAGCATACCTCCAAGTCCACTAGAGCATGGTTGCAGAGGAAAGGCTGGAACATTTTGGAGTGGCCATCGCAGTCACCAGACTTAAATCCGATTGAGAACCTCTGGTGGGACTTAAAGAAAGCAGTTGCAGTGCGCAAGCCTAAGAATGTGACTGAACTGGAGGCCTTTGCCCATGAAGAATGGGCGAAGATACCCGTAGATCGCTGCAAGACACTTGTGTCAAGCTATGCTTCACGTTTAAAAGCTGTTATAACTGTAAAAGGATGCTGTACTAAGTACTAAGATTGAATGTCACTTGGGGGTTGAATAAAACTGATAATGCTGTGAGCACAGAAAAGACATTTGTGGTTATTTCATTATAACTGTTATGTTATATTTGTCTGACCTACAAGTGCCTCTTTAATGTAAATGTAAGCAAGATGACTGAATGATCAAAAGCAATGTCAAACTGGCCAAAACACTCAATTTCAGTGGGGGTTGAATAATTTTGGACACAACTGTACCTCTACATTACATCCTACCACTCACTAACTCTGTCCCAAGAGCCTCATAAAGACAGCGGACATCGTAACTATTAAGTGCTACTAAACCTGTCTATCACAGATGCCTTTGCACTTCACTCAAGGGTACTCAGTCAGGATCACTGGCATGTATTTACTTTGCTCTTGGTTTTTACTGTCAGTGGGCTAACACCATTAATATTAATACAAATGCACAAGCATGAAAACTTGTTTTCTTGGGCTGGGATGAGAAGATTTAATGTACTGTAATTTGAAATCTATGCCACTCGACAAAGGCTTAGTGTGTTGTCTGTGAGCAGCAGAGGCTGAGTCTTGGCACGGCAGGGAGGTGTATAAGGCCGGGATACAGATGCATATTCAGGCTGTGTGTGGTCTTAGTAATGGGATGACAGGCAGTTAGGCGGCCCTACTTGTCAGGATTACAGTACAGATCACTGTGTGGGGTCACAGCACTGTAATTCAACAGTTAAGTCAGGGTAGCTTTTATATATATATATATATATATATATATATATACAGTATCTCACAGAAGTGCACCCCTCAGATTTATGTAAATGTTTTATTATATCTTTTCATGTGACAAGAAATGACACTTTGCTACAATGTAGTGAGTGTACAGCTTGTATAACAGTGTAAATTTGCTGTCCCCTCAAAAAAACTCAACAAACAGCCATTAATGTCTAAACCGCTGGCAACAAACGTGAGTACACCCCTAAGTGAAAATGTCCAAATTGGTCCCAATTAGCCATTTTCCCTCCCCTCTATCATGTGACTTGTTAGTGTTACAAGGTCTCAGATGTGAATGGGGAGCAGGTGTGTTAATTTTGGTGTTATCACTCTCACTTTCTCATGCTGGTCACTGGAAGTTCAACATGGCACCTCATGGCAAAAAACTCTCGGAGGATCTGAAAAAAAGAATTTTTCCTCTACATAAAGATGGCCTAGGCTGTAAGAAGATTGTCAAGACCCTGAAACTGAGCTGCAGCACTGTGGCCAAGATCATACAGGGGTTTAACAGGACAGGTTCCACTCAGAACAGGCCTCGCCATGGTCGACCAAAGTAGTTGAGTGCACGTGCTCAGAGTCATATCCAGAGGTTGTCTTTTGGAAATAGATGTATGAGTGCTGCCAGCATTGCTGCAGATGTCGAAGGGGTGGGGAGTCAGCCTGTCAGTGCTCAGACCATACGCTGCACACTGCATCGAATTGGTCTGCATGGCTGTCATCACAGAAGGAAGCCTCTTCTAAAGATGATGCACAAGAAAGTCCGAAAACAGTTTTCTGAAGACAAGCAAACTAAGGACATGGTTTACTGGAACCATGTCCTGTGGTCTGATGAGACCAAGATAAACTTATTTGGTTCAGATGGTGTCAAGCGTGTGTGGCGGCAACCAGGTGAGGAGTACAAAGACAAGTGTGTCTTGCCTACAGTCAAGCATGGTGGTGGGAGTGTCATGGTCTGGGACTGCATGAGTGCTGCCGGCACTGTGGAGCTACAGTTCACTGAGGGAACCATGAATGCCAACATGTACTGTGACATACTGAAGCAGAGCATGATCCCCTCCCTTCGGAGACTGGGCCGCAGGGCAGTATTCCAACATGATAACGACCCCAAACACACCTCCAAAATGACCATTGCCTTGCTAAAGAAGCTGAGGGTAAAGGTGATGGACTGGCCAAGCATGTCTCTAGACCTAAACCCTATTGAGCATCTGTGGGGCATCCTCAAACGAAAGGTGAAGGACCGCAAGGTCTCTAACATCCACCAGCTCCGCGATGAAAGAGTGGAAGAGGACTCCAGTGGCAACCTGTGAAGCTCTGGTGAACTCCATGCCCAAGAGGGTTAAGGTGGTGCTGGAAAATAATGGTTGACACACAAAATATTGACACTTTGGGCCCAATTTGGGCTTTTTCACTTATATTTTGTTTTACTTTTATTTATTTATTTTTTTAAGACAAACTTAAAAGAGGATTCCAAATAAAGGGAAAAAATAAATAATAAATGTATATTGTAAAAATTTTATTATATTCGCCACTAACAACATTTTTGGTACAGTTAGGCTGCAGCTTCCACTGCCTTCCTGTGTAATTTTTCATTTTTAGAATTTCCAGTTCTGCTCCCTAACCAATCAGAAACAATTTTAGTGTATAAAAACCTAAAAGATCACTTTTACCTACTTAGCTTCAACAAGGTATAATATATACACCGACTAGGGTTCTTTCTTTATGAAATTGTGGTAATAAATATAAATGTAGTTTAGCTTTCTCTGTATTCCAGAACTTTGCTTTATTACCTGTTAGGAGGTATATTTAATCTTTCAGTTGTAAGCATCTTTCAGTTGTAAGCAAGATTCCAAATACTGAATACTGTTTACTGCCAGTTTTTCCATGTCTATGGGTAAATCTGGGCAGGTTTTAAAAGATTTGCTCTGACCACGTACGCCATATAATTCCACCGAACCCCTAGGGTTTAGTTAAATCAACTAAACAATAGAACATTTCAGATGAAGCCTCGTCAGGAGCAATCTTTCAGTTCTTCTCTCCAATGTGATCAACAATATTCTTGGCCCTGTTTTATTTAATTATTGGACATGGTCAAGTGTTTTGCAAGGCACATGCTACAATGTCAGCTCAATGACCCATCAACGCTTGTAGGTTCTGCTAGCAGTAATAGAATATAATATGTTTTTCACTTTGACTCCTGTTTAGATGTCTAATAAAGTGATTGTTACCTATAGAATCATGATGACCAAGAACTGAAAGAAAATTTAGGGCTATATAGAAGAATTTGGGCCATTAATAATTCAGAAGCTTTGTGATTTCTGTGAACCAGCTCTGCACATTTAATAGTCATACCATCCATGCTGCATTCACAGGGAAAGTTAGCAACCTTAAATGGCCTAGTGTAGTTCAGCAAAAAAAAAAGAAGGTGTTTCTGCCTTGTGGACAAAGAATAAAGTAAAGCTAAATCCCCCTCTGTCAACCTAGTTGGTAGAGACATGCCTTTTAGGCAGTCATTCAATGTACCTATTAGAAAAGAACCATGAGGACATCATTAGGCAGGATGAGGTTGACCTGTGAATGGGTTTTGCATTCAGAGCAGAGACGTCCAAAAAGAAAAAAACATTTTTGCCATGTGAGAACATTCAGCTTCTCTTAGGTCTCCATAGTAATTCCTGCACGCTGTAAAAAAAAATAAGGCAATGTAAAGGAGGGAGAGAAAAGAGTGACAGAGAAAGGCTAAAGTGGAATTCGGAAACACTGATGATGTTCAGGCTTTCCAAGGAGGCGAGGCTGGATGAAGTCAAATATTTTATGGAAAGAGGACTGTTAAGAGCAAGGAAAAGGGCATTTAGAGAGAGGTGCCATTGAATGGGCCATTCTTTTTCCAACCAAGCCGAAAAACTTATTGGAACACTTCTTTTTCTTCCACTAGTAGAGACAGCTTGTCTGCAGCTAAGCAGGCTGCCATAGGCTAAGTGCTCTGCTGTTTAAGGGAATCCTTTATTACACTGTGCTCTATGATAGTTAATCTCTTAGTATAATGAAAGCTTTTATAGGGAAGTTCACGATGTAGGTGAAATCACTGTGGTGGAGTGGGTGGATCAGAAATGGCCAGGCCTGCAGTCTTGGATTTGTTTACTGTCATGTTAGGTTACAGCACTAAAATGAAACTTCAAGGGGTAAGGCAGTGTTTAAATAAATGCCTACACATAGATATGTTTTTGACAGGAGGGCCAAGTAGAGGCTAATGCACACACGCACTATTGCTGCTGGCTGCATACACTGTTGGTTTGGTTTTCCTGCTTTGCCAGCAACAATGTCATCCAGTTTCCACAGAAAAAGATGTTCTCTCTGTGTCCACTGCTTTGTCCTGTAGCTTTCTACCTAAGAACAGGAATTGATTGGGAGTTAATAACATTTATGAGTGCAAATACTGAGCCTTTGACAGTCTTTACATAAAAAGAAGCATTACTTTTTTTAATACATTTTAAAACTGTGTGATGTCCAACTGAATGAATAATCAAGTGTCAGTGATGACAAAACAATGGACACCTTTTTCAAAGCAATTGTATATGTGTAATCCAATGCATTTTTCCATGGCAAAAGCTAACCAGAAAACTGCCAATATCTCAGTTTGGCACAAAAACTGACGATTGTCAGTCACAATCCATGAAAAAAATGAAAAACCTTCTATTTCAGATGTGATTCCAAGTTTTCTGACTAGCACTTTTGTCAGATCCTCCTATTCTTTACTTCATTTGCACTGTCTGTAGGTATATACATTTTGTATCCACCTGCTACTCTAGCTAGTCTGTCTGTAATTGACCATACACAGCCCAATGGTTGCAATCAGTGCAATAGACACACGTGCTTTGTAAAATGTAAAAGACTATTGGCCTTTGTAGAGATCAAGCATTGATAACATGCTCATCTACACATTTTAAGACACTATTTTCACACACAAAGATTATCTTTTATGAAAAAATGTCAATGCACGCAAGGAAAATTGTTCCCTTATTTATAATGAGAAGGGGCATGACTTTCACTGAACACATACTTTATCCACACATCCACTTTGGGAAGATGATGCTTTGTGTTCTGGCTCACTGGGGATGCTATCAAAGATGCTTAGCTATCTCCTGTCAAGAGCCTACCTCTCTAACTCCCTCTTTTGCTATTTCTTTGCTCAATCACCTAAAACTTTATAAAAATGGTTAACAAATAATGAAATGGAAAAGAAGAAAAATGTCTAGCGTGCAATTCTTATTGATTAGTAATCCCATGCTATAGGATGCTGTCATGAATCAGCTGTCTAGTTCTTAGACAAGTGTTCTTCTGTTGAATATCATTAATTGCACAGTAGGTGTAATGCAAACATTTTGTATTGTTAAAGAGCGTCTTCCTATTAGAGTACCACAAAACTTTTATTTTCAAGACCCAGTAAGTCCTAAAAGATGTCCTGATATGAAGTGTAGCAGCTATGCTAATTATCTCAAGTGGCTAATTAGGTTGTTGCAGAGCTTTCCATGTTGTGCTGAGTATATTATGCTGTGCATATTAAGATGAGTATATGAGTATATAATGGACATGTTTCAGTGTGGAGCAGGGGCGGACTGACCATTTAGAAACTCGGGCACTGCCCGAGGGCCCGGGGTCAGTAGGGGGCCCCATGAGATGAAAAAGGGTACCTTTTTCATAGGGTTTTTTGAGTTTGGGCAAGGACACTGGTGTGGAGTAATATCAGGTGCTTTTTTAAGGAGAGAACCTAGCAAGGTCCCATTAAAAAGTAAAAAAGTTTGAAGAGTTCAGGGGTTATTAGCAAGTGATACTGAATTCAGAGATCAGTAGTATGCAGAGTTCAGGGGTCATTAATATATAACATAAAGTGTACAGGTCAGGAGTAAATAACACACAATGTAGAGGTCAGTAGTATGTAATACACTGTGCAGAAGTTAGTAGTATGTAACACACAGTGCAAAGGTCAGTAATATGTAATACACAGTGCAGAAGTTAGAAGTATGTGACACATAGTGCAAAGATAATGAGTAACTAACACACATGCCCCCCCCCCCCCAGCAAAAATACCCCCTTTCCAATACAAATATCTGCCCTACAAGCTAAAACATTGGTGCTTTCAAATGGTGGCATCTTCACAGATTTTATTACATTTACTCTTTCCTCAATGGCTGCAGCACCCATACCTGAGCAGAAATTAGTGAGAAATATCATGCTCCTTCTTCAGAACTCTTTCACTTTCTACAAATAAAACGTTGGATCACAACTATATTTTCTAATAAGGTCTTAAAAGCCAGCTCTGACTTTTTAAACTCATCTGCTTTCATACACCTCTCCCCTAAATTTATATCCATTATTTACACACAACTCAATTATTCTAGCAATCACATGAACCGCACCTATATTTCCAAATTGGAAAAATACCAGTAGTGCACCATAGGCAGAAATGACTGACCACAGATTTGGTCTACAATAGCCTCTTGCTCTAATATATGTATATATAGATGTATATATATTATAAACATAATTAAATCTGCATTAAAGACTAATTTGAGATGGTATATGGTCCTGTTATGCTTAGCGCTTCTGCATCCATCTCTCTTTTGTTATGCAGATGTTCGTCCCTGGATGAAGTTTTGCATATAGTTTGGACCTTCCCCATGCTTGCAAGATTCTGGACTAAGATTCTTATGCACCTGCAATCCCTGGGGGAGGGGGGGGGGGGTGTGGACAGGAAGGAGTTAGGTTGAGGCTGTTATCACCTATTACACACTCGGCTTGTATGGCGTGCAATAGCTGAGATTTCTCTCCTTGTTCTGCAGATTATATGGAGTCAGGTGGTCTCTTGGCCTGACCTGCAGCCTCAGTGGAATATACCAAATGGGGGACATAAATGCCAAAGCGGAGACCCTGAAGTTGGTTTAGGTTCACTTACAGTCCCTATTTAATTGCCCTTTCCCTTGGGTTTCTTAGTATGTTCTATTACATCCCAAGTCCTCACCAAATCCCAGTTTAAAGTGGCAACTTACATTTTACTAGTGACAAAAAAGTCTATAGCAAAAGCTTGGAAGAAACAGTTTACTTTGCGAGTTGATGAAAAGACGAATTGATGTCTTCTTTGTCATTGAAAAGCTTACTAGTATTCTTAAGGTATGGACCCCATGGGTAAAGTATGCTTCTCCCTCCATGTCTGTATTGAGTTACTTCTGCCTCTAGATGCCAAGCTTCATAGCCCCGGCTTGAGTGTTCCCGGTGTCCACTTCCCCCTTCTTTTTCCTACTTCTATCTCTCTCCAATTCTACTCATTTCTCACATTTCCTTATGTCTTCTCGTTGTGGAGATCCTTTTGTTTTCTCTGTCACACCTTCTTGATATAGTCTTTCCTATCTAGTTTGATTTGGTGACATATATATCCTGGTCAAAGTTTTGCTAGCCCCAAGACCATCCCATTAAACTATAGACAACCTTTATGATTCAAGCTCACTACTCTGAACATTATGGACTTTTTGTTACGCTTTTGAGTGAATTTACATAATTGGTGTCTATAACCCTAATGACTCATTGTGTATTGTTCATGTTTCTCTGTTTCTTCATGTCATACCTTATATTCTGAAACATTTCAATGAAATGTATTGAAAGTGAAAACATGAACTGTTTTAAAGTTGCCTGCAACCCAAGTAAGCTGAGTTGCTCTTCATCCATCACCACTGCTCTCTATCACTGTTATCAGCCCCACTAAAATCAGCAGAACATCAGCTAAAATACTGAAAGACACAGCAGCCAGGTAAGGCAACATGACCCATACCACAAAACGATAGTTGTTGCCTGAGCCACCAATTTTCAAGCCCATGAGTTGTCACGTGGGATTGGGGAGGCTCCTAAGCTTATATCAATATTGACGTCAGAAAGAAGTAATTCTTTTTTTAAGCCGAGCAGAACTTTGAAGGCTGCTATAACATTGCAGTTACAATCTGGTACTTCCTGGAGCCCCCTATGCAGTAGTAACTTTTTTTTTAAGAATAAAGTTTTTATTGAATTTTTGGCACACAAAAACAGTAGCAACAATTCTTTAGAAGTGTTTTGAGCAGTACAGGTATAAATTGTGGATTTCTATCATACAAATAAACCAGACAGTGAGGTTCTTATGGTTGGGAGACTATGTTCAGTGGCCTCAGCGTTAGAGGTTAGAGAGGTTTCTCACCTTGAAAACCTCTATGAAACTTCTTAATTAGGATTGTTTTCTAATGTTTAATTTTATTTCTATATGTTTGTGAAAATACCCGTTTTATTCCTCTACAAATCTTTTCCCAACTTATTTTAAATAAATAGTCACTCAAAGTAACAGTTTTTATGACAGCAAGCTTGGATCACAAACTCCAGTGAAAGACATAAGTGGGCTTCTAGCCAATCAGAACAAATAACCATGGGGCACACCTCTATGTATTTTCTTGCGTATGCGGCACAGTACAGCTTGCTCTCTGTCCATAGTGGAAAGAGAAACAATTCTATATATTGCCATTAAGTCTCAGTGTTCCAGAACTCCAGAGACAAGGAACGTCAGGGCATCATAAGTATTAGCATACTGCCTTTTCTAACAAAACTTTTATTCAGGGATCCAGATGAGAGTCAGCTTAAACTAACTGATGACGGAGAAAAAATTAGCAGAGTTATTATGTTTTATGAAATTTTAGAGAACTAACATATTTTTAATTTAACTGTATAAGAGCAAGAATAGAGGCATCTTTCAGACTTCAGGTTTGATGGCTGGCAGATCAGCTTAAAGTGAACCTGTGCTTTGCCCATCCCCAGGAATGGTTTGTGGTTGTAAAATAAGATGGAGAGAAAAAGAGGGATTCTCTTGCTTTAGGTCCAGGATCAATGGGCAGGAAATTTTCAGACATGGCTGGGAAACTAGAAAAATGGGACTGAAAATTGGGTGACTTGCATTTATTTGACAGACTTTACGGGGTTTATTTACTAAAGCTGGAGAGTCCAAAATCAGACTCCCTTCTGCATAGAAACCAATCAGCTTCCAGGTTTCATTGCCAAAGCTTCATTGAACAAGCTGAGGTTAGAAGCTGATTGGTTTCTATGCAGAAGGGAGTCTGATTTTGGACTCTCCAGGTTTAGTAAATAAACCCCTACATGTCTATAGTTCCTAACAGTCCTTCATTTAAAGGGACTCCAAATTTTCCCCTTTTGAATTCAAACTGCAAACTTTAGATCTTATGTACAGACCTGTATAAATAAAATTTAAATGCTAATAGGGTTATTTTATGCAAAATTATTGCATAGGGTATTTTAAAATTACTAGCATAAAGGAAAAGTAAGGGTGAAAAAAAGCACTGTTGGATTTAACTCTTGGAAGTCTGCATATTCAGAAGTGTGGCAAAGATGTGTACTTTGCATAAATATTTTGTGTTTTTTCATCACAAAAAAGTGTGAAGGTATAAATCAGTCTCTAGAGGAACCCAGTCATGTGCCCCTCTTTATTGCAAATATCCCTTTCTTTATATAGGGAAAAAAGCTCAAACTAAACACTTGATTTACTTTTAACAGGCTGCTGGAACTATTCCGCACTACTACTGAAGAATAAGCAATTTTGTATCCTACAGATATGCCATTCACAAATGTTATATTGCAGCAGCAATATGACTTGATATTTTGGATCATTTTCCCTACTGTGTAGAATACCTGGATGATCACTGATTTGTATAAAGTGTACAGACAGATCATATTAGAGGGAAGGGAGTGTGCTGGCTATGAGCAGTGAACAGCTGGGACAGAGCTGATTGCAGGGTGGACTCCACCTCTCCTGCTGCTTTCAGACACAACAGCTTCCTGGCCCTCTGGAAAGGATCTCGGTGCAAGCCCCTTCTTAAAAGGTACGTAGAGAAGTTTATTATGTAAACTCTGTTGGGGGGAATGTCAGCGGAGAAGTGACCAGGGAGGTCTGTGTGGCTGGTGATGTCCCATAAACAATACAGAGTTGGCTGAAAAGACAGCAGGCAGAATGGAAACGATACATACACTTTGCAATGAAATAAGGATGTTGCAATGATATAATTCCATTTATAATGAAAAAAGGCAAAATTGGTATGCTGTGTGGAAACATCTAAATCTGGGTCACTATTTGTTTGTATGAGGAAAAAAAAGTTATTTTAAAAATAGCAGAACTCCAGACAGGCAATAAAATGTTTACAGACACGGTGAAAGAAGATATCTCTGCTTGATGTTATGTTTTCAAAGCCCTCGTTTTGTCACTGACGTCCCTCCGCCAAAGATGATTAACTGGTCAGATCTAAGAAGGTGACACTTGCAGATAAATATTGACAATGTTGATGCTCCTCCTGTCTAAAGTTGATGTGGCATTCCCTGCTTAGTGTGTAGATAGGTCCCGAGAATGACATAATTATAGTCTGCCTCCGTTGGGCTGTTGCTGGGAGGAATCAGATTATTGGGCAGGAAAGGGTGGCAAATTGCTGCAGGCACCTAGAGGTAATATCCCTGCACCAACCTTCCTACCATGACTGAATCTTGGGCCGTTTTGACAGGCAAGGCTGCATGTGTTGGGGATTGTGGCTAAGCACTGCCCCCCACACATTCCAATTGGTCCATCACTACAAAGTTTTGCCTGTCAAATAGTTTTCTATATCCACCCGCCACCTCTGTCTATCAAACCTAAGGAATGTTGGGAACCTGAGTTCTGGCGATTGAGTCAACATCACACATCAGCCCCATTTGTCATTTGCTAAGTTCATCATCTGCATCATTCCCTCCTTAACACGCTGCAAAAGAGTAAATGGGACTTTAGGCCTCATGCACACAGGGCATTTTTGCAGCCACATTTAGGGGTGTCAGGCGTTTTTTTTAATGCTTCTAAATGGCCCTCCATGTTATTCTTTGTGTCCATGCACACATAGACTTTTAGAAGCAGTAGCATTTACAGCAGGAAAAAATTCCAGGGACAGTGCGTCCAACAACAGTTGCGTTTTGGCAGATAAAACACTTGACGCAGCTAAACGTGCCTAAGCACTTGTTAACACTAGGCATGTTTAGCTCTTGAGCGTTTATTAATTTCAATGGCCAGAATAAATTGTTGTTCTGGCCAATGAAATTAATTAACGCCCAAGCACTAGACACTTGTAAACGCGTGTAAAAGAGGTAGACACTTTGACAAGTATCAAGCGTTTTTTCTGCAAAACTCTGCTGCCAAGAGGAGGAGCATTTTTAAAATGTCCTGTGTGTATGAGGCCTAAATGTTCCTTATGAAAGATCCTCAGTGGGTACTCAGTGCCTGACTATATGAATACTTAGTGCATATACATCTTCCACAAGTAAGAAGCCAGGTGGAAACTGTTAATGTTAAATTTTCAGTGTTTCAGAATTATAAATTGAAATGCAAAGACATTTCAGAACTGGCATTATAATATATTGACAAATCTTGTAACATGTTGCTGTTATATATGGTCCATGTGGAGACAGCCCTAGTCAACTAAGAACCTACAATCCAGCTGGCCGACCAATAATTATTATTTCCCATAGTCCGCTATCAAAGCACCCCACCCTAAGGCAGGCCATAGATTATGCAAGTTTCTTTCCTGAAACCACGGGTTGCAGGGAAGAAAATTGCGAGATTCCCCCAGCAACACAGTCAGTGTGGATGGGGGAATCCCGCCTACTGAGTTATTGTGTTCTCCTGTTGGAGGCTGTCCCTGCCGAGAGAACACAATGATTATTGCTAGCAGCTATAGCTGCTAGCAATAATCACATACTAAAAATCAGACATGCTGGTTGTACCCAAGTTTATCTATCGGCCTTCCCATTGGTTGTACCCAAGTGTTGAACAACCAGCCTTTCCATAGATGGATTGAATCTCAGACGATCCTTGCTAAACTGACCGCTATTCGATTCGTCCAGCTTAAATCCTGTCACCATCTTTGATTATGGGGGGGTGTAAACACCTAATACGGTGCAAGGAATAGTCCTGGCTGCAATAACTGTTTTTATTTATATATATATATATATAATTTTTTTTCATTTGCATCATGCTTGTTTTATGGTATTCTCCTATAATTTACAATCTTACTCTTAACTGATCATGCTGGCAGAGAGAATAAATAAGTGTTTCAGTCTTAAAAGCCAAGAGAAGAACACACCACAAGACAAAAGCTGCATGTGAACATGTGTAACTTCTACTAAAACCGTTGACAGAATTTTCCTAGTGTACTAATATCACATCACGTCATCATAACACAATGCAAAGGTTCAGAAAGTAACCAGTGTTGTCCCAGGTGTTATAGGAGATAAAGCCTAAATGAGAGTTCAGTGCTTTATGTAACATGAGTCATTTTACACCTAAATATAATCTCATAAAACACAATCACGTTTATGCATTTACTGCGTGTGCATTGGGCATATTGGACTGAAGCGCATATCATTTATAATAATATATATATACAGTATATATTATAAATACGTGCTTTCATCCAATATGTGCATTAACATGGTTGTATTTTATATTTATCAACCTGCAATGGGTATATCTGAGTAGCATGTTGCCACTACTGCTTTGCTTATCCCAGCATGCTCTTCTGAACAGCTAAATGTCTGGACTAAACCTGTGATATGAGAAATACAGGAGCTGTCATTGCTGTCCTCTCATAACCAAATATGTTAGATGCCTGGATAATATGCTGACACCCTAACTCCAAAGTTTCTGAGTCAATGACCTGCAACAAATATACAAATCAAAAAAGTCAGGAAAAAGTTGCAAATCTTTCTCTCCATACATCTTCTGGACCAGTGGCTCAATGTAGCCAGCCAACTAGCATGTTCAACAATGGCAGCCACCATGCTTTTTATGGCATGTTCACTTTAAGTGGATCTATACTTGGAACTTGCATGATTTGAATGTTTGCCAAATTATGTAAATGCCAACTGTATAGAAAAAAAAGTTCAACTGCCAATTTAAATGACAGATATTGTCTAATAGGTATAAGTGACTAGCTGTAAAATCTATAATGTTTTCTAAAACCATCCAAAATATAACATAACAGAAGAAATCGTACAGTAGTCCCTTTAAAAAAAAAAAAGCTGCAGAAGACTTTTGAAACTGATTATGAAACTGAATACTTCTAAGGGGTTTACAATGGGAAAGTACAGCCTGGTTTGATTGCTGTCACCAGTTAAAAAATTGGGTCTGTAGCTTTGAGTGAAGTCAGGGCAACAGAAGGAATAAACATTTTCACCTATAATCTTCTCTTAATGGCCACAGGAGTGGATGCTCATTCCCCCCCCCCCCCCAACACCATTTTAAAAGCAAATGTCTTGAGTTTTTAAGTACTTTCCTTTGCACGTTTTACTGCAACAATAAAAGAAGAGCTTCAGCGTTTTTGAATTCCTTAGGGAGGGTAAACTTTTAACTTCTAAGGATCCCCAAATAATGATTATCTGCGTCACATACTTAATTTGCTTGTTAAATACTCCAAAAATGTTCACATGCTTAGCGGACATGCTGTGAAGTTCTTACTTAACCCTTTTACTACCTTCAGGAGTCACACGTGTTTAAAAAAAGTTCAGGCATCATGCTTTACACCTATGTTTCTATTGGTTTGAACTAGGATTAACGTTTGAACGATTGTAAATAGCTTATTCTAGGCAAATAGGCTGATTTAGAAAAAAGTAGCTTTATTCACTTACTCCTCTGAGCCTGGCTTGACATCAAACACCCAGTCATGTGCAGTGGAAATTAAAACAAGAACTTCCAGTGAACATGATTGATGTTTATTTTCTCCGGACTGTGCAAAAAAATGACTCTTTTAGTAAATCAACCCCAAAGTTGCATTTTATTGAGAAACAATATGCAAAATGCAGTAGGCTTAGAGCAACCAATCGGCTATGATTTTACATTATTTTTTAAATGGCAAAAAGCTGATTTCCTGAGATGGGAGACCAAGAATGCCTTTTCTTTGCACGATTCTTTTTAAGAAGAAGAAGAAATATATTTTTAAGAGATGCGCTGCGTTTTTAAATGAATGCCTGGAGGTCAGTCCAGTGAGAAAAGCTATTTTGTGAAGTTCATCTTTACAATGGCTGTTTGCCCTGTGTTAATTTGTTAATGGTGCTTTCCCTGAGCCAGACAGCCAGGCAAAGTGCTGCTTGTTGTATATTCTAGTATCTGCTTGCTGATAGGTAGTGCCTTCCTGCTGTAGCTTATTGGCTGTGAAATCCCCATCAGTAGTTCTTTGATGGCATTTCCAGATGCTTAAGTACCTGCACCTTCCAATACTGGGAGCGAGATGGTGGATTTTACAGCACATGTCTTTCTTTGTATTTTGTGGAAAATCTACTTTTATTTATAGAGGTAGCTATTGTACTTAGCAGAAGTTACCTAATATAACCTCAAAATGCATGCCTTACATATTAACAGATACAGGCACATTTATTAAAGCAGTTCAAAAATCTAAAGTTATGTACAGAACAATGAAAGATACTTGGTTGCTAAGAGTTATGCTCTTTGAACGGTACAATCCCCCTAGTTAAAATAAGCCTGTACAGTAAACTAGCTGAACTGCATCAAAAGATATAGCAAAATGCATAATACTCAAAGCTAAAACTGCAATAGATAACATGTATTAACAGTATCAGTAGGTTGATGCATTAATACAACAGAAAATAGAAACAGAGAGAGGAATTCTCGTTTGCGTATAAGCCTTGAGACTTAATTATACATATTATATATATATATATATATATATATATATATATATATATCTGCATCCGTCTTAATGAATGGATTGCACCTACCAGTCTGGTTGTTGTCCCTTTAACTTGCTCCTGCAGGCTCAGAATGAGCAGAGGATGTCTCCTCTCTGCATTCAGCATGCCAGACAAAAAAAAGCCCATGCTATGCTAATCCTTCAAACCCACCAGGGATAATAGTGAGAATCCAGCGTCCACATGATAAGGGAGCCAGCAAACTGTTTGTTATTGCTGCAGATGTTTAGTAATAATGGCTAAAGAATGCACGCCAGTAACTCCTTACTGCAGTTTAAACTCTTGTACCAGACAACTGAGTGAGATCATTTATAGAATTTAGAGTTCAGCAGAATCCTACTTGGCAATGTCGTTTGACAAGTGTAACTTTAGAAAACATCGCGATCAGCCAGCATTAACTAAAAAAATAAAATCGACTCAAATTAGTTTATCTGCTTAAACTGCAGAATTTAGACAGCAGCTTTAGATAACATTGTAAGCAATGGATGTCAGTTATAACAGGTAGGCAATCTACAGTTTCCTAAAATGACTTGGGGCATTCATTTGGCTTTGCTCCCTTGGAAAGAAAGTTAGCAGCTGAAGGTGGAATGTAAAGTGCAGCCAGCAGGCGGCGCTATGAGTTCAGAAAGTGCTGGCTGCTGCAGAGGTGACTTTTGACTCTCTGGGTACCATGTAGCAGTAGTCCTCCTCATGATGCCCCAAATCACAACATTTCAGACACCTTTCAACATCCCACCGAAAAATGTCTCCAACTATTTCCCTTAGGCATAAGTCAAATTTTAGACATCCCATGAAGACCTAGTCCTTCTGATAACATGAATAAAGCCAGAATAGCCAAAATGCACATAAAAATAAACATGAGATAAAAGCAGGAATAAAACGTAGAAATAAAAACAGTTCACTTACTTCTCATATTTTGTCTTGCTTGGTAGACGCTTGTTTTCTGTCCTGCAAATGTTCTTGTGGTGGTGTTTTAAAAAATTTTGGATGTTGTTATTTTTTTGAAATTTGTTTCTTTTGGCTATCGCAACAATTTGTCCCGCTGTTTATCCTTTCTAGTGCCGTTTCCTTTGTCTGTCAGTGTTCTACTTTAATTCACCTGCTGCCCAGCTCTGAGGTAGGAGTTGCAGCCAAAGCAAATAGGAATTCCTGCGTTCACTAGTGACAACGTCTCATCCAGGGAGACAGGGAGTGTGAGTGACTTTAGTGGGAATGTGTGTGTGAGCTTGTGAACTTACACCACTACAAATTGGGGGTTTATATACACCACTGATGAAGGAAAGCAAGTCGCAGTATTTGTATGTGTGTTTTTTCAAAAGATGACACATCTTGAGTCACATCTTTTCCATTGAGAAAAAAAAATACCCTTACCCAGACCCCTCCTTCCTAAAAGTTGAATTTGCATGGGCGGCATGCATTAAACAGCTATGACACACTCTCCTAAAATGTACTTGCTCTCTTTAAGATGTACGTACGTCGAAAGGAGGGAGGCTTCGGGATGGAGCAGAGAGGGGGGGAAAGGTTGATAAGGTCATTGAAGATACACTGTCCTATCCCCATGCCTGAAATACTGTCATTCATACAGGAGATTGTGTTTTATTAGGTGCACAATAACACACAAGCTAGATCAGCAAATCATTTAGACATGGACATGCTAGAAAATATTCATTCTGAAGATGGCAAAAAAATAAAGTTAAAGCTGAGTTGAAACTTTCTAAACTAAGTTCCAGGCAGGATTGGTGGTTAGGTTTCTTATTCCCAGGGATGACATAATACAATTCATTTATTCAGATAAAAATGAAAAGTTTTTGTTGATTGTACTGAAAAAAAAAATTAATTTTTTAGAAAGTTTATACATTTTTTTTTCAATTAATTTTGGTACGTGTCTGTGTGGGTAATGATGGATTGGCACAAATGCTTCCTGACAGTCTGCAGATATCTGCGACCTGCACCTGGGCTCCTGTCCACAGTTTGCTCTTTAGTATTTATCTTTCATGATCAGTGTTAAAGAGACCGGTATTGCTACGATAGATATTAATATGTTTAGGTACAAAGTGGCCTCAAATGATAAAATATCTTTAATGCAAATAAACAGGATTTTTTATGGTGAAAATGTGTTCATACTGGGCCCTATTTAGCGCACTCTAATGGGATGTAAGGCATGCTGAAGTGGCCTTTCAAGGAGTTTTAGAGCATGTGATAATATAGCTTGAGAGACCACTTTAATACACCCTAAATCTATATAAACATTAGGGAAACTTTTTAAACTGGCGGACCCGATCGGACCTTTCATTATTCACTATGGAAAGAGGGATGTAAACTGGCATGTGTTCATTTACACCAGCCTGCATTTGATCTGATCCGATCTGCTGAAAATGGGGGATGGGGGATCCATTCCCTATCCGTCTAGCGAGTCAGACAGGATGACAGTCGGATGTAAATGAACAGGCGGTGCATTTACATCAGACCGCCCATAGAGAACAGCGGTCAGTGACCGTGTCCGCTCTGTATAAGTGGAGCGGACACAGACATGTCATCCACCTGCCCAACGGGGATCAGCACACAGATTCCCTGCTGAGCAAGGCGGATCCACTTGGTGGAGTCCGCCCGTATGAAGGGGCCCTAACACTAAATTTCCTTTATTTGCTGCCATTTGGTCGGGAATATACCATTCAAGACATTCTTTTTTATTGTCTGCTTGACAAATACAAAAGAAAAATAGCTGTTCATCAAGCTTGAAACCTTGTGAGATGATAACCTCTGCCACTGGACAGCTATCATTTAGCATGGTTATCTCCATGGACTATAAAACTCCTCCTCCTGGAGGAGAGGGCAGTGTTATGCAGTCCTAACACACTCCCTTGCCTAGGGTGAAAACGCTGCTCAGAACATTTATTACCCTAGGACAGGAAGTGTGTTAATGGCAGTATTTACAGGGTTGAAATAAAGGAAAAAAATGTATTAAAAAAGAAAACTAATGCAGCCACCAAACCACAGGGACCGGTAAGCTGAAATACTATCAGTTTTTTTCTTGGGTTTTTAAGTGTTGTCATAACTCACAGATTCAGGATTATAATTTTTTTTATTAGGAAGTTGTTCTCTTAACACAGAATGATTCTTACCTCTTTGTTTTCCAGTTAATATTTAACAGAGCGGTCACTTAAAGTGTTTCTAGAGGCAGAAGGTTTTTTTTTTACCTTGATGCATTCTATGCATTTAGGTAAAACAATCTTCTGCATGAAGAACCCCCCCTTTAAACTTACCTTAGTCCGATCTTGTTCCAGTGATGTGTACTGCATGTGTCAATCACAGCCAGAGAGGAGAGGCGGGGCCAAGCCACGCTGTGTGTGTTAATGGACACACACAGCCAGCTCGGGAGCGAGCACGCACTCAGCGGGGGGAGGGGCCAATAGCGCTAGTGGGGGACCAGAGAAGAGCAAGATCGGGGCTGCTCTGTGCAAAACCTTTACACACAGCAGGTAAATATGACATGTTTGTTATTTTTAAAAAATATTCTGCTGTTAATTAAATAAAATGTTTTATTTTTTGGGTTTGCAATACTATTTCAGATTATACTTCCCTTTCATGCCAAAATTGATGATTTTCAATATTGTTTGCACTCCAATGTCTTCAATACTTACATATGTATTTTTCCATTATAGGCTACTATTGGACTTGCCATGTTTTTGAAGAATATGACATACCTGAAGTCTGGTGTTCATGCTTGCAGTGATAAAAAATTGGTGTAGCCCCCTCCTCCACCTCACCATACATTGCTTGTAATCATTTCAAATGATTTTCCTTTATGTCTTTATTAAGATCACAATACTTCTTTCATGTGAAACTGCTTAAAGTGACACTAAACTCTATCACTTAAAAAAAAATCTATTTGAGCATGTATTCTTAACTTGAAGAAGTACCTTCTATTGCCTCCTCCAAATCTACAACCTTTTATTTATTTATTTATTTGTGCTGCTGTGATCTGATTTCCTGTTAGAGGGTGGCTACGTGCGTTCTCCATAGTCCCATTGTATGTGAGAACATGCTCTCTTGCTCGCTCTCAAGATGGACTGTGGGTTATGGGATTTGTAGTGTGCATAGAGTAATGTACCTGTCCCCAACTACAGTAACATGCACTCATGGAGAACATTACAAGGAAGAAAAAAGATACAGTAAGAATTTTTTTTTATTTTTTATAAAAGTAGATTACAGGACCATTAGGTAATGGATATGTATGGATATTTTAGTATAAGTATATTTATTTATTATTTATTACAGGTACTTATATAGTGCCATCAATATAAGCAGCTCTTTACATATATATTGTACATTCACATCAGTCCCTAACCCTCAAGGAGCGTACAATCTAAGGTCCATAACTCACATTTTAGGTTCAATTTAGAAAGGATCCAATTAATCTACCAGCATGTCATTGGAGTGTGGGAGGAAACCGGAGTACCCGGAGGAAACCCACCCAGGCACAGAGAGAACATGCAAACTCCAGGCAGGTGGTGCCGTGATTGGGATATCATCACTTTAGGGCATTAGGTATTCTGATTCTAGAAAATTTGGCATACTTTGCAAGTAAGAATTATAATGAAAAGTATTTGTCATGTTAAAATAAAAGAAAATATTTTTAAAGAGAAGCTCCAGAAGAAATAAACATTTTCAAGTGGTCATAGTGGCTGATGTCTTCCAGTAAGATCTGTGTTATTTGATGCCATGTTATATTCTCACATCTCAAGTACAATCAGATCCTAAGACTGTAGCACCTCACTTCAGGCTTTTCAGATTGTTTGGAGATGAGAATTCTGGTTAGCCAGGGCAAAGGAGACTCTGATCTAAAGGTAATTCCTTAGGAAAATGACACTGGCAATAACTGGCAGGTTTCTGTATGTAATTTTCACTGTCTTCAAGGCTTTCCAGTAGCCCAGAAAGATCATTTATGCTAAGACCTTCTTCCTTTGTTAAAGTCAGAGACCAGACTTGTCCTCTCTCAAAACCCAGTCCTTACTATTGGTCCAAGAGTAGAGGAACTTAGAGCTGCACCAATACTAAATCTAATCAGTTTGCAACTTATTCAAAGTATGAGAAAATCTTCCGCTGGAAACAGGGTATATCACTGACGCATTTTGCCCATAATTGGGCTTACTCATAGAGGATTCCTTTATAATTAAGCCCAGTCAGGGGCAGAGCCTGTGTCCGACAGTAGATGATCTCATTCTTTGGACAAGGAAACATGTACTGTGACATATTGCGTGACTTGCTGAACAACAGAAAGAATAAAAGCATCACATATACAAATGTACTGTCTACTGCATCCTTCCCTTTTCTCAATGTGAAGTAAGAAGAATCAGCCCCATTGAAAATTGGAGTGATAATAAGTGCTTTTGACTTTCTCAAAAGTCATTCCCTAGAATAGGTGTAAATTGCTCAGTTTTGGATCAAGCACTGCATTGGGCTTTCAAATTATGGAGTAGACGTGGTCATTTTTAACTGCAATTAGCCTGATGATGGAGGAAATATAGGCATTACGGGTAACTGTACAGTTTTTGACAATTTTTAAAGAGAACTTGTGCTTTTCCTATTCAGAGCAAAGCATTAGGGTCATTTAAAGGGGCCCCTGTAGCACCTTAAATTTACCTTCACTTCTCTGTCCCCCCTACCTACACAGGGTTGTGGATTCTCTTCCAGCTGCATATAATGGTTGGAAATGGAGTGAGCTACATGCTCCATTAAAGTGAGAAATTTTGGATAATTCACTGTTCTCCGGTCCAGCTCCAGTCATTCAACCATTTTTGTGTGTGCCCAGGGCATCAAGGGTCTACCCTACTGCCCTGGATTTACAGGAGACTGCTGTAGAGCAGCACCACTTCAATATGTGATGCTAAGGGACTGAAGATACCCACAAATCTTTTTACTGTTTCAGGGACACTCCAGTTGAGGAAATTGGGCACAGATTGAGTCCCAAGCTTGGGGTTGACCTATACACTAAACCTTTTGCTTTTCCCACTTTGCCTTGCATTGTTAAAGCAAGGGTCCATTTTTTTGTTTGGGATTTTCTTTCACTTTCACTCTGGCTGATTAATGGTAAACCCTCTTCACTGAATACAAAGTCTGACTTGTTACTAGAACAGGAACAAAGTGGGCATCTTCCAATGGTGACAATAAGGGATTCCCCCATTTCGGGGGGATTTCCTCTAACTTCCTTTTTTCGTTTATGGGGCAGGAAGTCAAAGGAAACGTCTCCAGTGAGACAAAAAACAGACAGGGGTTTATACCCTCTCTTTTTTTTCTATACAAATTGAAAAATAAAGTTTTGCCTTTGGTCTACTGCACTTCCTTACACTTGCCCAATTTATATCTTTAAATTATCAAAGAGATTTCACAGCAAGCATGTAGAAGCACAGACATGCTTAGATAGTCATCAATGTGAGAATTAGTCATGGGTGGATGACATCCTATATTGGTTGTTAATGATTATCTAAGTATATTGCCTGCAATAATCCTGTAAGAAAAAAGACAGGTATTAATTACCACTGATTTCCCGTGGCTGTGAGAAGCTTCACAGACTAAAAAGTAGAATCTGACTCAGACCTCTCCTGGATATTTTAAAACAATTTGTTTTGTCTTTCAGACTCGTAAAAAAAAAAAATAACGTGGATTGCTGCAAATGAAACCGATTTATTGCTCATAATTAATCATATGTTGGTAGATTTCTCCTGTACTGCAAATGCTAAGGCTTTCACTTTTAGATCATTTGTCTTTTGTTATCTTTTGTTATTATTTAGGTTTCCTTTTTACTATTGCCTAAAAATGAAAACTATGTGCATTGAAATGACAGTTTAGTGCTGTGGTTTCCTAATGAAGGACCATATTGGTTGTCATGTGGCAGTTGATGGATGCTGGCCACCCAAAGGTTTAAGTTGGAGGTAAATGATGTAAAGGATTATTAGAAGGTGGTTCTCAAGGACTGATTGTTTCATTACTAAATTGTAGTAATGGCATAAAATAATAAGGTATCTAAAGGGGGGATAAAGATGTATATGTTACGTGTATTTTGAGTTGCCTTTTATTGCTGGTGGCTTTTGGGCATGACAAAACTGTTTAGAGTTCACATTTTTAAATAAGAACTGTAGCAACTGCCCCCCCCCCCTAGAAAATGTCAGTGGGTTTAGAAAAACAGTCCCCCTTCTGGAAAACACTTTTTGTTGATGGCAGCCATCCCTGAGATGTAAAAAAGCCTGAACATGAAGCAGCATTTCTCAATGGCTATCCCCCTTCTCTGCACATCCCAGCATGCAGATCTGAGTCATACAAAATAGATTAAAAAGTGGAATCCCTTGCTTTCCTGCAGATGTGACTCTTTACTCCTGTGCCACTAGATGGTACTGTGTGAATAGAAAGGATATGAAGTGCAGCACTTGTAGAAAAAAAGAATAAGAGAGAAAAGTGTTCAAATAAATGACTTTCTTTATTTTCCCATAGATCACCAATAACTGATTTACCAACTACCGTAATTACTCTGGTTGTTGGGTTTGCTGCGGACTCTCATTTGTATCTCAAGAGATCTCAGCAAGCCAATAATTCTGTTTCCATAGTTATTACCTACATAATTATATCATGATCATACAATGGCTTTTTGGCTGTACATAGAGGTATTGCTTAATGTCTATATTATGAATTTCCCCACACCTGCACACCCAAGTTTCAACAAAAACAGCAATCCAAGCCTTGTCTTTTTTAAAGAATATCCTTTTGTGCATTTGAAAAAGATGACTTTCGCCACGGGGGGGGGAAAGTAAAAATTTTGTCTAAGTGAAACCCTCTAGGGGGGGCATGGGATAGGCTTCCCAACTTGACTCATGGGGGTTGATTTAATAAAGGCAAATAGGCTGTTCCCTTCGCAAGAGAATGTTCCCTTACCTTAGTGAATGTGGGGAACATAATTGCAACAAATATCAAATCATGTGTAAGGGAATAAAAAAAAACTATTTATTTTTGCTTGTACATATTTGGATGGAGCTTCACCTAAAGGAAAATGTCTTTGTAATGTGAACAGCCTGTTTTCCTTTACCACACAAACCCTATGTGCTGCTTCCAGGGCTATGGACACTAACTATTAACCGCTAGCCTACAGGGCACTTATACCCCCTTCCTGCCCAGGCCAATTTCCAGCTTTCAGTGCTGTTGCACTTTGAATGACAATTGCGCAGTCAACCAACACTGTACCCATATGACATTTTTATCATTTTTTTGTGACAGAGCTTTATTTTGGTGGTATTTAATCACCTCTGGGTTTATTATTTTTTCTTAAACCAAAAACCACTGAAAATGTTGAAAAAAAAATGTATTTTCTTAGTTTTTGTTGTAAAATTTTGTAAATAAGTGATTTTTCTCCTTCACTGATGTGCGCTAATGAGGCTGCACTGATGGACACTGATAGGTGACACTGATGGGCACTGATGAGGAGGCACTGGTAGGTGGCACTGATGGGCATTGACAGGCATCACTGATGGGCACTGAAAGGCATCACTGATACATGGCACTGATCAGCAGCACTGTTAGGCGGCACGGACTGGCACTGTTAGGCAGCACGGACTGGCACTGTTAGGCGGCATGGACTGGCACTGTTAGGCGGCACTGGTAGGCAGCACTGACTGCCACTGATAGGTGGCACTGATTGGAAGCACTGATAGGTGGCACTGATTGGCATTGATAGGTGGCACTGAAAGGCAGCTCAGATGGGCACTGCTATGTGGCATTGTGCACTGGTAGGCACTGATATGTGGCACTGATAGGCACTGGCACGAGGCACTGATGAGCACTGACATAAGGCACTGATGGACACTGACAGGTGGCACTGCTGGGGCTACACTGATCATCAGGGCCCACTGATCATCAGTCACCTGATGGTCAGTGTACATGTCCCCGATTACCGGCTCTCCTCTCCTCTCGAGCTGTCAACGTGACAGCTCGTGAGGAGAGAAATGCCGATAACTGGCATTTCCCTGTTTACATGTGATCAGCTGTGATTGGACACAGCTGATCAGATGACCGAGCCGACATCTTCGGCTCTTTCCGTGATCCCCTGTGTCCGAGGGACACAGCGCACCGCCGATCGCCACGCTGCGCGCTCCTGGAGCCGCGCATGCGCAGTGAGAATGGGAGGACGTCATATGATGTCCTCCCAGAACGAGAGAACCACCTTGCTCCCGTCATATTACTATATGGCGGGCGGGAGGTGGTTAAAGGATAGTTGCCTGCGTTGCTTTCTGAAAGCAACTATCATTAGTTAAGTGTTCTTGCATGGCAAGACCACTTACTGTTATCTCACATATATATTCTTATTATTATAGCCAAATTTACCACCCTAACTCCTCCCACAGTTTTTACACTACATAGACAGTAATATACCGAAACGTGGTCCCATAGGAATGAATGGTGGAATGTTCAAAACTAGAGTGTGAGCTGACAAAAGCTAGAGTGTGAGCTGAAAAATCAGGACATGATATCTAAACTGCCATCACCCCCTCATTTTCAAGCCCACCTACACAAATCTTATATCAAAACGTTCAGCTATCCCTGCTGCCACTAAAAAGCCATAGTCCTGATAGTTTTCACAATATGACCATTTGTTTGCAACTCATGCCACCCATTGACATTCATTGAAACTCCATTCTAGCCACCTGAAATTTGAAGGGCAATTTCTAAACTACGACTGTGCCTTCATTTTTAATATTTCAGAGACATACTATGCATCAAAATGTAGGTCTGGGTCTTGTGATTTTCACAATATAAAGCTCTTTGCTGTAGGATTTATAGTTTTTAAAACTATGACCATTTGATGACGCCAGTGAAGTGAGCAATTTGGAGCAGTTTGTTTTTAACCGCTCTTCTCTGCCCTATTTGAAATCTAATTTTGAATTCGTGACAGTTTGGCCGGCTTCTGGTTAAAAGTTTGGAAATAAGTTTTCTACAGTAGAGAGTATTTGAGGTGATAATGCTGCTAATGTTTTTATAAATGTATGTTTTCATGTAACTGTGAAGCACTTTGGGCAACAACATTGCAATTAAATGTGCTATATAAATAATTAAAAGTTGAAATGCATTTCTCACTCTATCAAGCTTGCCATGTGCACTTTTTAAATTTGATCAATCAATTGGTTAGTGTAATGTTTACTATCTTTACTCACTCCAAACACTCCACACAGTTACTCTGCCCACTCCAACCTTTTCACAGTTACTCCAGCCACTCCAACCACACAACAGTTACTCAAGCCACTCCACCCAGTTACTCCGCCCACTCCAGTTGTAGACTACTGGTGGAGGCAAGAACACGTCACACAATTTCCCCAGAAATTGTAGCTTTTCTAGTTAATATCTGTTCTACTGTCTGTGCTGTTGATAATGGTATTGTCATGTCTCCAACCCCAGCTTGCTGACTGCACCATGAGGGAGCAACAGAAGACTGAGGAGTCTGTCACTCTGGTCACTCTTCTCTTTCCTCCAGTCAGCATATTCCTAATTTTGCACCTCCCTCTTACAGCTTGAGTACTGTTGTACAGGGGATTGTAAAATGATGATATTAATGTGTTTCTAAAGGTTAATTTTTTGTTTTTGGAAAATAACAGACATGTCTATACTTACCTACTATAAATATTAAATGTAGGCAAGCGCTGGAACTATATAAGCGGCTAGCACAAAGGTATAGGTAACAGCTCCTTGTAGATAAATGTATAGAAAGTGCAGCACTGCACATTCTATACATTTATACTTACCTATACCTACTGTGTGCACTGATTTTGCACAGAGCAGCCTGGATCCTCCTCTTCTTGGGTCCCCGCAGGCTCTCCTGGCCTCTCCCTCCTGTCAGGTGCCCCCACAGCAAGCAATTTACTATGGGGGCACCAGCTGTTCTGTGTGTCGATTCACACACGGAGCCCCGGGTTGGCCCTCCCCCCTCTCTCCTCATTGGCTGACTGGCTGTGATTGACAGCAGGGGGAGCCAATGGCTCCCATTTGTTGTCTCAGCCAATGAGGAGGCAGAGACCCAGGACAGCCGCTGCTGTCATGCACAGTGCTGGATTGCTATGGCGCTCAGGTAAGTATTGAGGGGGTTGGGAGCACTGCTGCACACAGAAGGTTTTTTACCTTCATGTATAGAATGCATGAAGGTAAAAAAGCTTGAGCCTTTACAACCACAGTGAAATTCAAATACTTATGCTAACTACATTGAAAAAGAAAATAATAATGATTTATTATTAATACCGAGCTGCATTAATTGCCTGGAGTACAGCTGTAAGGCTTTACTTTGTAGGTAGTATCCATTTGCACCCATGGCTTGTGGCCAAGTCTTGGTCTCTTTGCTGGAGGTAGTCAAACTCCCAGGGTTCTGTTTGAGTCAATAATTGGCAGCTCAGACAAAAAACAGCTGATCAGTGACTGCCTCTTAAAAAACTTGCCCTTGGCCATGGCAGTGAAGAAGAAGCTGGTTCTATTGCTAAGAACTCCACTTCAGGACACAGGTAAGTATTTGAGATGTTGGCATCAGCAAAAGGAGACAGTTGAGCTAATGTCCATTTTTCACTTAAAACCCATGTGTGTCCCCTAATTTCATATAAGGGCAGGACGTGCTAGAAAACCTCCGTAACAGTAGCAAAAAACACATTATTTTAGTACAGTTAGATTTTCTGATAATAATAGATTTCCGTGCCCTGATGACAACCAGCAGCCCCTGTTTCATGTTTCATCACAGGGAATACAAGAAGCAGAAATAAAAACCTGTCCTAAATTGTGCCAGTGACAACATTTTGGCTGGAATTAGGCTTAAGAAGTAACCAGAATTTCTTATTGAAGAATTCACAAATTAAGACATTTTTCATTTCTTCAGTTCAATTAACTATATACTCTAGTAACTAAAAAGACCTAAATTGCAACAACTAGGATTGCTACCAATCTATTAATGGCTGAATCATTTGATGCTAGACATTCCTAGCTATGGTATTCCAGTGATTTTCACCACCGGAGTAACATTACAAAATGACATTATTCACTCCTCTATCTGTGATTGTGGTTGCTCACATCCCAATGACCTCACACTTAACACCTTCTCAAGTATTTAAACTTACAGCTTAGTAAGGTAATAGGTGGAAGAAAATATGTAACTTTTCCCTCTGGACTGTAACACATTTGGTGTAAAATGATCATCATTTAATTCCTTTAGATCTTACTTTGGTAAATGTTGTAAGTTATGAATTTTTAAAGCAGTAGTATTTTTCTTATTACTTCACTACAGCTATGAAAACACCATCACTTTTTACTAATATTAAAACCTGTAGAGACTTTGTCATTACGTTGGATAGGCAGATAAACTCTGTATTTGCAGCTACTGATCTCGCTAGTGTGAACAACTGATAACTCTGGATGGTTTAAGCAGCCGTGGACAGGAGATTATAGTTGCCTATTTCAGCCATTTTGTAGAGTGAAGGGAAGATCTGTTTTTCTATCTATGGAATAAAGTCAAACTGAACACAAATATTAAAAGTCTCCGGGTCAAGCTATAAATTTAATAAATAAGCTCCAGGCATTTTTTTTTTAAATTTAGGCAGAGCAGGGAAGGGTTACATCCCCTGAAAGTTATTTTATTGCTGTTTCTCTGTTGGAGGGATTTCATCTCCCTTTCATGTCCTCACTAGAAGTGACTGGAAACTTCCTAACAGTGATGCAGACAACCGTAGAAACCCAACACAGGTTCCAGCACTTGCCCATCCTACCATTACCCATTCTATAGAAATGTTTTTATCTGCGTCCTCATTGCTGATAATTATTATTATTTATTTATTTCAGGTACTTATACAGTGCCATCAATTTACACAGAGCTTTACATATATATTGTACATTCACATCAGTCCCTAACCCTCAAGGGGCGTACAATCTAATGTCCCTAAATCACATTCATACATACACATACTAGGGCCAATTTAGACAGGAGCCAATTAACCTACCAGCATGTCTTTGACGTGTGAGAGGAAAGCAGAGTACCCGGAAGAAACACACACAGGCACAGGGAGAACGTGCAAACTCCAGGCAGGTGGTGCCGTGGTTGGGATTTGAACCAACAACCCGAGTACTGCTAGGCTGACGTGCTAACCATTTAGCCACTGTGCTGCCCATTATTATTATTATTATTATACAGGATTTATATAGCGCCAACAGTTTGCACAGCGCTTTACAATATAAGGGAGACAGTACAATTACAATACATTTCAGTACAGAAGGAATGGGAGGGCCCTGCTCGTGGAGCTTACAATCTAAAGGAGATAATTTGTTAAAAAGGTTTTGGCTGGAGTTGTATTTTAAAAATCAGTAAAGTTTTGAGGTTTTATTGGGTAAGTGAAAAAGGTAACAACTGTTGTCTGTGTCTTATTTGGGGAGGTTTCTCCATCAAAGATACAGACATCAATTAAACCCATGTATTTTCAATACCACATTGAAGGATAAGATCCACGTTAGAGAACCATATATTGTATATCCCCAAACGATTGACTGGACAGAATAATGTATTTTGGCATGCACATATGTTTTTCCATTAGTGTATTTAGCTGTTTGGCTGGAAACTTGGTTTTCTCCTGGCCAGTCCTTGTGACAGAGGGATGTTTAGGCAAAAGTTATATTGAAGACTCAAGCTCATGAAAAGTGGAAGAATTAACCACATGCCACCCAGCCACTGTATAAATACGGCGGCAGGGCGGCACGGGCAGGCAAAACCATGTTTTAAAACATGTGTTTTGTAAACAGGTAGGGGGGCACGCGAGGCACCCCGCCACCCTACCTGTCTCGCCGATCACAGCCGCGGATGTCAGTCGCCGAGTCACAGCCAGTCCTTACCGGCTATCTCCCGGCGATCGGCAGCAATCAGTGACAGGAGAGCACAGCTGCAGTAGCTGTGCTTTCTGTCACTTCCCTGACAGCTCGAGGACAAGCTGATCGGGACAGAAGAGTTTCTCTCTCCCGATCAGCCTGTCCCCACCCAGCACACACCCCCGCCCCCTAGTAAAACATTTCCCCTCACACAGATAACCCTTCCCTGAAAAATAAAGTTAACCCTTCCCTGAAAAATAACGTTAACCCCTTCCTCCCCAGTGCCATTAGTGCAGTGTCAGTGTTTTTTTTTTTTGCACTGATCACTGTATTGGTGTCACTGGGGATGTCAGTGACCCCAAGTCAGTACCCCCCAATGTCAGAATGTCCGCCGCAGTCCCGCCATAAATCGCTGATCGCCGCCATAAGTCACTGATCGCCGCCATAAGTCGCTGATCGCCGCCATTATTAGTATAAAAAAACTAAAAATCCCAGTATCTTTCCCGCCATTTGTAAACGCTATAACTTTCACGTAAACCAATTAATTTACACGTATTGGGTTCTTTTTTTTAGCAAATACCACCGAAAGAAAGCTCAATTTGTGTGGAAAAAAAGGATGTAAATTTCATTTATGTACCGTATTGCATGACCGCGCAATGGTCCGTTAAACTAGCGCAGCGCTGTATAGCAAAAAAAGGCGTAAATTGCAGTATCTATACCATAGTTTGTAGACGCTATAACTTTCACACAAAGCAATCAATATACACTTATTGGGATTTTGTTTACCAAAAACATGTAGCAGAATACATTTTGGCCTAAATTTATAACCAACTTTGAGTCTACTATATATTTTTTATAGCTGAAAGTAAAAAATATTGTTTTTCTTCAAAATGTTTGGCATTTTTTTGTTTATAGCGTGAAAAATAAAAAGCGCACAGGTGATCAAATACCACCGAAAGAAAGCTCTATTTGTGTGAAAAAAAGGACATAAATTTCGTTTGGGTGCAGCATTGCATGACCGCGCAATTATCAGTTGAATTAGTGCAGCGCCAAGTAGCAAAAAGAGGCCTGGTCATTAAGGGGGGTAAATCCTCTGGAGGTCAAGTGGTTAAACTAGATGGAGGACCTGGTCCTTACCTCACAACATAAATGTGAATTGTATACCAAAACATGGACATTGTGGAATATGTTCATATATCCTGAGGAAGGTAAGGCCTTCTTTCACTTGGGCTCTGATGAGTGAGAGGCATCCTGAATATTCCCTGGGACCATACCCCTCTCTCCCTCCCCTTTTTGCCCCTCCCCCTTTTTTTCCCTCCAACCCCCACCTCTTTATCCTTCCCTTCCTTTATTTCCTCTCCGGACCTCTCTTTTTTCTACCCCTCTACTCCCTCCTAACCTCCTAATGATTCTTACAATCTATGTATGAAAAATAATTAGGGTAGTACCCCTCCTTCCCACATGGAACCTTGTATGGGAGATTCCATTTGTGATGTGCTAAGACTATTTACAGCTGGAAGCCACAAAGTCATTTAGAGATGTTTCAGAACGTGTTCCTCCTGTTGTCAAAATTAATTGATCTATTTAATATGTTTCAACCTCTGAGTGTAGTCCTTCAGCACAACTGTTTTTGATGGTATTTGTATTCAGTATACACAACGGTATGTTCCTTTGTACATGAAGACCTTTGCTATGTTTATTATGGGTACTGCCTTTCTCCAAATAAACTAAAATTTGAAAAAAAAAGGTTTATTGAATTATTATGACTATATATTGAAAACATGGAATTCACAAACACTGGCGCAGACAGATTCAAATTCATGTACCTGTCTAGAACTTACAGTAGAACTTGAATTTGGCAGATGCTGACACTTTCATAAAATCTGTCTGAGCCAGTTTCTCCCTTTGTATGACAAAATTGAGTTAATTGAGTCTTAATTAGCTCCACTTTAGTATGATACAAACTGTCAGCAATTAATTTGTATTTGGAGCATTCAGTGTAAAAGTGGCACATTTTAGAACTATCTTAATTTGGTACACGAGTCACTGTAAGAACAAGAAGTGTCGCAAATGCTTCATAAATACGTATGCAGTAGCAGTATGTACAGAAACGTACTAACAATATATCATTGCTATGGTGTTCTGTATCATATAAAAGAGGAACAGTATCCAAAATGTTTCATGGTTGTTCTTTGAAGGGAGGATTGGAATCAGGTGTTCATTGCCATCTGTGTGCCTTTTGGGGCACCTCAGTGACAGTGATCATCAAGACAGCAAATGAGGGAAAACTTTCTAATTGAGACACGTGCAGCAATGAAAAGACCTTTCTGTAGCATGCAAAAAGATCAAAACCTTGCTGAGGTGGAGACATACAGGCTGAGTCACCTGCTGGCTTCTTGCATCATGTGGGGATTGCAGAACTCTCTCTGCCATAGCTTCTGTCTCTGTCCTTACCCACCTTAAACATACAACAATGGAAGGAGCACCAGATCAAACAATTGGAAAGTTCAAATAAATGTATTGGTTTGCACTTAAAAACAGTCAATGCTTTTCGGGTGCCAGAAAACACTCCCCCTTCATCAGAGATTGAAGGGGCTTTCCTGATGTGAATCTACTGTAGGTAGTAAACTTAATTGCTGGACTAAGAGAGACACCAACCAGCTGCATCTGTGTGAGCATCTTATTTTAACTGAAGTCTTGATGAAGGGGGTGCTTTCTGGCCTCCTAAAAACACTGGCTGTTTTTTTAGAGCAAACCAATGAATGAACAGAGTTTTATAATTTGGTCTGTTACTCCTTCCATTGGTGCATGGTTTTTTCTGGTAATCTTCTGGGTACCTACTGGAAGGTAGCCCTGTCTATTGTGAGCAACCTAACCTGAGCCATTGGTCTCTATGAATGTTTTTCTCACTACTTAGCATGAATTCACATCAAAGTCAATCTCATGGATGCCTTTTTCTTCATTGGAATCTACTTACCCACTTGTGTGTACTCTATGTGATGTTCCAACTACTCCAGTGGCATCCCCATAATAAAAAAAAAAGAAATTTGGAGACATCACTTACAAAAAAGATTTGATAAGATATAGATAAGAATGAGTCCAAAGACAGGTAACAAAAATGGTGAAAGGTCTGGGGGATAACACATATCAAGAGCGACTTCATGTACTTAATATGTACAGTCTGGAGGAAAGAAGGGAAAGGGGAGATATGACTGAAACCTTTAAATACATAAAGTGGTGAATAAGATTCAGAAGGGCAGTATTTTTAATATTAAACCAAACTCAAGAACACGGGGACATGACCACAAATTACCTGGAGGAAAGTTCAAGACTAATCTTAGAAAGTTTCACTTTACTGAAAGGGTAGTCGATGCTTGGAACAAACTTCCAGAGGAGATAGTGAGCCGGTCAACAGTAAATGGCTTCATATATGCTTGGGACAAACATAGATCTAAACTCAGAAAAAAAAAATTTTTTTTTTTTAAAAAACAAAATGGGTAGACTCGATGGACCACTCGGGTCTTTTTCTGCCCTCACTTTTCTATGTTTCTAAAAAATGGAAAACCCAGCAGGGTGTGTGAAAAATGTTGCAAATTAATATACTGAGATAGTGAGCCAGTCAACAGTAAATGGCTTTATACATGCTTGGGACAAACATAGATCTATACTCAGAAAAAAAACAAAATATGTTTAAAAAAAAAAATGGGTAGACTTGATGGACCACTCGGGTCTTTTGCTGCCCTCGCTTTTCTATTTTTCTAAAAAGTGGAAAACCCAGCAGGGTGTGTGAAAAATGTTGCAAATTAATATACTGTATTTTTTGCAGCCAGCTTGTAAAGATGTAATAATATTACAACCAAGGCTGTTGTTTACAAAGATCAGTAGCTCAACATACAACTTAGTCATCACAGTGTAGAGGTTACCATGCATTCTTGTGCACTACAATGCTCAACATTAGCAAGGGGCTTTGGGGTGCCATTAAGAGATAATAACAATGCAACGCACAAAAACACGTCCTTCTTGCAGGCGCGCTGCAGTGCCAATATTTCTTGGAGCATAGATGTCAATGAAGACATCTACCAATTTCTGCTTTATTTACAAGTTGGAATTCATTTGATTGTTCCACAGTGCACCTAGTTCAGCATCAGGTCAAGCTTCATTTTGCTGGCTGGAAATCAGAACTACTTTAAAACGAAAGAATTGATTGCTTACCAAAATCTGATTTGCATTTAAGGGTTTTCAAAATAATCACTGTTACTGTTTTAGCAGACATGTGCTGGCAGCACAGCAGATAATAGGAGATATACTAATGTGTAGTGCTTTATAAAACCGTGTATTAAAATGGGCAGTCCCAGCATGCATTCCAAGTGCCAGGCTGTACATTCAATACTGTGTACATACTCTACAAATTCAACATCACTGTGTGGAACATGAATCTATGTAAAATATGCATTTATATTTGGAAATGTTGTAACAGTGTTACTTATAACATGACCTATTTTTAAAGCATTTGGTGTTGGAATGTTGAACTGTCTTCAAAGGTATAACACAGTGGAATAAAACCACTGCATGTAAACGAATATGTATCATTTTCAAACTTTAAGTCACAATGGGATTATAATACATTTACAATCAGATTTATCTGTTCAATTATGAGCTGGTAAATCTAATTTGGAATACTGTCTATTAAATAATGAAAGTGATTTCAAAGTATTTTTAAAGATATAAGAATGTAAGTGCTGCCTGAAGATTTCTTACCATGCATTATTATAGATAAATTAGGGAAGACTGCAGAGATAAATGACAGTTGCGAGAGTTTTATTTTGCCCAGAGATGAGCTCTTTCAAACTGGTGGTAATGCTTACTGCCTTCTGAAAAGCGTTTTGCACTTCTGCTGCCTTCTGCCAGTCTGTTTTTTTTCTTGTTCTTTTTTTTTTTTTTTAGCGAAGTAGCGAATGGCAATTTTACATTGCAGGACTGTGCTTCAACTGCGAGCCAAGCATTTGGCTCGAAGTAACACTGCAGCCCCATTAATCTCAGTGGGCAAGTTTGACAGGCAGGGCTGTCTGTCAAACCCTGCAGTCCCAGCTAGAATGGTCACAAAGCAAAGTATCATGATCGCAGCATGTATACAGCCCTCTCAGGCTGTATTGATAGCGTTCCAGTGGGCAGATGGGAGGGCAGTAAAACCACACCTCAGCTGCTTGTTTTTATGAACCCAGTGTGAAAGAGCCCTTAAGAATAATTTATTTGCTTTAAATTATATTTTGTAACCAGCTTCAATATGATTTTCTCATTGGGTTTTGTACATGAAAAATAGAAAATTTTACAGAAGAGTTTTATATGCATAAACTGGTTAGAGGTCCTATGAACCTTTTTGATTAGTTCATTACAGAGAGGTGGGGATGTTATTTTTAGTAAATTTATTATATAATATCCAGCCATATTTTACTGACCTCTGGTAGCAGATTTTTCTTTCTTTTTTTTTTTTTTTACACATTTGGTATTTGTTACCCTTTATTTTATTACAAACAGATATATCAGTTGAAAATAAATACACAGTAGGGTTGATTTACTAGAACTGGAGAGTGCAAAATATGGTACAGCTGTGCATGGTAGCCAATCAACTTCTAACTTCAACTTGTTCAATTAAAGTTATATTAAAGGCAATTTCTGAGAAAAAAAAAACATGGCATACTTACCTGCTCTGTGCAATGAAGTGCAGAGAGTAGCCCCGATCCTCCTTTACTGGGTCCCCTGTCAGCACTACTGGCCCCTCCCTACTGCCAAGTACCCCCACAACAGGCAGCTTGCTATGGGGCACCCAAAGCTTCTGAGCCACTGCTCTGTGTCTCCATTCACACATGGGGCCGTGGCTCAGCCCCACCCCCTCTTTCCTCATTGGCTCACTGGCTGTGATTGAGAGCAGTGAGAGCCAATAGCTCCCGCTGCTGTCTCAGCCAATGAGGAGGGAGAGTCCCCAGAGAGCTTTGGCTCTTGTACACATCACTGGATCGCGATGGGGCATTGTAAGCATTAGGGGGGCTGAGGGCTGCTGCCCACAGAAGGTTTTTTTGACCTACCATAGAATGCATGAAGGTAAAAACCTTGAGCGTTTACAACCACTTTAAGCTTTGGCAAAAAAACTGGAATCTGATTGGCATGTATGCAGAGCTGCATTAGATTTTACACTCTCCAGTTTTAGTAAATCAATGCCAGTACTCCTTAGTTCCAAATCAGTGGCTAGCTGACCACTTCTGTTTTTAGGCAAGGAGAATATTTGTTCTTTGAAAATTACTTTTGCTCTTTTTCCAACAAGCTAGTATACAGTATTATTGTACCCAAAAATGGATTAAAGCTTCTGTATTATTTTTCTACAACATTGATTGGTGTGTACAACATACTGTACATAATAAAACACTGTATACATTTGAACAGATTGCTTGCTCACCTTTTTCATTGTGGGTGTGCAACATGATGCCCATTTGAGGCATTTTTATGCTGTAACTGTATGAGTTAATTTTTGTTTAATTAATATCCCAATTCTTTTTATCTCTTTGAGACTGATTTTTGCTTGGAATTACTTTAAAATATGATTGCTGCTTCCTGTGCTCTGTGCTTCAGTGCTCTATGCTGGCATAGCTGAGTAACAGCCACACCTCTCTGCAGAAGTGTCCTCACATAGACTTGTATTGCAGAGAAAGACAGTGTGCTTGTCGGACCATTTCCGTCTCTGCTTTCTGTATACTAAGAGCACTGGGTCTAAAGTTGACCATACAGCCTAAACAAACAAAAAAAAATAAAAGATTTTTCCATTCATGCTATACAGCATGGATAGAAGAATCTCCTGTCATTGTATTTTGACAGCCAGCACCACTAGTGCTTGTCAGAATACCCGAACAGTGGTTCTATCTGCTTGGTTGAAGCTGCTGTTCTGCAGACAATTTTCCATCTTATCCTTCGATTTTTCAATTGAAAGATGTCAGGCAGGAGGGGGTCAACAGAGCCACCCACTAAGCACATTTCAATCAGTTCATCAGGAACCAAACAAAATTTGAACAGTGTGCAGGTAGCTTAACCATGATGTCATTGAAAATGGCAGCATATACACTGCTCAAAAAAAATTAAAGGAACACCTTGAAAACACATCAGATCTCAATGGGGAAAAAAATCATGCTGGATATCTATACTGATATGGACTGGGTAATCTGTTAGGAACATAAGAATGCCCCATTGTTTGATGGAAATGAAAATGATCAACCTACAGAAGACTGAATTCAAAGATACCCCGAAAATTAAAGTGAAAAAATTATGCAGCAGCTTAGTATATTTTGCTAAAAAGTTCATTGCAGCAACTCAAAATGATACTCAGTAGTTTGTATTGCCCCCCGTGCTTGTATGCATGCCTGACAACTTCGGGGCATGCTCCTAATGAGATGATGGCTGGTGTCCTGTGGTATTTCCTCCCAAATCTGGACCAGGGCATCACTGAGCTCCTGGACAGTCTGAGGTGCAACCTGGTGGTATCAGATGGACTGAAACATGATATCCGAGAGGTGTTCTATTGGATTTAGATCAGGAGAGTGTGGGGGCCATTCAATGGCATCAATTCCTTCATCCTCCAGGAACTGCCTGCATACTCTCGCTACATGAGGCCAGGCATTATCGTGCACCAGGAGGGACCCAGGACCCACTGCACCAGCGTAGGGTCTGACAATGGGTCTGAGGATTTCATCCCAACACCTAAAGGCAGTCAGGGTGCCATTGTCTAGCCTGTAGAGGTCTGTGCGTCCCTCAATGGATATGCCGCCCCAGACCATCACTGACCCACCACCAAAACGGTCATGCTGAACAATGGTACAGGCAGCATAACATTCTCCATGACTTCTCCAGACCCTTTCACGTCTGTCACATGTGCTCAGGGTGAACCAGCCCTCATCTGTGAAAAGCATAGGGCACCAATGGTGGACCTGCCAATTCTGATGTTCAATGGCAAATGCCATTAAAGCTCTGTGGTGTCAGACAGTGAGCACAGGGCCCACTAGAGGATGTTGGGCCCTCAGGCCAACCTCATGAAGTCTGTTTCTGATTGTTTCGTCAGAGACATTCACACCAGTGGCCTGCTGGAGGTCATTTGTAGGGCTCTGGCAGGGGTTATTCTGTCCCTCCTTGCACAAAGGAGCAGATACTGGTCTTGCTGATGGGTTAAGGACCTTCTACAGCCCTGTCCAGCTCTCCTAGAGTAACTTCCTGTCTCCTGGAATTTCCTCCATGCTCTTGAGACTGTTCTGGGAGACACAGCAAACCGTCTGGCAATGGCATGTATTGGTGTGCCATCCTGGAGGAGTTGAACTGCCTGTGCAACCTCTGTAGGGTCCAGGTACCGCCTCATACTACCAGTAGTGACAATGACTCTAGCCAAATGCAAAACTAGTGAAAAACAGTCAGAAGAGATGAGTTGGGAAAAAATGTCAGTGGCCTCCACTTGTAAAACTATTCCTGTTTTGGGTATCATAACACCAAAGCAGCTGAAACTGATTAACAACCCCCTCTGCTACTTAACTGACCAGCTCAATATCCCAGGAGTTTAATTGACGTGATGCTATACTCTGATTAAAAAGTGTTCCTTTAATTTTTTTGAGCAGTGTATGTTGCTCCAAAATTTATTAAAGTAGAACTTTATGTGCAATAGAAAAATGGACAAACAGGCTGGAATTTTAATGCAGAAGAAACATGCTTTGTCTCTTCTAATTTAAAATGACTCACCTGTCCATCCACCCCTGTACAGTCCACTGCACAAATTCAGCAATGCCGAATATGACTTCACTCCTGCACATGCGTAGAAGTGACATCATATTGGCCCAGCCAATGAAAGCGACCTGCTTTTGGTACCCAGAAGCCTGTCAATAGGAAATGTCAGCAGCTAGTGAGGAGCTCCAGGATGATGCATTGCTGGAGCCAAGGTGAGTATAGTTCTACTTTATTGTGCAAAAGTATGACTCAGCCCTTTATGAGAAATGTCAGCTGTACTTTCTGAATGTTTCTTTGAAGAATGGATTGTCAAGTCACTACAAACCAAGTTACCACGCAGGACCGATTTGGATTCTGATTGGAATCTGCAGTGCATATTGGGACTTATTTACAGTGCTCAAGCAACTTTCTTAGTAGCTCAATGAGTATGGGTATGTTCACACAGGCGTAGTCTCTCCCATTGAAAAAAGAAAAGAAGGTGCTACTACCCATCCAGTGCTCATCCCAGGAACTAGGCAGGTGCATGATCCACAATTGCTTATCCATGGCAGAATTAAATCGATCCGCACTGCCGCCATTGCTCTAAAATCTTCTTTTTATTAAATTGACCACAGTAAGCACATCACTGATACAAAGGTTGATGCGTTTCAGCTTAACAAGCCTTAGTCATAACCCATACAGTGGCATGGAACATAGAAAATACATATATATGGTGGGTTGGATAAGGCTCCACCCATTAATTGACCAATCAAGCACATAATCATGGAAAGTAGACAGCCCATATCATGTCACCATAATTAGCAAACACTGAACAAACAAGTTCATATACATCAAAACATTTAAAGAAAAAAAGGAAAATTTGACATTGTACAGCTGCAAGAAAAAGTATGTGAACCCCTTGGGATTACGTGGAGTTTTGCATGAATTGGGAATAAAATGTGCTCTGAACGTCATCTACAGTTGTGGCCAAAATTATTCAACCCCCACTGAAATTGAGTGTTTTGGCCAGTTTGACATTGCTTTTGATCATTCAGTCATCTTGCTTACATTTACATTAAAGAGGCACTTGTAGGTCAGACAAATATAACATAACAGTTATAATGAAATAACCACAAATGTCTTTTCTGTGCTCACAGCATTATCAGTTTTATTCAACCCCCAAGTGACATTCAATCTTAGTACTTAGTACAGCATCCTTTTACAGTTATAACAGCTTTTAAACGTGAAGCATAGCTTGACACAAGTGTCTTGCAGCGATCTACGGGTATCTTCGCCCATTCTTCATGGGCAAAGGCCTCCAGTTCAGTCACATTCTTAGGCTTGCGCACTGCAACTGCTTTCTTTAAGTCCCACCAGAGGTTCTCAATCGGATTTAAGTCTGGTGACTGCGATGGCCACTCCAAAATGTTCCAGCCTTTCCTCTGCAACCATGCTCTAGTGGACTTGGAGGTATGCTTGGGATCATTGTCCTGTTGAAAGGTCCAACGTCTCCCAAGCCTCAGGTGTGTGACGGACTGCATCACGTTTCCATCCAATATCTCCTGGTACTGAAGAGAATTCATGGTACCTTGCACACGCTGAAGCTTCCCTGTACCTGCAGAAGCAAAACAGCCCCAAAGCATGATTGACCCTCCACCATGCTTCACAGTAGGCAAGGTGTTCTTTTCATCATAGGCCTTGTTCTTCCTCCTCCAAACATAGCGTTGATCCATGGGCCCAAACAGTTCTAATTTTGTTTCATCAGTCCACAGAACACTATCCCACAACTTTTGTGGTTTGTCCACATGGCTTTTGGCATACTGCAGTCGACTCTTCTTATTCTTTGGAGACAGCAAGGGGGTACGCCTGGGAGTTCTGGCACGGAGGCCTTCATTACGCAGTGTGCGTCTTATTGTCTGGGCTGAAACTTCTGTACCCACATCTGACAAATCTTTTCTCAGTTCCTCAGCAGTCACACGGGGACTTCTCTCCACTCTACGCTTCAGGTAGCGCACAGCAGTCGAAGTCAGCATCTTCTTTCTGCCACGACCAGGTAGCGTTTCAACAGTGCCCTTTGCCTTGAATTTGCGAATGATGCTTCCTAAGGTGTCTCTTGGTATGTTTAACATCTTTGCAATCTTCTTATAGCCATTGCCCTTCCTGTGAAGAGAAATCACCTCTTCTCTTGTCTTCCTGGACCATTCTCTTGCCTTCACCATGTTTGTAACCACACCAGTAAATGTCTAGAAGGAGCTGAGTATCACAGTCATTTTAAAGCTGCCTAATTGGTGCTTATTATGCTTGATTGCTGCTCGGTGACATCCACAGGTGTTTTCAATACCTGATGGAAAGCACCTGTATGAACCTCTGTTCTTCAGAGTGGTAGTCTTTAAGGGGTTGAATAATTGTGGCAATGAAGAAACCACATAAGAACCATTTACTACTGTATTACATAAACAATTGATGTCATTTTAGTTGCATTTGGGTAGTTACAACGTCCTTGTAGGATTTGATTCTGAATACAATTCCAAATGTACACTATAGTCCCTAAACCCCTTTACAGCATTGGGGGTTGAATAATTTTGGCCACAACTGTAAGTCACAACAATAGAAGAACAGATCTGCTGAACATAATACTACACAAACATTAGATGTTGCCATGGTTTAATTGCACATAACATGTAAACATTCACAGTGCAGGGAGGAAAAAGTATGTGAAGCTTTGAACTTAATAACTGGTTGACCCTCCTTTGGCAGCAATAACCTCAACCAAACATTTCCTGTAGTTGCAGATCAGACCCGCACAACGATCTGGAGTAATTTTGGACCACTCCTCTTCACAAAACTGTTTCAGTGTAGCAATATTCTTGGGATGTCTGGTGTGAATCGCTCTCTTAAGGTCATGTCACAGCATTTCAATCGGGTTGAGGTCAGGACTCTGACTGGGCCACTCCAGAAGGCGTATTCTGTGCTGTTGCAGCCATTGTTTTGTTGAATTACTTGTATGCTTTGGGTCATTGTCCTGTTGCATCACCCATCCTCTGCGGAGCTTCAGTTGGCGGACAGATGGTCGTACGTTTTCCAGCAAAATGTCTTGATAAACTCTGGAATTCATTTTCCCATCAATGACAACAATCCGCCCAGGCCCTGAGTCAGCAAAGCAGACCAAAACCATGATGCTCCCTCCGCCATGTTTTACAGTGGGGATGAGGTTTTGGTGTTGGTGTGCTGTGCCTTTTTTTCTCCACACATAGTGTTGTGTGTTCTTCCCAAACAACTCAATCTTGGTTTCATCTGTCCACAGTGTATTTTGCCAGTAGTGCTGTGGAACATCCAGGTGCTCTTTTGCAAACTTCAAACGTGCTGCAATATTCTTTTTGGACAGCAATGGCTTCCTCCGTGGTGTCCTCCCATGTACTCCATTCTTGTTTAATGTTTTCCTTATTGTAAATGTGTCAACAAAAATGTTAGCATGTGCCAGAGATTTCTGTAGGTCTTTAGATGACACTCTGGGATTCTTCTTTACCTCATGCAGCATTCTGCGCTGTGCTCTTGCAGTCATTTTTACAGGACGACTATGCCTAGGGAGAGTAGCAACAGTGCTAAACTTTCTCCATTTGTAGACAGTCTGTTTTACTGTGGACACATGAACATCAAAGCTTTTGGAGATATTTTTGTAACCCTTTCCAGCTTCATGCAAGTCAACAATTCTTGATCGTAGGTCTTCTGAGAGCTCTTTTCTGCGAGGCATGGTTCACATCAGACCGTGCTTCTTGAAACCAGTAAACCCAAAACAGGTGTGTGTTTTTTAAGGGCAGGACAGCTGTCAGCAACACATCCAATATCATCACACTGATTGGAGTCAAGGTTGGCTCACTCCTGGCTCCAATTAGCTGTGGGAGAAGTCATTAAGCTAGGGCCTCACATACTTTTTCCTCCCTGCACTGTGAATGTTTACATGTTATGTGCAATTAAACCATGGCAACATCTAATGTTTGTGTAGTATTATGTTCAGCAGACTGTGTTCTATTGTTGCGACTTAGATGACGTTCAAAGCACATTTTATGCCCAATTCATGCAAAACTCCACGTAATCCCAAGGGGTTCACATACTTTTTCTTGCAACTGTATATGTAGCTTTGAGGGCAGAGACAGAGAGAAAAAGAAAAAATAAGGCGTCTGAAACTATTACCCAATGTATATAAGACTACAAAATACCGAAGGAAACGTTAAAACAAATGTAGATCCAAATCCCATCTCACATTCAACCCTTGAGGAGATCTAGTCTGTAACCTAAAAATCCACCAAGTCTCTCTATTGAGAAACTTCCTCTTCCTTTTTCTCTCTCTAAATGAATAAGACAGCTTCTCTATGCCTCTGAACCTAAAATCTGAGAGATCACCTCCGTGACAATCCCTGAAATGGCGGGATACATTTGAAATATGCTTGGCATTAAGGTTGTTAGTGTCACAGAATTGCTCTCCAATTCTGGTTCATAAAAAAACATGTGGTACATCCTACATACTGTAATTTGCAAGAGATAAATCACAAAACTAGTGCCACAGTGTATATATTGTTGTATGGGAAACTCTTCCCCAGATGTCAGAGAAGAGAAGGATTTCCCTATTACACTTAAATGGCAATATCTGCAAGTTTTCTTCTTACAGGGATAATTGCCTGTATAAGTTAACCAGGTGGGTTTATGCCTCTTAGTGGAAGAAAGAAAAAGACTGGGTGACAAATGAGTGGGTAAGGTAGGTACCCGTCGGCTAGAAAAACAACCATTAGTTTCTAGATTGCCAGGTTACAGCCAAGATACCGTGTGTGAGTAGGAATTCCACTCTCAACACAATAAACTCCTGAAGCTCAATAGAATAAGAGCTATAACGTTGCAAATGGTATCTGACAGCCTGCAGTCCAGCGTCATGGGGAATCAAAGAATAAAGAGCCCTATCATTCAAAGTAACCCATAAATATGTAGATGACCATTTGATTTGCTGGAAATTGTATAAAACTGTATGGGTATCTTGGCTGTAACCTGGCAATCTAAAAACTAATGGTCTCCTTGTAATGGTTATTGATATGCTTTTTAATGTCTTTTAAATGTGAGTGCATATTTATTGTTCTTCATTTCACCAGTATGTTTTAATAAATGCTACACTTAGCTAGTGGTGCTTTGCTCTCCTTCTTTTTTCTTTTTATACATAGGACTTTAATGAGGTAGGCCTTTCCAAAAAAAAGTGAAATTGGCACTTTGGTACTTCAGATCTACATAATTTAGATTAATGTGTATGCATAGAGGACAAGTAACTGGCCCAAATGTCTGTTGTAGTCCTGTGATCCCTGGAACTTCGAAATATTTATGTGGATTTTCCAAGCTTGAGTAGAGGTCTGGCAATGGCTCATCATTCTGTCAGCCTGTGGTGAAACAGGATAATAGTAAGAAATATTCGATGCCATTTTAGCAAGAATTTCTAAATGAGTGAACAAAACAGTGGAGAACATTCCAATTCTCAGTCCTAAATAATATATCACATACATGTACCTTTCTTTCATATTTCTTTCAAGTCCATTTACCACCACGGCATTAGTATCCGAAAAATAGCACTTGCAGTAGAGGCCTGTTGGAAAAGGACATGAAGCATGCCAAAACATGTGGGCATGTCTACATTTTGAGTTCCATTGCTCACTAGCATGTCCTGGCCACACACTGGATGTGTGCGTGATATTTTTCTTTCATGTTAATGTTTTACAGCCACATTTTCCCTCTACTTCAACCCCTCACACATTAATTGGCTTTTGTAGTTAATTGGAAAATAACTATGAACTCTTTGCTGTCCTTGGTGTCTTCTACTGTCTTTTGGCAGTCCCATAATGCCTGTGCATTGTGCTCCTTGTTCAGTGTGAGTTAAATGAGTTAGATGAAGTTGGGAAAATGTGTTTGGGTGCTTCTTTCCACTTCTGCACAGTTTTGGGGGATGTTCCCATCAAAGGGCTAACTTCCACCTTTTAAGTACATAATATGCAGGCAGCCAAAAACTGCTAAAAAGTACCGAAGATTTAGAGACACTCGAAGCTCCTTTATTCCCATTATGGACTTTCGAGTCCAAGTAAATATTTATTTTAACCTTTTCTGGATGACAAGTGGTTGTTGAAGACCTAGATGACCAGACCAAATATAGCAGCATCAGCATGCATTGTTTAACGTGAATTTTAATGCTAGACATAATAAAGATTTGTTTTTAGGATTTGTAAGAATTTTAATTGGCAAACTGTTTTTAGTAAATATTTTTTCTATGCTGACAAATGGACAAACGTTTTTTAAGCATGTTATGCTTTTAAATCAGTTTTAATGGTTTTGAATGATGTTAAAAATTTTTATTTTTTTTTACATTGCCCTGTGAGAGCTGCTTCCTTCATGCTACAGGTGTAGATGTGCCTCTGTCTGCACAAGGCACAGTGACAGCTGAATTAGCAGATTTTTTTTTTTTTTTAAACAAACCCATGTGAATACCATGATTGGCTGTCATGGTGATCACATGACTGGGAACCAGTTAGTGTTAGTCTTGATTGTCCTCGTGACACCAGCTATGTCAGTGACAACATGGTCTCAGGACTAGGAGAATGCACTGCTGTGGGCTTCTAGTTTCTAAATAATACATAGATTAATGTTCCCTCAGCATGGGCATCACATGTGGGTACGTTCATACTACTGTGGAAGGAAGGAGGTTAAAGTGGTTGTAAAGGCTCAAGGTGTACAAACCTTCTGTGTGCTGCTCCCCCTCAGCCCCCCCAATACTTACCTAAGCCCCATTGCAATCCAGCGATGTGCACAAGAGCCTCAGCTCTCCGTACACCCTCCCGACTCATTGGCTGAGACAGCAGTGGAAGCCATGTGCTCCCACTGCTGTCAATCAGAGACAGTGAGCCAATGAAGAGAGAGAGGGGGCAGGATGGGGCAGGGCCTGCAGGGCATGACATGCAGAGCAGCATCTCAGGAGCGAGCCTGCTTGGGTGCCCCCATAGCAAACTCCTTGCTTGGGCACCTGACAGAAGGAAGGGGCCAGGAGCACCGGCAGGGGGCCCGAGAAGAGGAGGATCGGAGCTGCACTGTGCAAGACCACTACACAGAGCAGGTATGACATGTTTTTTTTTTTTGTTTTTTCTTTAAGAATTGCCTTTAATATTACTTTAACAAAGTAGAGGTAACCAAATTTGAGGTTTACCCCATCACAGCTTAGTACGCAAATTGTGACAACCCTTAGTAGACTTAGGGATCATTAGCTTTAACCTCATCCTCTCAGGTGTAAAGGGAATTTACAGTGTCTTTGTACATATTTCCTTTATTGTTTTCAGGATTAAAGAGGATCTTCAACCTAGAACAAAAACAAATTAAAAGTCAGCAGCTATAAATACAAAAAAATATAAGTCCCAGAAGGCTGCGGGCAAAAACAGGGGGGCCAAACTTCCACTCAGATCACCTAGGCTACATATCAAATCTAGGTCCACCCCAAAAAAGTGATAATATACGAAGTGCGGTAAATGAGGGCACAGGAGGACATAAAGAGCAACGTCTCCTTTAGGGTGAAGTTCCGCTTTAATAAGAACTATTTTAAATTTTTCATTCAAAGCCTAAGTTTAATCTGCTTGTATGTTTCCTTCCCTGGTTCCTCTTTTTCATGCTAATAAAATTTTTAAATTACACCTTTATGTTTCATTACCAACCTATATATTAGACCCAGACGCTAGGTTTTTGTGCTTCTCTATGCAATACAGGCAGAACATAGCTGGTGGGAGGAGCTGACAGGGGGCTATACATAGCTTCCTGAAAACTTGAAACTGCTGTAAAGCCTGCGTGTGATGCATAGCATCCATAAATGGAAAAACTGTAATAAATGTTTTGGGGGGGGGGGGGTTGGCGGCAGGAGGCTAGATGATGCTGGATGTCCACCAGGCAGGAAATGAGGCAGGCTCTATCTAACTTGTGAGGATGGAGGAAGGATGGATGATTGATAGGTCTGCCCCCTACATTCATAAGTTGTGTTTCATTTATACATCCTGTACAGCTTCTATTAATGGTGAAGTTGGGCAGAAGGGACGGGTATTGTCAAGCTCTATTTCTGAGGCCCTTTGACAGCCCCTTAGTTGTATTACCCCCTCCGCACCAGAAGTTTATGGTGGCAGGTGTGTGGGTGGGAAGGGGGGATGATGGGCAGGGGCTAGCAAGATATCCACTAAAATAAAAGAGAAATCAACACAAGGGGCACATCCTACTGAGTAAATCAAGTTCTTTGTGCCTCGTGCTTATAAAAAAGAAACAAAACAAACTTATCTATATACCTTTTCTCCTTTTAGGGTGGGGGGAGAGTTATCAGAATTTAATTTGCATCTTGCTCCTTAGATTGGGGTTAGCAGTATCAGCCCTGAAAGTGTCAATTCTTGAATTCCTAACAAGATATGAAGAATCTCATAAGAGCCACAAATTGCGCAGATGACGAAGAAGACATTATTTTTGCATACTTGATGTGTTTTTCTTTGAATGTTCATTTATGATGTCACAGTTTCTGCAAGTTTTTATTCTCTGTCTGCTCTCCCATTCCTGCATTGATATATAATCTTTTTTTTTCATAGTACCAAATCCTCATTGCTTTGTTGTGGTTTTTGTGTTTACATGACAGTGAGATGCTTCCTCATCTGTGTTCTTTCACACATTTCTGGTCATTCATTGTCCTTTGGATGTGGCTGTCTAGTACAACACATGGTGGTGTCTATAGTGTGTATACTCGTCTTTGGTTTGAGCATTATATATTATTGTAAGGCTGGCAGTACAAAGCATGCATTTTGCTAAAGATGCAACCATTGCGCACGCTGATGATGGGGCTGTGTATGGGTGTAACATTAAAGTAAACCTGTCACAAACTTGAGCTATTTAGACTGGCAGTATGACAAATCTGCAAATACAGAAGCTACCTTCAGTAAAGACATGTTAAAATGGTCAGTAGATCAAAAGAAACAAGTTCAATTTTCATTTTCCTTTGAAAGCTATAGTTGACTCCAGGGGCGGACTGACCATTTGGAAACTCGGGCACTGCCCGAGGGCCCGGGGTCAGTAGGGGGCCCAATGAGATGCCCCTGGTACCTTTTTCATAGGCTTTTCTGAATTTGGGCAAGGACACAGGGGCCACATGATCCCCTATTGCCCGGGGCCCCATGAGTTGTCAGTCCGCCCCTGGTTGACTCCACCCCTCCCATCTATTAAGTTTCTATTGACCATGAAATGAGAAATAATGACAGCCACATGCCAATGCTCTCTATTGTCAGTACTGCCCACCATATTAAAAGACCAATAGGGAAGGATGCAAAGGAGATGGTAGAAGATAGGGCAAAGCAGGAAAAGTTTGACTTTGAATGCAATGTAAGCAGCCCATTAGGATCCATTCATGCCAGGCTGTGCTGCCATAATGTGTATACTGCAACACGCTTTATGGTACTTTGTGGTTAACTGCATTACTGAAGCTGACTTGCAGGAGAAATCATTCTTGCTTTATTTTTCTAACTACAGCGCACTACAGCACTTTAAAAGTGCTGTAGTGTAGGTGATCTCTGTAGACATATTGGGGTCCCTTTTGAAATAAGTGGTGCTGCAACCCATGACAATGTGCTTGGTGTATTATCATACATTGTGGTCTCTTTACCTGCAGACATGGTCATTTTGACACATTGCCACAATGCAGTGGTGTGAACAGACTCTTTCTGTGGATCCACCAAGCCTTTTTGCTGCAAGTAAGCTATGCTTACACATCTTTAAATGTTCAGTTTGAATTTACCAACTTTACTCTTTGCCCACCATTGATCTGAAGGTTATTGCAATAAGATTCTCACTGGAATCTTAGAAGATTCTCACTTGTTCAGAAATTCAGTATGGCAAGTAAATCAAGTCATTTTCTATGTGACTTTTTAAATATCACCCTTTTCATGTTTTAATTATTGTAATATTTATTAGGAGTTATAGATTAGTAGCTACAGTCACAGTTCCCTGCAGTCACTCCCTGCCTAGAATAGAATACAAAGAGTGTTCTATTCCTGCACAAATGAGGTGGATGAAGAACTCCCTCCCCACCAGAGCAATTTATTCTGACAGCAGCACTCGCTGCTGATTTCTACCTCCACCTGATCCTGAATGTATGCGGTTGCTCGTTTTTTGATAGAGATATCCAGTAAAATCTGTGTTAGTCCTTGTCGTCAACTGCAGTGACCTTGTCACCTTCAGCCACCACTGCAGAATTTCAGCTTTCAGAAGCTTTTTCATAAGAACACGTGTTTCTTTGCTAGGTATTCTCAATTAAGCTGTCTCTGCTCAGCAGTACAACATGTTGGATCCCAAGTGTAAGGGAAGCTGTCTCACTGCACTGGGCCTCTCCAGCTTACAATTCAGTAACAGTTCTGGGGTGTCTTGCAGTTTTGTTGTGCCCTGCATGAGTTCATGCACTGAGTCTTCTTTAGCTTCATCATGTGTGCCTCCCAACTTATTCAAGAAGGAGTTCTTTGCAGAATTTATGAGACCAACTTCAATTGTTGACTCAGAATGCAGAGGCTGTAGCTGTGGCAGCCTCTGAGCCTTCTGCTGTAAAGACTCTGTCTAACGAACAGTCTCACAAATCCTTGATAGTTAATTTTGGCCCTGAGAAGGCAGTTGACATAGCTCCCAGGTGCCATCTTACAGATAAAAAAAAATCCTGTAACATCTGCTAGCCCTGTTACCAGTCCCTGAGAGGCCCTAAGACTATCAGAAATTTTCCAATATAGTGTTTAATATAGTGAAGATGTACTGTACAGAGACTAGAAAACAGTTAATAAATTATTCATTCCTCTCAAACGCTTCACAGACCAATACCTGGCTAAGGAGACTTGCCAAACAGTGTCCATTCTCACTGTGGATCCAATGAAATCCCTCCATAATAGAGAACTGACCATACAAGTTGAGGATGCACCCTCAGCAGCAAGTGGTTATCAGTGGCTGCAGCTATGATCCGGGTATCATTTTTATCTGCTGGCAATTGGCTTTCCAATGAAAGTGATCAAGCAGCTATACAGCTGCCTAAATACTTAGACAGTGTTCAGAAGGGACCCCATCACCGCCAACCGCTGCTCTCCAATTCCACCGATGAGCCTGGGACTGCTGTAAGCAATTGAATTGACTGTGCATAGGGGAGATGGAGAAAGATATACGGTGCCTGAATCATAACATAAATATAACAAATATTCCAATATATACAGACAAAACAAGCACAATGTGAAAATAGTGAAAAAACATGTAACTCCGTGAAACAGTCCAAACATCAGATGTTGTGACCAGTAAACAAATGCTCTTGCTGGAAACCTCTACCTTTCCCCTTTGGGCACTCTCTCACCTTAGACATATAACCACAAAGGTAATATATGCACATTCAAATGAATCAGATTCCAGGTTGAAACTGGTGGATGCAGTCAGTATTGGTAATGCAGTTCACAGATAAATTAACATCCGTAAGCCTCCTGGGAATTAACTCAGCAAACCAAGCTGGTTGGCAAACCCAGGCACTCAGGACAAGTATCACAATCCAACCTCAAAAGAGACAAAGGAGAGATGTAGTACTCACTGCTATAACTTTATCATAAAAGGAGTAATATATAGCACTCACAGGAGAAACAGAAGCAAAACTGCATTTACAGACTCCTGGAAGAGAGGTGCTGTTAACTATGAAAGGCTGTGTCTCCTTGATCGTTGTATAAGATATGCCAGGCTACTGACAGTCTCCTTTCTCCAGGATCACTCAGACTCCACCCAACATGCTTGGTTACAATTACCATTATGTTATCCATTTTATTTCTCAGATGAGTCTTCTGTTAGGGAATATGCAAACTTTTTGGTTGAAATGTTAGCCAGTGTAACAGTAAAGTTAAAAGAGTTTTTATGGTGAGCATCTCCTTAGAGCTGCTTTAGACATTCTCGTAAAGGATGTTACTGGGGGTAAGAGTACTCATTTGCCTCCCCAGAAGAAACCTAAACCTCAAGTCAGGAAGACAAACCTGAGGCATGCTAGGAGTGGGCAGGGTTATACTAGGCTGGAAACTGCCTTTTTTGTTTGCTAATGTCCAAATCCTCCTGTAGGAAGCAGCATAACCCAATTGTCTCTGAATCCTGTGTCCAAGAAAAGGAATTTATGGTAGGTATGGTTTTTTAATGTTCTCAAAATAATAATGCAGTTTGGTGAAGTGTGGATTTTAACAATTGGTCCACTTGAAGGTGCCACATACATAACTGACTGTATGTGGACAACTTTTAGCTAATTGTGTACAGTGTATGTATGAATAGATAAAGCATGATAATCATATGAATGATCTCTTTGAAAAGCTGTAAATTGTGATAAAGTTCATAAAACATCCTGTCTTATCAGTGGTGGAATATAATGGACCTATCTGAATACTTTCAAATCATTTAGGGTAATGACAGATGTCCGTCTTCAGAGTATATTTAGCATTGAAAACAAACACTTATTATACCAGAATATACTAGGTGAGAAGCTCTGTGGATAAACATAAATATCTTGGGGTTATTGCAGCAGTGCTTTATTGAAGTCTTCCAAACAGTACAACATGAGCCAGGAATGGGCAAAAAGCTCACTGTGTAGTTGTAAACTGTGGCTCGTGTTCATTGTCAGCCAAGAACAGCATGCAGGGATATCTGCTGTCAATGTTTGATCATTTATCAATATGTGCATTTAACCTAATTTGAATAAATATTTTTGGTTCAGAATTGAATTTCATTTAGTATGTGTGCACAAAAAACACTACTTATTATTTTGCTGCAGGAGTTCCAGTGTTGAATGTAGCTTTACAGGGACCATACAACTTAAAGGGTTAATTCACATTTCTGTACTTTCTTCTGAAAATCCCCCTTGGTTTCCATCACCCCACTCCTCAAGTTCCAAACTGTCTTAACACACAGCTCCTGGGGTTTCTATAAAAGAGAGAAAGATCCATTACGGTTAGAAATAATTCACCAGATTTACTAGATTTACCAAGATGAATAATTTTCTGTGCTGAGAGAGCTGGAGAGTCTGACGATGATGCTTGAATCCCAAAATGTCTGGATATTACATTGCTGGGACATTGCAGGGCCATACAGCCAAAGCACTGCCTCCATAAGACCTTGAGCTGCCTGTAAATGAGCTTTAGGCTACTCTGTAGGCAGGTGTAAATTGTACACAGCTCAAAAAAAATTTAAGGAACACCTTGAAAACCCATCAGAGCTCAATGGGGAAAAATATTAGGCTAGATATCTATACTGATATGGATTGGTTAATATGTTAGGAACGTAAGGATGCCCCATCGTTTCATGGAAATGAAAATTAACAACCTACAGAGGACTAAATTCAAAGATACCCCGAAAATCAAAGTGAAAAAATGATGTAGCAGGCTAGTCTATTTTGATGAAATTTCATTGCAGCAAGTCAAAATGGTACTCAGTAGTTTGTATGGCCCCCATGTGCTTGTATGCATGCCTGACAATGTTGGGGCATGCTCCTAATGATATGACGGCTGGTGTCCTGGGGTATTTCCTCCCAGATCTTTACCAGGGCATCACTGAGCTCCTGGACAGTCTGAGGTGCAACCTGGCATCATCGAATGGGCCGAAACATGATATCCCAGAGGTGTTCTATTGGATTGGTGTTCAGGCCAGTGTGGGGGCCATTCAATGGTATCAATTCCTTCATCCTCCAGGAACTGCCTGCATACTCTTGCTACATGAGGCCAGGCATTGTCATGCACCAGGAGGAACCCAGGACCCACTGCACCAGCGTAGGGTCTGACAATGGGTCCAAGGATTTCATCCCAATACCTAATGGTAGTCAGGGTGTAACGATGTTACTGGCAGCATAACATTCTCTACAGCTTCTCCAGACCCTTTCACATCTGTCACATGTGCTCAGGGTGAACCAGATCTCATCTGTGAAAAGCACAGGGCGCCAGTGGCAGACCTGCCAGTTCTGGTGTTTAATGGCAAATGCCAATCAAGCTCTATGGTGCCGGGCAGTGAGTACAGGGCCCGCTAGAGGACGTCTGGCTCTCAGGCTACACAAAGTCTGTTTCTGATTGTTTGACCAGAGATATATATTCACACCAGTGGCCTGCTGGAGGTCATTTTGTATGGCTCTGGAAGTGCTCATCTTATTCCTTCTTGCACAAAGGAGCAGATATCGGTCCTGCTGATGGGTTAAGGACCTTCTACAGTCCTGCCGAGCTCTCCTAGAGTAACTGCCTGTCTCCTGGAATATCCTCCATGCTCTTGAGACCATGCTGGGAGACACAGCAAACCTTCTGGCAATGGAACGTATTGATGTGCCATCCTGGAGGAGTTGGACTGCCTGTACAACCACTGTAGGGTCCAGGTATTGTCTCATGCCACCAGTAGTGACATTGACCCTAGCCAAATGCAAAACTAGTGAAAAACTGTCAGAAAAGATGAGTAGAGAAAAAAATGTCAGTGGCCTCCATCTGCAAAACCATTCCTGTTTTGGGGGTCATCTCATTGTTGCCCATCTAGTGCAACTGTTGTTAATTTCAATAACACCAAAGCAGCTGAAACTGATTAACAACCCCCTCTGATACTTAACTGACCAGATCAATATCCCAGGAGTTTAATTGACTTGATGCTATACTCTAATTAAAAAGTGTTCTTTTAATTTTATTGAGCAGTGTATGTTGCTCCAACATGTATTAAATGGGAGGGGGTTGGTCCAGGGAGGAGGAAGAGATTGGTCAAGGGATAGAAAGGGACCATACATGGAGAGATTTAGTGCCAAACCTAACTGAGGTTTCCCTTTGGTGGGACTCTGATTAGGACTATTAAGAGTCACACTAAGAGGAACTGCTACAAAGCTAGAGGTATGAGACACTACAGCATAGCCATAAAGACTCTGCCATATGTTAAAGAGGAACACTGTTTACTTAATTAACCTGTTGCACAGGATTATACAGGATTTATATAGCACCAACAGTTTTCACAGTCCTTTACAATATAAAGGGAGACAGTACAGCTACAAATGCAATAAAATACAAGAGGGTTAAGAGGGCCCTGCTCAAAAGAGCTTACAATCTGATAGTTTGGGGCAAGTGGTACAAAAGGTAATAACTGTGAGAGATGAGCTGATGAAAGAATTAAAAGTTCAATTGTTAAGTGGAGGCAGGATAAGCTTTCCTGAAGAAATTTGTTTTCAGGGATCGCCTAGGTAGAGTTCCAGAGGATGGGAAAGGCTCTGGAGAAGTCCTGGAGATGAGCATACGATGATGAGACAAGAGAGCTAGACAACTGGAGGTCTTGGGAAGAGCAGAGAGGACAGTTTGGGTGATATTTGAGACAAGACTAGTGATGTAGCTCAAATCAGAGTTGTGGATGGCTTTGTATATTGTTACTATTTTGAATTTAATTTGCTTGGCAATCGGAAGCCAGTAGAGGGATTGGAAAGAGAGGTGTCAGACACTGAGCGGTTGGTAGGGTTGATGAGTCTGGTAGCAGCATTCATGATAGACTGAAGGGGGATACAGGTAGGCCTAAGAGTAAGGAGTTGCAATCGTCAAGGCGAGAGATAAGTGGTTTCATTAGTTAAAAAGGGGTGAATTTTAGAGATGTTACAGAGGTGAAGTCTACAAGCTTTTGACAGTGATTGGATATAGGGCTGAAAGGACAGGTTAGAGTCTAGGATTACATCTAGTACCCTGGTGTGAAGGGAGGGACTGATAGCTCTATTTTTTATCTTTATTGAAAGGTCATTGAGGAGGGCATGAGCAGTGGGGAACGGGGGAACATTACAATCTTGGTTTTAGAAAGATTTAGTTTGAGGAAGTGGTGTGACATCCATGTTGATATGTCAGTTACTAAGTTAGTAATGGGAAAAGAGACTGAAGGAGAGAGGTGAGGAGTAGAGATATATTTTTGAGTATCAATAAACAAAGTACCTGGTCAACCACATGCCGCCTGCCCGCATTGTACTGCGGACGAGTGAAGGCTACTAGAAGAGCGACATACCCGTACTTCACTCTGCTCTTCCAGGTTTGGTCATGCATATGTGCTGCATGAGAGGCATTTTTTGGATGTCCTCTCTGGTACCCCAACCCAAAGGTCACCCCAAAGAAGATCTAGTGTCTGTAGTAGACACAGAATAAGACATCAAGGACTGCTTCTGTCCCTACCACACACTAGTGAAGTATTAGTGTAGGGTACAGCATGGCACAGTCTAGGGCACATTGTCATCCACAGTTAAAAAAAGAACGTATATGTTGAAGCATGGGGACCTGGGGTTGTCAGTGGGCGGATCGTTCCTATGCTTCAGCATACAGTATATATTTTAAATTTTTTTGGCACAGATTTAAAAAAAAGCTGTTGTTTTATTGAGTTAAAGGTTCACCTTTTCTTCTCCTAAATTACAGTTCCCTTATGTGCCAATCTGGCATTAATGTACTTTAAAAAATTTAAAAGCTTTCCATTTTTTCTAACACCTTTATGTCAGAGTTCAGATGGCTGTATAAAAAGCTTCTCCATTAATTCTTTTTCAGATTTCAACAAAAACAGTTGTTGTTTTATTGAGTTAATGAACTATAGTGTTTTATTGTTAACTAGAGATGAGCGAATTTCTCAAAAATTCGATTCGGCTGATTCGGCGAATTCCAGTGTGAAATTCGATTCGATGCGAATTTCTTCGCTACGAAGATGACTTATAAAAAGGGTTTCTAGGCTTCAGAGAGCCTTTAAATTAGTGCAGAACACTGTACCTTTAATTTAAATGCCCTTGGAGATGAGGAAAGAGAAGGAGAAGGAGAAGGAGAAGGATGAGAAGAAAAAGGATGAGAAGAAGGAGAAGGAGAAGGATGAGAAGAAGGAGAAGGAGAAGGATGAGAAGAAGGAGAAGGAGAAGGATGAGAAGAAGGAGAAGGAGAAGGATGAGGAGAAGAAGGATGAGGAGAAGGAGAAGGATGAGAAGAAGGAGAAGGATGAGAAGAAGGAGAAGGAGAAGGATGAGAAGGAGAAGGATGAGGAGAAGGAGAAGGATGAGAAGATGGAGAAGGAGAAGGATGAGAAGAAGGAGAAGGAGAAGGATGAGAAGAAGGAGAAGGAGAAGGATGAGAAGAAGGAGAAGGATGAGGAGAAGGAGAAGGATGAGAAGAAGGAGAAGGATGAGAAGAAGGAGAAGGATGAGAAGAAGGAGAAGGATGAGAAGAAGGATGAGAAGGAGAAGGAGAAGGATGAGAAGAAGGAGAAGGATGAGAAGGAGAAGGATGAGAAGAAGGAGAAGGAGAAGGAGAAGGAGAAGCAGAAGGAGAAGGATGAGAAGAAGGAAAAGGAGAAGGATGAGAAGATGGAGAAGGAGAAGGATGAGAAGAAGGAGAAGGAGAAGGATGAGAAGGAGAAGGATGAGAAGAAGGAGAAGGATGAGAAGATGGAGAAGGAGAAGGATGAGAAGAAGGAGAAGGATGAGAAGAAGGAGAAGGAGAAGGATGAGAAGAAGGAGAAGGAGAAGGATGAGAAGGAGAAGGATGAAAAGAAGGAGAAGGAGAAGGATGAGAAGAAGGAGAAGGAGAAGAATGAGAAGAAGGAGAAGGATGAGAAGAAGAAGGATGAGAAGGATGAGAAGGATGAGAAGAAGGAGAAGGATGAGAAGAAGGACAGTTCTGTGACAGTTTCTGTCTATTTCTGACAGTTCTGGGACATTCACTCCATACAGCTGTTTCAACCGCTGTATGGAGGGAATGTCATGGAACTGTCAGAAATAGACTATTTCTGACAGTTCTGGGACTGTCCTTCCATACAGCGGTTGAAACATTGTATGTATTTGTTTCCATAAATGGATCCATTTATGGAAACAAATAGATACAATGTTTCAACCGCTGTATGGAAGGACAGTCCCAGAACTGTCATTAATAGTCTATTTCTGACAGTTCCATGACATTCCCTCCATACAGCGGTTGAAACAGCTGTATGGAGTGAATGTCCCAGAACTGTCAGAAATAGACTATTTATGACAGTTCTGGGACTGTCCTTCCATACAGCGGTTGAAACATTGTATCTATTTTTTTCCATAAATGACATTCTGCAAATACACTTAGAGGAGCGCTGCAGATACACTTTTTGCCGGCTTGGAATTAATCTTATTTTCATCCTACTTCTTCTTCTTCATCCTCATCCTCATAAGAAGAAAAAGAAGAAGTAGGATGAAAATAAGAATAATTCCAAGCCGGCAAAAAGTGTATCTGCAGCGCTCCTCTAAGTGTATCTGCAGAATGTCATTTATGGAAAAAAATAGATACAATGTTTCAACCGCTGTATGGAGTGAATGTCCCAGAACTGTCATAAATAGTCTATTTCTGACAGTTCTGGGACATTCACTCCATACAGCTGTTTCAACCGCTGTATGGAGGGAATGTCATAGAACTGTCAGAAATAGACTATTTATGACAGTTCTGGGACTGTCCTTCCATACAGCGGTTGAAACATTGTATGTATTTGTTTCCATAAATGGATCCATTTATGGAAACAAATACATACAATGTTTCAACCGCTGTATGGAAGGACAGTCCCAGAACTGTCATAAATAGTCTATTTCTGATCTGGATCCATTTATGGAAACAAATACATACAATGTTTCAACCGCTGTATGGAAGGACAGTCCCAGAACTGTCATTAATAGTCTATTTCTGACAGTTCTATGACATTCCCTCCATACAGCGGTTGAAACAGCTGTATGGAGGTAATGTCCCAGAACTGTCAGAAATAGACTATTTCTGACAGTTCTGGGACATTCCCTCCATACAGCGGTTTCCGGCAAAAAGTGTATGTGCAGAGTTCCTCTATTCTGCAGATACACTTAGAGGAGCTCTGCAGATACACTTAGAGGAGCTCTGCACATACACTTTTTGCCGGCTTGGAATTATTCTTATTTTCATCCTACTTCTTCTTCTTCTTCTTCTTCATCCTCATCCTCATCCTCATCCTCTTCTTCTTCTTCTTCTGAGGATGAGGATGAGGATGAAGAAGAAGAAGAAGAAGAAGAAGTAGGATGAAAATAAGATTAATTCCAAGCCGGCAAAAAGTGTATGTGCAGAGCTCCTCTAAGTGTATCTGCAGAATAGAGGAACTCTGCACATACACTTTTTGCCGGCTTGCAATTATTCTTATTTTCATCCTACTTCTTCTTCTTCTTCTTCTTCTTCTTCATCCTCTTCTTCTTCTTCTGAGGATGAGGATAAAGAAGAAGAAGAAGAAGAAGAAGTAGGATGAAAATAAGATTAATTCCAAACAGGCAAAAAGTGTATGTGCAGAGCTCCTCTAAGTGTATCTGCAGAATAGAGGAACTCTGCACATACACTTTTTGCCGGCTTGGAATTATTCTTATTTTCATCCTACTGCTTCTTCTTCTTCATCCTCATCCTCATCCTCAGAAGAAGAGGATGAGGATGAGGAAGAAGAAGAAGAAGAAGTAGGATGAAAAGAAGAATAATTCCAAGCCGGCAAAAAGTGTATGTGCAGAGTTCCTCTATTTCTGACAGTTCTCTCACAGCTTCTTCACATGTACAGCGGTTGAAACATCTGTATCCTAAATGGAAACTAATAGATACAAATTGTATCTATTAGTTTCCATTTAGGATACAGATGTTTCAACCGCTGTACATGTGAAGAAGCTGTGAGAGAACTGTCAGAAATAGAGGAACTCTGCACATACACTTTTTGCCGGCTTGGAATTATTCTTCTTTTCATCCTACTTCTTCTTCTTCTTCTTCATCCTCATCCTCATCCTCTTCTTCTGAGGATGAAGATGAAGAAGAAGTAGGATGAAAAGAAGAATAATTCCAAGCCGGCAAAAAGTGTATGTGCAGAGTTCCTCTATTTCTGACAGTTCTCTCACAGCTTCTTCACATGAACAGTGGTTGAAACATCTGTATCCTAAATGTAAACTAATAGATACAATGTTTCAACCGCTAAACATGTGTTCCTTCTGTCAGAGAACTGTCAGAAATAGCGGAGCTCACTGCAGGGACACTTTTGCCGGCTGATCGGGAAATGTTCGATTCGCGCACCCGAAGTAGGCAAAATTTCGGTTTCGCCGCGAATCGAATATTTCCTGAAATTCGACTCGAATTCCGGTTCGCCTGGTTCGATTCGCTCATCTCTATTGTTAACCGTTGTTGTTTGCTTTGCAGGAATGCAGCATTGATCTGTTTTTTTCTGACAGCAACAGGGTTTTGCTCTCAGAATATACATCAGTGCGTGCAGCACTGCTGGAGGATATTTCTCATCCGCAGTTAAAAATAATAATGTATATGCCAAAGCATTTAACTTTTTTTGGCAGAGATTTCTTCATCCGTATCAATCGATGTGAATGGAGGAATCTTTTACACTCTTTTTTCGTTCAGCCCCCAGGCTGATCGAAAAAAAGAACATTACTTGTATGCCCAACATTAGAAGTAGGTGGATGCAGGACAGAATATTCAAATGGTGGGCATACCATATACTTTTTCTAGCAGAGATTTCTTCATCTGCATTGATCTATATGCATGGAAGAATCTGTAAGGTTCTCTTTTTTCATTCAGCCCATAGGCTGAATGAAAAAAAAAGAACATTAGATATACATTAGATATATGCCCAACAAGGACCAGTGACATACTAGTACATTGCTGGATTTGAGTGATTATACCAGGATGATAGCTGCAGCTTCAGGCATCACCCTGGTATCTTTTTTTTCAGCTGGCGGTTGACTTTCTTGTAAAAGCAATCCTATTGGCTAATTAGCTGCTTTTACAAGCAGCGGGAGGGGACATCCCCCTGCTGCCTTCCATGGCCTTCTCAGGTTCTTCTGTCCCACTGGGGACCCTGAGAATGCAACTGGCTGTTCTGCCTGCTGACCATAGAGCTGATCAAAGACTGAAATGGCTCAAAACATCTCTCTGGCCTCAGAAACCAGAAGCAACGAGCATTTCATCACTTTGGTTTCGCCTGATATAAACAGCACTATTTTTTTAAATTGGAAAAGCACCTGATCACGCTGATCTTGGTGTGATCACATGCTTTAAGGGCAGAGGAGAGATCTAGAGTCTAACAGACCCCAGATTTCTCAGAAAAGAGTACCTGTCACTGCCCGTTGCTATCATAGGGGATATGTACATTCCCTGTGATAACAAAAAAATGTGATTAAAAAAAATGAAAGGGACAGTGTAAAAATAAAAAAAGCAAAATAAATAATTAAAGAATAAATTTAAATCCCCCCGTTCCCCCTCCCCCATGGTTGTGTGCAAAGGCGAACGCAATCGTGTGTCCCCTGTCTGTATGTAAACACCAGTTGCACCATGCATGTGAGGTATCACCGCCAACATCCGATCAAGGGCAATAATTCTAGTACTAGACCTCCTGTGTAAATCTAAAGTGGTTAACCTGTAAAGATCTTTAAAACGTTGCTTATGGATATTAAACATTTACATAGTTTTTCGTCGTTGCACGGTTGTGCGCATGTCATGTTTCTATACCACATGTAAGAGAAGTTTTGGCAGTTTAGCCACGTACAGGGCCCCAAAATCCTTTTCTCACTACACTTCCTGACTACCTATCGCAGTTTCAGAGGCCCTGAAATGCCAGGATAGTACAAACACCCCCCAAATTACATCTTTTTTGGAAAATAATTAAAGAAAAAACCCCAAAACCGGCTGGGTATAGCCCAGGGGTTTGGCAAAAGCAGTTACTAGAATGGCAAATGAGGCGTACAATGATTAACCTAAACAATACTGTTATTCATAATATCAAAGAGATAAAATCCTTTTATCAAAAATACCTCAATTATAAAGACACACAGTGCTTATTCACCAAAACAAAAAACACCAAAGTGTATAAAAACACTGTACACCAATTAGACGTCCAGACATCAATAAATACTGAGTATTTATAAGTACATATATGCCTTGCACAAGAATCCAGCGCAATCGCTGCATCTAGGCCTTAAACCAATCAAACTAATTTTAGCAGGAAATGCAATGGGCCCTACGCTATTGTCTACTCCTGCTAATTCAACTCAATGAAGGCTAGTGCACTGAATACCCCCATATACAGTGAGGAACAGAAGTATTTGAACACCCTGCGATTTTACAAGTTCTCCCACTTAGAAATCATGGAGGGGTCTGAAATTCATATTGTAGGTGCATTCCCACTCTGAGAGACAGAATTAAAAAAAAAATCAGGAAATCACATTGTATGATTTTTAAAGAATTTATTTGTCTTGCACTTCTAAATATAAGTATTTGAACACCTGAGAAAATCAGTGTTAATATTTGGTACAGAAGCCTTTGTTTGCAATTACAGAGGTCAAACGTTTCCTGTAGTTCTTGACCAGGTTTTCACACACTGCAACAGGGATTTTGGCCCACTCCTCCACACAGATCCCCTCTAGATCTGTCAGGTTTCGGGGCTGTCGCTGAGCAACACCGAGTTTCAGCTCCCTCCAAATATGTTCTATTGGATTTAGGTCTGGAGACTGGCTAGGCCACTCCAGAACCTTGATTCTTACGGAGTCACTCCTTGGTTATCCTGGCTGTGTGCTTCGGGTCGTTGTCATGTTGGAAGACCCAGCCACAACCCATCTTCAATACTCTGACTGAGGCAAGGAGGTTGTTGCTCAAAATCTCACAATAAATTGCCCCATTCATCCTCTCCTTAATACAGTGCAGTCATCCTTTCCCCTTCGCAGAAAAGCACCCACAAAGCATGATGTTACCACCCCCATGCTTCACAGTAGGGATGGTGTTCTTGGGATGCAACTCATCCTTCTTTTTCCTCCAAACACGACGAGTGAAGTTTAGACCAAAAAGTTCTACTTTGGTCTCATCTGACCACATGACTTTCTCCAATGCCTCCTCTGGATCATCCAGATGGTCATTGGCAAAGTTCAGATGGGCCTGGACATGTGATGACTTGAGCAGGGGAACTTTCCATGCAATGCATGATTTGAAACCATGACGGCATAGTGTTCTACTGACAGTGACCTTTTAAACTGTGGTCCCAGCTCTCTTCATGTCATTGACCAGCTCCACCCTTGTAGTTCTGGGCTGATTCCTCATCTTTCTTATCAGTGATACCCCACGAGGTGAGATCTTGCATGGAGCCCCAGTCCGAGGGAGAATGACAGTCTCCTTTAGCCTCTTCCATTTTCTAACAATTGTTCCAACAGTTGATCTATTTTCACCAAGCTGCTTGGCAATTGCCCCATAGCCCTTTCCAGCCTTGAGGTCCACAGTTTTGTCTCTGGTGTCTTTACAGCTCTTTGGTCTTGCCCATTGTAGTAGTTGGAGTCTGACTGACTGTGGGGTGGACAGGTGTCTTTAAAGAGCTCAGACAGGTGCTACTAAGTTAGATTAATGAGTGAAGTAGAGGTGGACTTTTTAAAGGCACAGTAACAGGTCTTTGAGAGCCAGAATTCTTGCTGTTTCTTAGGTGTTCAAATACTTATGTTCAGCAGTGCAAGACAAATAAATTCTTTAAAAACATACAATATGATTTCCTGAATTTTTTTTTTTAATTCTGTCTCTCAGAGTGGGAATGCACCTACAATGTGAATTTCAGACCCCTTTATGATTTCTAAGTGGGAGAACTTGCAAAATCGCAGGGTGCTCAAATACTTCTGTTCCTCACTGTATAGTAATTTCAATATGTTTTTGCGGACCAGTCAAGAATGGACTATTCTAGTACCCATCGCATGTGTAAGCAATATATCATTTAAATGACAACTTTGTGTAAAAAAAAACAATTTTTTTTGTCATTTTCCAAAAACTTGTGGCAAAAATAAAATCTACCATGGACTCAACTTGAATCTCAGTAAATAGCTTGAGGTGTCTATTTTCTGAAAAGGGGTCATTTGGGGGAATTTGTGCTATCCTGACATTTCAGGGCCTCTTAAAGTGTAACAGGCACTGAGGAAGGGAAATGAGGAAATTATGCAATTTGAAAGGGCTTTTCGGTCTCCATTGCTTTTCGGTCTGCATAGGTGACTAGGTTCCAAACACATTTGGTATCCCCATACTCAAGAGAATCAGTAAAATGTATTTTAGGGTGTCCTTCCATATATATTCATGGCATGTGTGATTAATATATTATTTAAGTGACAACTTTGTGTAAAAAAATATATTTTTTTTTGTCATTTTCCAAAAACTGTAGTAAAATAAAAACTTCCATTGACTCAACATGCCTCTCAGCATATAGTTTGGGGTGTCTACTTTGCAAAAAGAAGTCATTTGGGGGTGGGGGAGTTGTGCTATCCTGAAATTTCAGAGCCTCTGAAACTGTGATAGGTAGTGAGGAAGTGAAATGAGGAAATTATGCACCTTCAGGCTTTCAAAGGGGTCATTGCATTTCTGTATCCTGTATGTAGCTAGACATGACAAAAAAACAAAGTCGGCTACAAAAAAATGAAATCTTCTATGGGCTCAACATGCCTCTCAGAACATTTCTTGGTGTATCTACTTTTCAAAAAGGGGTCATTTGGGGGGCTTTTCTACTGTTCTGGCATTTTAGCACCTCAAGAATTGTGATAGGCATTCAGAAAGTAAAAGCTGCGTAAATTTCAATATATATACCATAGTTTGTAGACATTTAACTTTCACAAAAACAAATTAATATTATAATAATCTGATCATTAGTACGATTTTCATTTAATTAGTACAGTTTTCATCCAAAAATGCAATACAAATAAATTAATCACTTCCGATTTTTTTATTCTGTCATACAAGAATTTTCGCAACTTTAGTAACCTCTTCACATTCGTTATGAGATTAGCATGCCAAAAAAATTGGACATCACTCATCCGATATTCTAATAGTGTGTATGGGGCCTAAGACAGAAAAATGTTTATGATGTACACATGGAATTAGTTAACCCTTAATTAATCTGGACATGTTTATTTAACCTATATTTTACTATTTAACCCATTAATTTAAGTAGATCACCCTGTATAAGCACTATTTGTAACAGTTTCACCTCCTGTTCCATGTTTCCATTTTCAATTATTTGTTAAAAAACAGAGTACTGTTAAAAATACGTGATTTAGGGTTTATGTGTTTTATTGTAAACCAATAAGAACTTTAAATTATCAATGCATTATAAGAAAAATGAACTATATGCAAAATGTAAAAAATAAACAAAAAACTTTATTTCTTTTGTAAATAACTTTAACATGCTTTGTACCAAAAATGTAATTATAGTGTTGCAGTAAATAGAACAAGCAGCAGAATAAAATATATATGTTTCCCCACCTTAATGGTACTTGTTCAAAATATTACTGATCAAACTTGAAAACATTTATTTTTTTACAATTTGTTACTCTCTATTTTCCCCCTTAAAATGCAAATAAATGTCACAAATAAATGTAACAAATTCTCAGATCACAAGAAAACCCCATTTGTCCCCAAAAGAAGTATATGTATAAATTTTGTATCATAAGTAACTATGACGTTCTATAACTACTGAAGTAAAAATTAGGTTATAGACTCATGAATAGAACACATAGCGTAAATGTAAAAATATTGTCTAGTCTATAGGGGGTAAACAGGTGTGAAAGATGAAGTGGTCAAAGGTTACAGAGTGATAGTGAAATCTTAGTGTATAGGAATGAAGAATGAAGTATAAACCTTCATGTTAACATGGGTACTAAGGAGTAACAAGTAAAAGGAAGGGGAAGCAGCCAGTTCAAGAGAGGAGGCGGCTATGGCTAGCGACAGAGGTTCTGTTGTAGGGGTAGATTGGTGGCTGTATGGTCTTTCCTTCTAAGTGGCAGGGACCTCATGTTAGGGCCTGCTGCTTAGCAGAACTCTCCTATGGACCCTATGGAGTAAGCCTGGACAATGAGTGTGCAAGGTCTTGCAAAGTATACAGTATCTTCCCTGCATGTCTTTGGGTTGAAGAGTAAATATAACGTGTAAAAGAAATGGTTGAGGAAAATCAGTGTTGCATGCTATTTCCCTCAAAATGACTTTGTATTCAGTGCCGAGACAGGTGTCACTGGCAAATGACAAAATGTTATCCTTCTGGTGTGGTGCCTGGTGCAGTAGTGTGGCCTCCGGCCACATGGGGTGTATTAACTTGCACAAGAGAGAGATAAACAGCCTCAGGCTAACACTTGGTGAAAGTGTTGGTTGCATGCAGTTCTCCCATGCACCACTCAACAACTTTCCCACCACTCCTATTGCAGCTGGCATCTTCTTTGTAGACAACAGATCCCCCTCTCTTGCCCAGTCACTTACTGGTCTTGAGATCTGCCCTTCCCCCATATGATGGACAGTGTTCTGCTGCTTCCATGGCAAGTTTGGAGGCTATTAGGACAGGACTTACTAATGCAAGTTCTGGCAAGCTGGAACCTATCATCAGAGTGCTAGGCCTTTTTTTCAGAGGATCGTGGTGTGCTTAGGCAAAAGTGTCTGCTGTACTTCAGGTCCCTATCTCCTAGGAGACTACCTACTAGTAGGAAAAGGGCTTCTGAATATCATTAGACATGCAAGCTTACACTCACCGGACACTTTATTAGCTACACCTTTGCTAGCACCAAGAAACAATTCCCCACACCAATACACCACCACCACCAGCCTGAACCGTTGATACAAGGCAGATGGATCAATGCTTTCATGTTGTTTATGCCAAATTCTGACACTACCATCTGAATGTTGCAGCAAGCAGTCTGCCCATTCTCCTCTGACATCAACAAGGCATTTTCGTCCATGCAACAGCCACTCGCTGGATATTTTCTCTTTTTCAGACCATTCTCTGTAAATCCTAGAGATGGTTTGTGCATTAAACTCCCTTTAGATCAGCAGTTTTAGAAATACTCAGACCAGCCCACCTGACACCATCAACCATGCCATGTTCAAAGTCACTTAAATCCTTTCTTCCCCATTCTGATGCTCAGTTTGAAATTCAGCAAGTCGTCTCCGCCACATCTACATGCCTAAATGCATTGAGTTGCTGCCATGTGATTGGCTGATTAGCAATTTGTGTTACCAAGCAATTGAACAGGTGTACTTAATTAAATGGCCGGTGAGTGTAAAATGACTGCCATCAACTGCCACTAGGTAGAATGTTCATTCTGGGACAGTTAGTGCAATTGCCTCCCTGCCCCTATGACCTGTCAATTATCCCATCAGTAATTCAGTGAAAGTTGAGATCTGGCTTGATGAATATATAGATCTGGTACATTTGCTTCCTTCCACTGAATATTTTCTGAGTAACCTGATAGGAAGGCTGCTGATAAGGTGGGGGATGATAGACATTAGGACTTTTAATAACTGGCTCCAAGCCAAGCTAGTTGAAAATTTCCTGAAAAGAGCAGTGGACTTTTTTGTAACATATTGACACAATTTAGGCCTGTATCCTATAGCCCATAAAAACTTCCCTGCTCTGTCAATTCTGGGCAAAGAAAAGACTTGTGTTTTGCCTTTGAAAAGAGAGAGATAGGCATTTCTGGCCAAATGATTAATGATATTGTTACTCCTGAGGAGGCAGCAATGTTCACTATGAAATGTGTTGAGTTTTTTTTAAACATTATTTTTATTAAATTAGAGTTTCATTTGAATTATATTTTTGCTGGAATAAATTCCTTTGAATCTCACATCTTTTGGACACATGAATAGTCAGCTGTTTTAGACATAGTTTATTTCGCCTGGCATCTAAAGCAGGTGAGTCTTTCCATGTGGACGCTTCTCTGGTATTTGACTCTGCTACACTGTGATGCAATCTTCCTTTATTCAGAAAGCAATCAAAAGCTTATATAGTGAAAATGTTCCAGAATGGAGTTTTGAAATCTTCTGCGTTACGAATCATTCTGATGTGAATGATTACTTTTAAATTTAATTGCTACACATTATTGTGTTTTCCCAGCCATTGAAAGAGGTGGGCACCATACACCAATACACCCTGTCTCTTTATTATTTCCTTTCAGTTTGTACCCCTTTTGGTAGTTATGTTGTGGTTGCTTGTCTATCCAAAAGTCTGCCTATTTTGGATCTCCATGCTCCCCTCTATTTCTTGGGGATTTTAGAACTCTGGACTATGTTTTGCCTTTAACAAAAGAACTTTAAATGGAATGCTTAGTGCAAATATAAACATGATTGCACATTTTGCTCAGATCAACACCTTTTAAGTGTTTTAATGTGACTAATTAGCAAGCTGACAGAGAGCTTTCTCTCATTTGCACCCATGCCAGTGAGCCCATAACATTTAGTTTTGGCTGTTAATATACCCAGGCAGCAAGATGGCAGTGCTGTTAATTGATAGTTTTACTTTTGGTTTTCATTTGCCATCCTTTAAGGGTTCTGGTTTTGGTTAACAATTTAAGTTCGGTTAATGGTTTCGAACATAAAATTGGTTAAAAAGCTCCTACATAAACTCTGTCTTGATAAAATTGCTGGGTTGTTTTCAGTCCTACTTTTTTTATTCATTTTAGGATTTCCCCACTAGGTCTAGTACCTAAAAAAAAAAAAAAAAAAAAAAAAAAAACTGAACTATTTTAGAATTATTCACTATTTGTCGCTCCCAAATGTTACTTCACTTAATGATGATATTGTTCCTGATATATTCTCGGTCACTTACTTATCATTTTGATGATGTTTACTTTAAAATTAGACCCTGGATAGAAGCCACTCTTTGGCTAAAGCAGATATTCAGTCTTTGTTTATGCTTTTGCCTATACATCTTAAATATTTTAATTATGTTTTTACAGAATATTAAGAGCTTTCAATGTGCCACATCCAATTAAGATTATGAAAAGAAACAGCTGCTAGAACCTAGACAGTATAATGGCAGACTCTATAGGCACTACATGAGACCACACTTTATTTCATTAAAAAAGTATATATTTTATTCTACCTAAATGTAAAACAATTTAGAATGCATTGAAACATTTCATACGTTAAACAAGGGGGATTGAAAAAAAGTCCTCCAGAAGATGCAAAACGTCCTCTTTTCAGTTAATTATGTAACCACATAAACTGTGTTTATAGCTTGCCCAGCTTCAACGGTCAACACTTTTCACATATAGCTTCCTCAGGACCATATGTTAGAGAAGGTAAAACACTAACATTATAAAAAAAAAAATGGTGACATACATTAGTACATACAGTATATCACAAAAAGATCAAGAATCGGACAGTTAAGTCTAAAATAGGCAAAAAATTTAAACATAGGCTCAGATTAGTAGGGCATACTGCAGAAGGACCCAAATGCAGCTGTCAAGCTGGTCAAGCTATAAACACAGTTTATGTGGTTACATAATTAACTGAAAAGAGGAGGTTGTGTATCTTCTCAATCTCCCTTGTTTTTAATGTATGAAATGTTTCAAGGCACTCTAAATTGTTATACATCAATGTAGAATAAAATAAAATCTATACTTTTTTAATGAAATAAAGTGTGGTCTCATGTAGTGCCTATAAGGTCTGCCATTATGCTGTCTAGATTCTAGCAGCTGTTTCTTTTCATAATTATTTCTTTAATTTTTTCATTGATGGGTTTTCCTTTTTTAACAGGTCAGTGTCAATGAGTTGTTCCCTCTTATGTTATTATTTTGGTAACATTTCTAGACTGTATGGTTAAGAAAGTAGCAGGTTCAATAAAGTGATCCATTATTTGGATGAGTTTCTAATAATTATAGGTTCTGCAGGTTGTTACAAATGCTCTGAAGCTTTCTTCCATTTGTTTCCATTTTGGTGTCTCTTTATCATTTGAAAAGTTTGTCCGCCCGATGACCTGCCTTACATTTCTAGGTATTAATATTGACATGATTTTAATAGAGTTCAGATTGCTTTTAAAGAAAGTGGACAAGCCAAAGTCTTTGGTCCTAGGCATGCTTTAAAAAAAAAGTTATTGTTAAAGAAACTCAATCTTTCTCTTGGTCCTTTAGCTTTTGATATACATATCATCTCTATGGAATGTATTTTCTTTCATAAATTTTGTGTATCACTGCTTTACGTCTGCTTATGCACATGTTCACTTGCTTTCTGTTTTAAAAAAAGATGAATGATTGGGGATTTTTACATAACTTTAGTGGATACTTGCTTTCGCTGGAGGAGTTTGTAATGGGTAAAGACTTTAGCTTTTCCACTGATGCTGTTGCGGCTTCGGGGTTTTGTGCATTGTGGTATGGACAATGGTGCTCTGGAAATTGCACACTGACTGGATAAGTAAGGGATTTACCAAAATATTGTTATATTGCAAGTATTCCCTTTTAGTTGTGGCAGTTGAAATTTGGTGTGATCAATTTACGAAACAATGAAACAAAGGGGTTCTCTATACTTTAAACTGCATATCCTCTAAAACACTTCTCATTTTCCAGCTTCGAAAATATCTGGTTTTGAAATGTTTACAGTGTTATCTATGGCATATACATGAAAATGAAGGCCAGATCAGTACACCATCTGCATTCTCATGAGGATCTAAAGGCAAAGGATTATCATTGCCTTCTATTGCACCTGTGTTCACTCAGGGAGTGGTTTTAAAGGTGGTTCTGGTTGTGACACATGTAAAGACAGCACAAAAATCAAATATGTATTGTTATCTTTATGGTGCATTGTTACATGATGAGTTTTGTAATTGCCTGACTGTACTTTCTTTATTGCTTACTTTTTACAGCAATTTCATCGTTCTATGCTGAGGAAGTCTGTGAAACGTGTTAAGATGGATTGCTGCTTCACCATGGCCATGACATTGAAAAATATGTATGATGACACTTATCTATGATAAAAAGGTTAACCATTTCAAGACCAGACCGTTTCACCCCCTTCCTGCTCAGGCCATTTTACATATTTCAGCACTGTCACACTTTGAATGACATTTACTCATGCAACACTGTAACCAAATTAATTTTTTTTATAATTTTTGAGACATTTAGCACTTTATTTTGGTGATATTGAATCTCCACATTGTTTTTTTTATTTTTTTTTTATCTTTTATAAAGAGAAAAAGACTAAAAATTGTGAAAAAAGTTCTTGTAATATATTATACTGTATATGCAAATAAATAATATTTCTTCATAAATGTAGGCCAAAATGTTTTCTGCTACATTTCTTTGGTACAAATAACTAAAATCAGTGTATATTACTCAATCTGTGTGAAAGTTATAGAGACTACAAACTATGGTATATACTGAATATTTGAAAATTGATCGATCCGGAAGTACTGACTGCCTATTTCATTTCTTGAGGCTCTAAAATGCCAGGACAGTACAAATACCCCCCAAATTATCCCTTTTTGGAAAGTAGACAGTCAAAGGTATTTAGTAAGAAGGAGTTAGTTTTTGTAAGTTGTAATTTCTTGTCACAATTTTTTGGAAAATGAGGAAATTAAAGCTGAACGTTACCCATAACAACTTGATAAAATTAATGTTCTTTGCAAGGAACATACATTCCACAATAATATTTATGCTATCAAAATTAGTGTGTGCTGTAAATTGCCTCCCACATTGCTCTTGCTGCCAATTTGAAGCCCAGAGCTCCTGAGCAACAGGCTGTCAGCAGATTGGCCTCTACATCTGTCAGCCGAAAAATAGAGTGCAACTGAGCATGTGCAGAGCAGGGTGAGACAGTGTATTACTGAATTGTAAACAGTATTGAAACTTATTTTTAATGTTTTTAATGTTTACATAGCTATACCTGCAAAAGGGGCCAGCCTGATGTGATCTAGCAGGACTTTATTTGCTGACTAAAGTTCCACTATAAATAAAGTTTTTTTTTCATAAAGTATTCATTTAACAAGTTATTTCTCACACAAATCATAGGCATACTTACAATTAAACCCAAAAACACATTCTGCTATGCCTTCCGAGTATGGGGATACCCCATGTGTGAGAATTTTTCAGTCTAGATGCACAGAAGGGCCTAAAATCCAAGGAGCACTTTTGGACTTTAAAGGAGCATAAATTATGTTTTCTAATTTCCTGAATGCCTATCATATTTCTTAAGCTTCTGAAGTGCAAGGACTGGAGAAACACCTACAAAATGACCACATTTTGGAAAGCAAACATGCCAATGTATTGTCTGAAAGGCATAGTGAGTCTTTTGAAAATGTAAAAGCTTTTGGAAAATGCAGCAAACAAAAATATAAGTATATTTTTTTCCAGAAAGTTGTCAACTAATAAGATATTTCTAACACACATCATAGCATCATAGGCAAATTTGGAATTGCACCGCAAAACACATTTTGCTACTCCTCCTGAGTGTGACGATGCCACGTGTGAGGCTTTTTTACAGCCTAACCTCATAGAGAAGCCCAAAATCCAAGAAGCATCTTCATGCTTTCTAGGGGCATAAATCATTCATCCTATTTCCTGACCATTTACCACATTTTTGGAGGCCGTGGAACACCAGGACAATGGACACATCCACAAAATAACCACCTTTTATAGTAAAGTCCCCAAAGTATTTTTTAGGCATGCTGAGTATTTTGAAGTCTTCATTTTTTGCCAGAGGTTTTTGAAAAATGCTGAAAGGAAATTAATTTTTTTTTTACAATTTAATATTTTTAAGTTGTTTAATAGTTTTAATAAGATTTTTTTTTACTGTAATGGTTATCTCTATATGAGAGAGCGGGGGGAGGAACTAGAAGCACCCGAGAAAAACATGATTGGGGTTGCTCTGTGCAAAACGGTCTGCTGGGACACCACACACACACAGTTCTCCATCTGGCCGATCTGTTACCTTTTACAATCTGCACGCAATCTGCCCATACAAAGTGCAATTGCATAGAGATTGACAATGAGCTTGACCTAGCGTTTAAAGGCACTAAAATACAATACAATTTAATCTAATCCAATCTAATCTCTCCAATCTAATCTCTCCAATCTAATCTCTCCGAAGATATGAACCTGTGCTTAAATACACAGAAGTCACTAATTCATTTTAAGATTTAATTTCCTGAAAGCGTGCAGTGCATAAAATATGTACAAAATATAAAAGGTTACAGAAATACAAAAAATACAAGAAGACACACAAATGACTATTCACTATAAAATAAAAAAGGAATAAAAGACAAAAGTAAAACTTTACCAGGATTTACCCTGCGACTGGAGCAAGTCAGAAAAGTCAGCAATCCGTTGGTCGATCAAGCAGCTCCATACGAATTACAATGTCCCAATGCCCGGGTACTCCATTTATGGGGATATGGACGTAGGCGGGACATTAGTCTTTGGCCAATTGACCCTGGGGGGGTGTTCCAGGATGTTTCTGGGTGCTGACCTGCCCAAGTTCAATTGGACCAGGACCGGCTTAAAACACCAAGTCGGGGACTGGATTTCCGACACCAGCGCATCAGTCCGATCGCGACAGTACCAAATACTGTTCGACTGTCGCACTCCAGCGCCACCTAACCATTTCCTGCATTTTCCTGGCCTTCTACCTAAGCAGCAAATATGGTTTTTAGGTGTGACTCACAGAGTGTAGCATCAAAAGGAAGTATTTTCATCTCTCTGCAACTAATATTTTTGTTGTTATGAGCGATGAAACATATTCCTTTGATCTATGTAGATACTTTAAAGCTCCCCTGGTCATCTGCAGCCGAACTGTCTTAAGCCATTTCCTTCAAAACCGGTTTCCCCAGAAGGTGACAAAACCTTATTAGCCCCAAGGTGTCACTTCCAGAGGAAACTAGGCTTTTCAGAAGCTAATTGATGAGCATCTGTCTGAGTACCTATGACTGAATATTTGACCAAATACATCTTTAATAGCAAGGCATGCAACTACGTTTACGATTACATATTGCTATTGATCACATCTTATTTACTCAAATCTGTACATTTTATGTCACACCCCCCCTTATACTTACCTGAGCCCCATCTCAATTCAGCGGTGTGCAAAAGAGCCGTGGCTCTCCCGGGTTTCTCTCTCCTCATTGTCTCACACAACAGCGAAAGCCATTGGCTCCTGCTGCTGTCCATCATAGCCAGTGAGCCAATAAAGATAGAGTGGGGCAGGGCCGAGCCAACTCTGTGTGTGAATGGACAATGTCCATTTGCAGAAGTGTGGCTCAGGAGCTAGCTTACTCATGTGCCACCTTAAAAAAAAGACTTGCTGTTGGGGGCACTCGGCAGTGGGGAGGAGCCAGAAGAGGATCAGGGCTGCTCTGTGCAAAACCATTGCAAAGATCAGGTAAGTATAACATGTTTGTTATTTTTTTTAATTACAAATAAAACACTTTGTGCAAGTGACAAATACTTTGTATTAACCATCAACTTTTTAATGCTTTGTCTTAAATTTTATACAGTATACAGTGATTAATAAAAATCAAGTGATTTTATATATTTGAGATCCCTGCTTTGTACTTGTAAAGTTCGAATTGATTTTGTGCCTTTAGATTATATAGTTCAATCTATGGGTTAAAGCAAGTTATAATCCTGGAAAGTTTAATAATATAGCTGATGATTTATCATGTTTTCAGTGTAACATTTAATTTAGAGATTTGACCTCCAAAGCAAACAAAATGGAAATCCCTTCTGCCCCACATTTGTGGAATTTAATTTAGATGTGGCTTCTAAGGTTTATGTAAATGATCCTATAAACCTGATAGTCTTGCACCTATTACTCTGTTTAATTCTACTGGTCAGTTGTGTTTGATGTTGTCGGTTTCAGAATTTGTTCTAAAACTGGGCTCAAAAAAGGCAGGAATATTTTTTTTTTCTGAGAATTTAGGCTCTGACCATCACTAGGTTTTGACCTGAGAATTTAGACTTTGACCAGCATTAGGCTTTGCCCATCATTACAGCATTTTTTTGGTTTGGAAAATGGGGGGTGTTTTGAAGGGAGTTATTGCCTTTTCCTAATGTTTGTTTTAAATATTTTAATTATTAATTTAGGTGGAAATTATTTGGGCTACCAAAAAGCTTAAGATATTTTATTTAGTTTGACATTTGCCAATTAAAGCTATCTTGCCCCACAATAATGATAATATTCTCAGAAATCATCCTCTAGTGTTAAAGTATTGGGAAAAGAGAGTAATAAGCTTACTTGGAAACCTGCGCTACCCTAAAGAATCTCTGAGCTGCTGAATCAAACACCCATCCAGTGTCACTACGCTATGACCAAATATTATGCCGAGTTTTTGTTGGTGTCAATACCTACACACAATATTTAGCTATACCACATTTATAGAAAACATAAAGTGCAGTATTTGCCAATATTAAAGTGCAATGTATAACCACAGAGATTTATAATTCTCCTTAAAATATAAAGTGTCCCATGCTTTAAGCTAAGTGTTTTGTGCTCTTTTCTCACCAATAGTTCAGTGCCAGCATACAACAAATCCTCCCTTGCTTCCACATATTCCACTTTTTCCACAGGGTGAAAACAGAAGGGCCAGTATAGTTCTAAAATACACTTAAATACATAAAATAGGTAATCTCACATTTACCAGTGCTATTTCCCAGTACTCAGATATGACAGCCTAATCTTACGAGGTGGCCGAATCTACTAATTTCTGAGTGCAAGCACAGCTTCCGTGGTTGGTGACGTGTAGCTCCACACCTACACATTTTGTCATCTAACATCTTCAGGGAGCCATTTGGAAAAGATAACAATGATATTAAATCATCTATCTCTAAATTTAAATACTAAACAATTATCTAGAATTTTGTCACATACTGTAGATTTGAAAGGGAGTTTTCCAGGCCTGCATAGGTCTGAAATCGAATTGAACATCTTTAAAGAGGAACATTACTCTACGTATATAAACAAAATGTGATCTCACTAACACTTCTCTCTGTATGAACATTAAAAAAAACATATTTCTTAGTCCATAGAGTCCAACACTGTTTTCCACCTAGTCAAAGTTTGCCTTTTGCTACACTGCTTCTGCACTGCCACCTTCATATTCCTGGTCAGGAAGAAGCTGTTCCTTTCTGCTGCTGCTTCTATGCTTGCTGATCAAGAGATCCTGCACATTGACAGACATGCTATAGGTTTCTAGCAGACATTGTGGACCTGGAAGAACCAAATAGCATGATGCTTTATCCAACGCTGCCTCCTGGGATGTTAGAGATCTCAGCAGGCTTCATCCTCACCTAGGTAAGGAATTAGGAAGCGTCAGACTACAAAATCAAAGGTATTTACAACAAATAAAAACAGGGAACTGTCTGCAAATTAGTAAGGGGAATATAGGAAGCAGAAGAGTAGATATTCATTCAAAGGGTTGGCTGTTTAATCTTCATCCTCTAATCTCCAGTCCTTTAATAAAATGGCTATGGTTGGGGTGTGTGCCAGTCTTGTTTAATAATGAGACTGGCTGGTGGTCTGTTTATGTTATCCTGATTATGGTTTAAAGCTTGAGCTGTGGGGACTTTGTTCAGTTTTGTTTGGTTCAGCAGTTGGTTGATTTTCCATATTATTAAATATTAGTAAATATACATAGTGTTAGTTTTGATTATTTAAAATAAATAAACAATTAATTGGATAAACCAATAATAAAGATTGTTGCCATTTCCAATTGTTTTTTGTATCTTTCTTTAAAGAATGCTGGCTATAATCCCACCACAGTTACATAACCCATTTCTTCTAAGATGCTCTTTTAACAAAGCTCCAGAAAACAATGTATGTGCCCAAGCATGTGTTACATTTGTCTCCTATTAAGGCAAATCTTTTTTTCAAGCATCTTTTCCCTTAATTTTCACATGATTCTGCCATTAACGCATTTCCTGTCCTTTAGTGACTACACTTAAGCTGGCCATACACTACAGAATTTCCTTCAAAATGTTTGTTTTAGGAACCTTCATACAATATTCTAATCACTAGTAGAATCAAACTGATGTTCATTTTCAACCACAGTGATAAGACAATTTGAAGGAACAAGATGGAAATTGTATCTTGAATGAACAAATACATAAAAGCATGTGTAGTTTGTGTTTATTTAAATGCTAAACAAATTTTGTGTGAATGTATATGGCCAATTTACTCACCACACTTTATCAGAACAACAGAAACAGCACAGTACTAATGAAAACTTCTCCCTGTCCTCCATACCATACAGTAGATGGCAGGGGTCTTGTAGGGCTCAGAACCATATATATAATACCAGTACAGCCAAGGCAGAGGGAAAAGAAATTATCTTGCAAGAACAACGGGTATTTTTTGCACAAATCAAACAAAACTCTTTCAATAGTTTATTTAAAAGACCAAAAGGAAATAAAAAATATAAATTTCTTTTTTTGGGTTTACATACACTTTAGGAAGGCAAGGTGCAATTTATAAAGTTTATTAACCCATAGCACCAATGTGGACAGTGAAATCTGGTAGTTTTCTGATGGATTACTGTATTTTAGATATAGCTCTGTGCACTACAGTTTTATGTAATATATAATCCATTTTAAAAAATAGAATATATTTAATAATAATGATATTCTTTTATATGAAAAATTAAACGAACCCTTAAATAATAAATTGGATCAACATACAACAAGACAAAATGAATGGATATATAAAGTCCACTAACAGCCCAGTCCACTGTGGAAAGAAACAGAAATCAATCTTCCAGCTGCCAGTTGTTCCAACGGTGTTGGCGCACTGGAAAATTGATTTCTGTTTCTTTCCACAGTGGACTGGGCTGTTTATGGACTTTATATATCCATTCATTTTTGTCTTATTGTATGCTGATCCCATTTATTACCTAAGGGTTGATATATTTGTTTTTAACATGTTTGTTTTTTTATAATTTGTTTTTATCCCCTTTTTTTCCTTCTAAATATTACTAGAAGACAAAGCATACCTTATCTAAACATGCCAACATCTCTGAATACAAATTTATAAACATAATCTTATGCTATGCTACTGTAATTATATTGATTTTTGGTAAACGTGTCTTGTGTCAAAGTTTTTAGATTGTGTTCTTCTGTCACACCTTCTCCATCATGATAAAAGTCTAAATGGGGCAGCTAAGTGATGGAGGGGGGACAGGTCTGAGACTTTGCTTTTAAAATGGACAGTTTTCAGTAAAGTAGTGAAGATTAGCCCAGTGAACATATGGAAAAGGAATACAGCACCACGTCTTTTATCCACTTTCAGCTGACAATAGACAATGTATATTTTATATCATATTTGTCTGATTAACAATAAATACATAAATTTGTTATGTTTTAGCAATGGATAGAATAGCTAAATACATAAATTAAATTCAAACATATATTTATCTGAAATGCAGACTCTATCATAGAGATGGAACAGCCTAATTACATAGGAACCAGCAATCGTGTACAATATATGTGTTCCTTTGCACAGTAGTTCAAAAATACAAGATAATTAGTACCTTCTGCATCTATTAAAAAGTTAAATTTTATAAAATATTATAAACATACAGAATATCTACTGAATACAGTTAATGTTTACAGATAGGCTGTGATATATCCAGATCTACGGGCTGTTGATTATCATATTATATTGTCATTTGAGAGTATTTCACAAAAGGAAGATATATTGTCATTTAAAACGGAACTCCAGGAATTTTTTCTTCATGCAGTGGGGCTGTACCTGTACTGCAAGGGTTAACTGCTCGCTTTGTTCGGGGACACATAGAGAGGCTATACTCACTCAATCCTCCCCCATGTCCAGTGGTGGACTGTTCCTGCAATCCTCACATCAAGAGCTGGTCTATGCACGTGATGACGTCAGGAAAGTCCACTGAACGAGACCGCTAGGCTGGGGCAGGAACAGCAGGGACTAGTCTTGCTCTGGGAGAATAACTGCATTAAGTAAACATATCTCCACTCTCCTCACCCCTAGACAAAAACAAGCAGTTAACCCATGCAGTGAAAGCACAGCCCCACTGCATGAGGAAAAGTTTTCCTAGAATTCTGTGAAGCCAATTTTTTTCCTTAATTTTGAATAAAGCAAAAAAGAATTGGTACCCCGTTGGGTTTTTACAGCTATCTAGGGCCCCATTCAAGAGATTTCCCTTCATTTCTCAATCTAAACAAAGCAAAATGTTTTGGCTTAATTTTTCAAATATTTCATGAAACAAAAGACTTTTTAACCACTTCACGACCGGCCATTGTATATAAATGGCCAGACGGTGGCAGTGCAGGGTCGGGTGGCCGTTTATCAACGGCCTCCCCGCACCCTGCTTGTGCACGCTCTCCGGGAGCGCGCAGCATCGCGATCCGGTGCCCGCTGTGTCCTCCGGACACAGTGAAACACCGATCGTCGGATGGGACCTCTGTACAAGGTCCCGATCATGTGATCACTGATTGGCCAATCAGTGATCACATGCAGAGTAGTAAGCAAGATGTCACTTCTGACATCATTGCTTACTATGTCTGAAATCTGTGAATGATCACAGAGGTCACATGGTACAAGGCTATTCACAACAGCCTTGTACCATGTGACAAGCTGTGACCAATCACAGCTCACTCAGTAGTTCTCAATGGCTGCAAGAATGCAGACAGAGAGAAAGAGAAATGATTGCTTTTACATCCTATATGGGTGTAAAAGCAATCAGTGTAGAAAAAAAAAAATCTTCATCACCTTCAAAAGTAGTACAGTGTCCCATGGTGACACTGTACTTCTAGGGAGACAGTATGTAAAAAAAGAAATAATAAAATAAATAATAATATTAAAAAAAAATAAAAATGTAAAAAAAAAATGTTTAAAAATTATAATTTTTGGTTATAAACTAATTTGGCTTATTTTTTTTTACTAAAAAAATAAAGGAATAAATTTTGGCCAAGATTTATGATGAAATATTATTTATTTGCAAAATTTTATAAGAAAAACACTTTCTTCTAAATTTTTGGACATTTTCATTTACATAACAAAAAAAAAAAAATCCCAGCAGTGAATAAATACCACCAAAATAAAGTTTTATCTGTTTCAAAAAAATGGTAAAAAATTCATATGGGTACAGTGTTGCATGACCGCGCAATTGTCATTTAAAGTGTGATAGCGCTGAAAGCTGAAAATTGCCCTGGTCAGGAAGGGGGTAAAAGTGTTTGGACTGGAAGTGGTTAATCGTTTGTGAAGGTGCGGATTATCTTGTACTGGTGAATATACAGTGTACTGCTTGGGATTGCGTTCATTTCAACTATCCAACACAATCACAGGTAATAGAGATTGCAGTGAAATGTAGTCAAGTGAATGTAGGCTGGCGTAAAAATGATAGATACGGTAAGTAAGTAGGTCCCAATAATGACAATGATATACTGGTTGTCTGGTTATGGAGAAGTTTTGTTTTCCATTATCTCGACATTGCAGAGTAGGAAATGGAATTGTTTGCTTGTCTGAGATGAAGACATGATAGAATGTATTAAGAAATGATTATTCATAAGTGTCTGAAAGCCTGCTCATTTGCCATTATCAGCACCAGGAAATCTTAGTAAAATCTCAGTCATCAAAAAACTGTCGACCCTCCCGTCATCAGGCTTCTACGCTATAGATGTGATGTCAGGAGGGTCTCTGGTTACACAGCATAATGACTAACATTGGGAGAAAAGCCAGAATCATAAATGTAGCAGGAACGTGAAAATCTTTCACTGTCACGTGCGACTTTCTGTTCCTGAGCAGCCTTTATCTCCGTCATTGCTGAGCAGAGCTCGATGCTTACAACTTTTCCTGTATGCTGAACACCGCTCATCAGAAAGCTGTTTAAACCAGTACTGCTTGTCTCCAAACATGATTAGCGGAAGCTATAACTGCAGCATGGGAATTTCCTAGTGACTCTTTTTCTCAAATGAACCTGAACACTTATGATAAATTACAAAATGCAACCTAGTGCTCTATCAACATTAGACTCCCAGTATTATATGCATTTCAATTTCATGTACAAGAATGTTAAAAAGAAAATATACATGCTTAGTCAATAAGGTAAAAAGAATTTCACTTTAAACTATAGCAACCAGATCTTAACAGACCTTTATACCACCTTCTCAGAGTTACTGCACATTGTATACTATCCCTGAGGCTTTGTGCTGTTATATGAATAGATAACTAAACCCCAAAACAAAAAAGTAATATATTGCAATTTACCCATCCTTAGATGTGGTGACTGCATTGGTTTTCTATTTTCAAGCTACAAACATTTTCTGCAAGGACAAAAAAAAATTTAATTTTGCAAAAACGCTGTTTCTTTGTTACTTCTTTTGAGAGGACCTGGGAGGACCTAGAAGCATAAAATAATGTTATTTTTCCTCTGTTGATATGGTAGATGGGAAGACTACCAGTCTTTTCATCCATCAGCCAATGAAGATGAACAAATGCAGGCATGTTGGAAATCCAGACTGGGTAACAACCACTCCATAGATACAGTAGAAAAATGAGTGTAGACATGAAGATACAGGAAGTGTGTAATACACCAGATTACCAGGTTAAAATAAAGGGAAAAGATATAAAAACTAAAACAGCAAGCACATCTAGGAACTGGTAAACTGCAATATATTTTTATTTTGTCTTTGGGTTTCGATATACTTAAAGCAAAGCTTGTAACAAGATTTGAGGGTAGATTGAGGAAGGGTTAAAAACTCTGTCCAGTGTTTGGTGCCTCTACCTTAAGATAGGGATTTTGCATGGTCCTGAAACATCAGCCTGTGGTGCTATGCCTGCTGATGAAGATCTTTGTTTTCCTATGAATGCAGGTAGCACCATCCACCATTTTATCAGAGCTTGTAAGGTGAATACAATACAATTTCTAGCTGCGTGCTATGAGAGGCAATCCAACTTTTTTGGAGTTGTAGAGCTGGGGAAGGGGGGGGGGGGGTAGTTTCAGTTATTTTCTGTTATGTCTCTCTTATAGTGTATATACCGAAAAATCACATTGATGGACACATGAACAGCAATAGAAAGCCTACAAATGTCTTATTCCTTCGCTATCCCCAAAAAAGTTGTGGTTGGGGGTTACACTTCTAATTTTTACAGTCTACAGACAATACTTTAATGCAAACCTATACTTTGACCATTCAGTGAAAAACAACGGGTTTCCTTTAATTCCCCAACCCTACCCTGGATATACATACTTCTCCTTTGCTTCCCTGTTGCTCGGTTCAGCGCCAGAGACCAAAGAAGGTATATATGTGACAGAGCTGATTGATCTAGACCCCAGTCTTCAGTCTGCAGATTGGGGGGTCCATAGTTCTGTGTAAGCTAAGCAAGCAACGTATTGACTATCCAGGTCTTTCCTTCACCCCCAGTGGCTGAATTGAATGGGGGAGCTGCTGGGGGTAAGAAGGAGGGACTTAATGTGAACCAGTTGCTTTGCCCTTTGTGAACAAAACTCAGGGTCACTTTAAAGCACACCATGCAAAAAAAAATGGTGGTGATGCAGTAGGAATAGTGCTGGGTCTCTTGGTAGTACGTGATCTGTAAAATTCTGAGATTTGATGTACTTCTAACCAGAAGGTCTGTATTGAGAGACAGTCCCAATGACAGCAGACATTGGAGCATTGAGGAAACATATGGATCCCAGCAGGTGTGTAGTACCAGCGTGCTAACAATTTGAAACCCGATTCTTGGTATTTAGAGCTGATGGATGTTTTGTAGGTGAATAGGAGTATCCTCTCCACCTGTTTGTCCATAGAGTACAGCCCTAAGTCTCACTCCCATTTTGAAATGTAAGGTAATCTATACATTGGAGGTGAGGACACGAGCAAAGTGATAGGTTGCGACACCGCGTGATGCATCAGGGAGTCCTCTGTGCACAACAGTTCAAAAGTGGTTAAGCAATGGCTGAATGCTGCAGTGGGGGGGGAGAGATGCGAGAAAATGCACCAATTGGAGCTTCTGTGAAAAAGACAGCCCTGCAAAGGACGGATCCTCTATTATTTGTTGTCTGCAAAACCAACCTCTGGACGAGATAAAGTTTCAGTCCTTGAAGAGGCCAATGGTTTTCAGAGCTAGGAAGTTGTGATCGTGCAGGCCAGGGCTTAAGGTGGTATTCCCAACTATAGGAGTAAATGGTGAAGGTGCTGGGGATAGAGAGAAAGTTCAGAAAAGTTTGGAACATATCTTCTGTGTTTCTCGGGGGTGAGCTAGCACCAGAGTGGGTAAGTTGGTACTGCACCAAGGCAAGGATTATACCAGCACCTCCATCAGGGCTTGTTCTGTTCTCACCCACTGTTTGAGAGAGCTGTGGTGGCACCCTAGTTAAGTGTGGTATAGATGAATGTCTGGTAAGGCCATCCCACCTTGCAATATTGGCAACCTCAGAATTGCCTGGGTAAGTCGGGGGGGGGGGGGGGGTCTGTGCCCAAAGGAAGTTTATAAGAATATGTGGTAGTTTCTTTCAAATTCAGTATTGCTTCCAATCTCCCACTGACACGCTTTTGCGTTTTTTTCCTGGTGAGCCAATAACTTGAACTGCCCACTTCATTGGGGTTGATCTACTAAAGGCAAATAGGCTATTTTCTTGGCAAAGGAAGTTGCACTTTGCAAGGGAATTTGCCCAGAGCTTAGCAAACAAGGTCAAACTTTCCTGACTTCCATCATCCAAACACGGCCAAGCAAAAATATAGTTTTTTCGTTTTCTTTGCACATGATTGGTTATTCTTTGCAAATTGAAATTTCACCACATTTTTCACGACTCCAGGGAATATTCCCATACAGGGTGCAACTTCCCTTGCATTGTGAGCAGCCTATTTTCCTTTAGTAAATCAACCCCAGTTTCTATTAAGACAAACCTCCTACTACTACTTCAGAATTTCGACAGCTACTAGGCAGCAGAAACTCATTAGCATTAATTTGTCTTAATTTGAATTACAAACCAGTATTAAATTAGTATATTGGACTGTGTGGGTTACTTTTACAGCTTTATAGAAAATCCCTTCTGCCAAATGTCATAAACAGCATACTGTAACTAACAAGGATTAGGTTAGATGCTTGAGATGATAATATATTTGTTTAGGATCTGTAGTTTCTCTGTCAAAAAATAGGTACTCTTCCCACACTGAAATTTAGCAAGCAATGCACCAAGCAGCAAAATGTTAAAGTATATACAGAATATTTCCATTTGCAATATTAAAAGAGGTGGTCAGCCAGTAGACTGCTGACCTAAAGTAAGACAGTTTAAAAGTTTTATTTTTAACTGGAATGTAACATTTCTAGAAAGAAGAAGGAAACAGTCTTATTAAGTGTTCTTGCATGGCAAGACCACTTACTGTTATCTCACATATATATTCTTTTTATTATAGCCACATTTACCACCCAAACTCCTCCCACAGTTTTTACACTACATAGACAGTAATATACCGAAACGTTTGGATTGTTCACGATTGGTGTGCTATTACTTTGTGGAACGTTTCGCCGAATGGTTCACGAAATATCAGCGTTTTTGTGGTGAAATTGGTCCCATAGGAATGAATGGCGCAATGTTCAAAACTAGAGTGGGAGCTGACAAAAGCTAGAGTGTGAGCTGAAAAATCAGGACATGATTTCTAAACTGCTATCACTCCCTCATTTTCAAGCCCACCTACACAAATCTTATATCAAAATGTTCAGCTATCCCTGCTTCCACTAAAAATGTCCACGGCTAAGCCATAGTCCTGATAGTTTTCACAATATGACCATTTGTTTGCAACTCATGCCGCCCCTTGACATTCATTGAAATTCCACTCTAGCGACCTCAAATTTGAAGGGCAATTTCTAAACTGCGACTGTGCCTTCATTTTTAATATTTCAGAGACATACTATGCATCAAAATGTAGGTCTGGGTCTTGTGATTCTCACAATATAAAGCTCTTCGGTGTAGGATTCATAGTTTTTAAACTACAACTGTTTGAATATGGCAACTGCCAGTGAAGTGAGCAAGCTGGAGCAGTTTGTTTTTAACCGCTCTTCTCTGCCCTTGCTGTAGAGTGAGTTGCCATAGGAACCCAGGTGTGTGAGCAGGCAGCAGAGTGACAAGCCACTCCACCCAGTTGCTCCGCCCACTCCAGTTGTAGACTACTGGTGGAGGCAAGAACACTTCACACAATTTCCCCAGAAATTGTAGCTTTTCTAGTTATTATTATTATTACTATAATTATTATTATACAGGATTTATATAGCTCCAACAGTTTGCACAGCGCTTTACAATATAAGGGAGACAGTGGATTACAACACATTTCCATACAGAAGGAATATGAGGGCCCTGCTCGTGGAGCTTACAATCTAAAGGAATATATACTGTATGTGTTACATGATAAAAATACATATGTGTTATGATTATTGTTATAATAGGAGTAATACTCATTTTCAGTTTTACAGTCTGAAGCAATTAGAAACCCAACAATTAAAAACAACTTTTTGTTGCATAGAGACAGCGGATTTGTTTTCTTTATTTTGGAAGAAGTGAGCTGTATGCGTATATACATATACATGCATATATATTAATGAATTGATATACAGACGTTAATTCGCAGTATACGTTCTCATAGATCTGGTAACACTGTTTGCGGGGGCTTATAAACATACAGCACTTTAAATAGCAAAACAGGAAATCCCTTGTTCCACTGTTTAATGTTACAGATACTCCGGCTATATACAGATCCTTAAAATGATCTGCTGTGTTTGGGATAAGCCCACACCAGCTCATAGATGTGTTCAGAAGATATAATAGGGCAGTAGTAGGTGTTCTTGTAAAATCCAGTTGGTACACATAAATTATGTCTGATGTGACACATACACTACATCTGGGCTTTTGATGTTTAGATTCTGCCAAATAGATAGATGAGAATATCAGTGAGCCTGGTTTACTAAGGAGCCCCACTGTGGATAAAGTCGTTTGTGCGACATATTGCCTGTCTCTGCATGTCAGGATGACAGCATCAGTAACTGTTCAGAATTTTACAACATATGATGGACACACATGGATAGAGTGAGATAGTTCTAACTATGGAATTTTCTCACTAACAGTTTTGTAGCCACATTATTGGAGAAAAAAATGATTTAAGGTAAACCAGTTCTTTCAGAAGCTGTCATAGAGCAGGCACGTAGAATTGTGTTCACCACTGAATGCACAAGAATCCAAGGTACAGGCAGAGCCAAATTAAAGCTCCAGATTATTAGGTACGCTGAAGGTCATTACATGGTCCAGGATCAGTAACATAGAAAATGAATTCCTAAATCCAAATCATAATCAAATGCAGCAGAATTCAATGGGTAAATCAAGTTTAACCACCTCAATACCATGCACTTTCACCCCCTTCCTGCCCATGCCAATTTGCAGCTTGCAACGCTGTCAAATGTTCAATAACAACTGCGCAGTCATGCAACACTGTACCCATATGACATTTTTATAATTTTTTCACACAAATAGAGTTTTCTTTTGGTGGTATTTAATCACCACGGGGTTTATTTTATTTTTTGCTAAATAAATGAAAAAAAGACTGAAATTTTTTTTGTAAAAAATGCATTTTTGTTCATTTCTGCTACTTTTCTCTGATGAAAATAACCCAAATCAGTGCATATTATTTAGTCTGTAGGAAAGTTATAGAGCCCACCAACTATGGTATATATCTGAAAATCGATCAGTTTTGTGAGGTCCAAAAATGTCAGGACAGTACAAATATCCTCCAAATGAGCCCTTTTTGGAAAGTAGACAGTCCAAGGTACTTAGTAAGAGGCATGGCGTTTTATGAAGTTGTAATTTTTTGTCATTATTTTTTGGAAAATTTTAAAAAAGTCATTTGTTTTTCTTTTTTTACATACTGTCACCAGTGCAGTACAGCATCATCATATAACTGGTGAGGCACTGACTGGTGACAGTAAAAAAAATTTTGTTTCTTTTTTAATACATTTTTTTTCTTTTTTTAAAGATTTGTTAACACACTGTGACCAGAGCAATATATTGTTACCAGAGTAACATTGTACTACTCTGGGGACATGATTAGGATTTGTTTATTTACACATTATGATTGCTTATAGTAGTGAATTTCACTGCTATAAGCAAGCATTTTTTTTTAATTAAATAGATTCATTCAGTATGTATTGTAATTAGCTGTGATTGTCCACAGCTAATCACATGGTACAGATGGGCTGTGATTGGCCCTGTCTGTACCATGTGATCACTGTGACCAATCACATCTAGCAACACAATTGTACACAATGAATGGCATGAATCAAAGCTATTCATTGTCTACAATTGTCATATGATCTGCTGTGATTGGTCACAGTGATCACATGGTACCAGAAGTGGGCTGGTATAGTGATCTGTCATCGGCTGTGTCCGGTGGACACAGCCCATGACAGATTGCATCTGCAGTGCTGCCGCACATGAGGCACATTCTGGAAGGACATCATGTGTCCACCTGGAATGACAAAGTCCCACCCTGCTATCATTTTGCAACAGGCCAAGTGGGAAGCGGTTAATGTCAGAATCAGATACCAAGCATGCTGGGAGCAGACAACGATCAAGTCAAGCCATCAACACAGAAGCAGAACCACGATACACAGGGGTTGATTTACTAATGGCAGAAAGTAAATTTTGCAAGGAAATTTGCACAAGACCTTAGTGAATAAGGTGAAGTTCTGCTGACTTCCATCATCCAATCACATGCAGCAAAAAAGGATTTTTTTTTTCCTTGCATTCGATTGAGTATTCTTTGCAAACCGCATTCACTAAGCTTCGCTGCAAATTCCCTTGCAAAGTGAACAGCCTATTTGTCTTTAGTAAAACAACCCCACAAGTTCAGCTTTAAAGTAATTGTGAACCCTTACATATACCCATCTAAGTGACTAGCCTCTGGTGATATGCAGAGATGAAACAAATACTCCTACATATGTGATATTGGTTTATCTGCAGCCCTCTACCTCAGTGACAAAGCTAGACATTCTTTCACCTGGGGCAAAGACTCAGTTCAGTACCACTCCCCCCCCCCGACCTGAGAGAGTTCTCCATCCACACAGCCCCTGCCCAAAAAAGAGAAGTTCAAGTGTAACTAGAAAAGCTACAATTTCTGGGGAAATTGTGTGAAGTGTTCTTGCCTCCACCAGTAGTCTACAACTGGAGTGGGCGTGTCAGGAACCGACTGGCAGTAGCCTCTGTCGACCCACAGGCCGGAATTCCTCAGGGCGCGAAGTCTAAGCCTCAGTCTGCTGGTTCACCAGAGCCCCTGATGGTGGGGATGGACTTGAAGCAGCCTAAGACCAGGTCGCAACCCCCAAGTACAACCAGCTGTGGTAGAGGTAGCCGCCAATGGCGGGTAGCAGGTGAGAGCCAGATATGAAGAGGTATTAACATAGTCAGACAGGCCGGGTTGGTAACAGCAGAGCAGACAGTACAGAGCGGCAGGCAAAAGAATAAACAGGTAACGGGCCAGTTCAGCAACAGGAGGTCAAACAATCAGGATCAGGCAGAGAATAGTCAGGACAAGCCAAAGGTCACAGCAGGAGAGGACAACAGGATCAGGATCAGGCTGGGTCGCTAACAAAGCTATCAAATATACAGGAGCAATCATGAACACAGTAACAAGACCATACAGCAATTTGGAGATGCACAGGGCTGGTTTAAATAGTGCACCCTGTGCTTTCATTGGTGCCAGGCATGCGTCCGCGATCGCGAGTGTGCATGCGCGGCGGCCGCCGCCTCGATTGCCCAAGCCCTAGTGTTTGCCGGCTAATGCGCATCTGCGTTCTGCGCATGCGCATACCCGTGTGCTGCTATGATCCCTTACAGGGCGGAGTAACTGGGTGGAGTGGGTTCCTATGGCAACTCACTCTACAGCAAGGGCAGAGAAGAGCGCTTAAAAACAAACTGCTCCAACTTGCTCACTTCACTGGCAGTTGCCATCTTCAAATGATTGTAGTTTAAAAACTATAAATCCTACACCGAAGAGCTTTATATTGTGAGAATCACAAGACTCAGACCTACATTTTGATGCATAGTATGTCTCTGAAATATTAAAAATGAAGGCACAGTCACAGTTTAGAAATTGCCCTTCAAATTTCAGGTGTCTACAGTGGAGTTTTAATGAATGTCAATGGGCGGCGTGAGTTGCAAACAAATGGTCATATTGTGATAACTATCCAGACTATGGCTTAGCCTTGGGCATTTTTAGTGGCAGCAGGGATAGCTGAACATTTTGATATAAGATTTGTGTAGGTGGGCTTGCAAATGAAGGAGTGATGGCAGTTTAGAAATCATGTACTGATTTTTCAGCTCACACTCTAGCTTTTGTCAGCTCCCACTCTAGTTTTGAACATTGCACCATTCATTCTTATGGGACCAATTTCACCACAAAAACGGCGATATTTCATGAACCATTCGGTGAAACGGTGAAACGTTCCACAAAGCAATAGCACACCAGTCGGGAACAATCCGCACGTTTCAGTATATTACTGTCTATGTAGTGTAAAAACTGTGGGAGGAGTTAGGGTGGTAAATTTGGCTATAATAATAAGAATATATATGTGAGATAACAGTAAGTGGTCTTGCCATGCAAGAACACTTAAATATATATATTAGTCATTTTAAAGTTTTGGTAACAGTAACTCATTGCACATGTAGCAAGAAGGGCTACACAGAGTAAATACCGCAGAGGTGATGCTTGAATGAAGTGATTTCAAGCCTCACTTCCATAGTGGATTAGGAGGGGATCCTCTGGGAAGGGAGAAGTAAGCCAAGAAGTGTGTCTTTAATATGGCCTGCTTTTGTGAGCTCCTCTTTCATCCCAGCGGTGCTCCTCCTAATCTGCCGCAGAGGTGAGGCTTGAAATTGCCTCATAAAGCTGCTTTCTTCTTGCGTAGCTGATAGGGTTGCCATCTTTTCTTCAAGTCAAACCCAAAAACTTTAGTGGCGTACGACAATATTTTGTTTTTGTAGTATACACTAAAGGATTGTAAAAGACCTGCGACACCTTTGGGTGCCTCAAGAACAGTAGTAATGCGGTCTACTTAGCACTGCGGTGAACAGTGGGTGTGACCAAATTGTGTTAACAGTGGGAGGGGCTTAAAAGTGCACAGTTAAATAAAACAAAAGTAATATTGTACCCATAAAATATGCTTAGATTAATAAAACAAATGTCACTCTAAAACTATGATCTCAGCCTACCTTACAAATGGACAGTGTCAGTCAGTAGGGCAGTTGATGGTGTATGGATGGTGTCAGTAGGGCAGAGGATGGTGTCAGTAGAGCAGTGGACATTGTCACTACGGCATCAGATGGTGTCAGTAGGACACAGCAGGGGCGTATTTATTACAAGGCAAACAAGGCATCTGCCTAGGGCAGCATCTTTCAGGGGGGCGGTGGCATTTTTCAGGGGGACAGCGCCGCCCCCCTAAAGAAGGGATGGAAGAATAGACACACCTGGGGACCAGGTTGGATCTGAGAGAGGCTGCAGGCTGCTTGATGGTGTATGCAGAGCCTGACTCATGTTCCTGGGGATGCCTGAAGCTCTGAAGGTGAGTGTATTCTCTCTCACCTGGGTGGGGGGGGTTGCCAGTGTATGGGGGCTGTGGTACTGGAAGGCACTCTTCTCCTGTGGGAGGGGCTGGGGTGTTGTTGGTCAATGTCATGCACTCTTCATGGGGGAGGGGGGTGTTGGTCAGTGTCAGGGTCTCTGGGGGGAGAGCCAATTTTTGTGTTGCCTAGAGCAGCACAAAACCTAAATATACCACTGGGACAGAGGATGGTGTCAGTAGGGCAGTGGATGGTATCAGTAAAGCAGTGGACGGTGTCAGTATAGCAGAGGCTGGTGTCAGTAGGGCAGAGGACAGTGTCAGTAGGGCAGAGGACGGTGTCAGTAGGGCAGTGGATGGTATCAGTAAAGCAGTGGACGGTGTCAGTATAGCAGAGGCTGGTGTCAGTAGGGCAGAGGACGGTGTCAGTAGGGCAGTGGATGGTGTCAGTAGGGCAGTGGATAGTGTCAGTCAGCAGAGCAGTGGACAGTGTCAGTACGGCAGTGAACTTTGTCAGTAGGGCAGAGGACGGTGTCAGTAGAGCAGAGGATGGTGTTGATAGGGCAGGGGACAGTGTCATTAGAGCAAAGGACGTTGTCGGTAGGGCAGGGAATGGTGTCAGTAGAGCAGTGGTTGGTGACAGTAGGGCAGTGGACAGTGTAAGTTGTTTTTTATTTTTGTTTTTAGGGCCTGGGCAGCAGAAAGAAGTGAAACCTGGAGAGGAGGGGCAGCGGGAAAGCATTTACTAGAAGGATCGGATGTTATATCCTCCTACCTCCACTGAATGCAGGAAGGAAGAGTAAATGCCACTCCCGCTGCTCCTCTCCAGGTGTCAGCAGGGCAGTTCAGTGAAGAATGGCAGCTTTTAAAGTGACAATATTGGGGGGTGCTCACCACTGCTGAAAACGTAAAAACAATAATGAATCTTCTAAAAAAAATCCAGCATTGCAGCTTCCTGTTCTCCATTGAACTATGTAGCCTAATCCACAAATAAAATCCTCCTAACATGGAAAACAAGGGGGCAACTTTATTAAAATAAATAAATAAATAAATAAAAAGTTAGAAAACAAAAAGTGTGTTGTGTGTGAAGCTCTCACCACTGACAGACAGTAGGCACTGCAAACAATGGTGAGTGGGGGAGAGGGGCCAGGAGATCCATGCAGATAAAGGGTAGAAAGGAGCCCTGTCATTGGATGCAGATGAGTGAAGGGGCATGTTAGAGATAGAGGAACCCTCCTCCTGCCAATCACCTTTGATCCCTCCCCAGCACTCTGCTCCCCATCTCCTCCATTGACTCCATGATCCCTACAGCTTCCAAAAACACACAGATCAAAGGCTATTTCTCAGCAGTAGAAGGCAGGAGGTGGAGTCACACAAATTGCACCGCTAGAGCACAAAGCAGTGAAGCCTGAAACCTGGGTGGAGGTTTACACAGTATACGGGCACATTTAACTTTCTGCTTTATATTGTAAACTCTATTGGGATGAAGGAGACAACATGCTTTTTTCCACAGCTCAGCCATGAATGTTAAGCCTCATACATACAATGAAAATATTGTACTTTCAGACGAAATCTGTACTGATTAAAGGAAAATCTGGTATCGTACAAGAAACATTTTTCCACTGAAAGCTGTGTACTAACAGTCAGATTATCATACAATCTCTTTGAAAGCATTATTTTGCATATGATTTTTTTGATTATGTGTACTAGGATTTAGGGCACAATCTATCAGATTATCGTAGATAATTAAATATGACAAAATGTTTGTTGCCTCTATATAGTCTGAGTAAGGATTTGGGGGGGGCGGACTTATTTCAATTTTCCAGAGTTTAACAAGCTGGCAAGTGATGGGAACCCCCAAGGCCACTCAAACATGAATTATTTTACTGCACGTAGCATTGTAATTTTCCTTATACAACATAAAAATACAGTAACGGAACTTTCATATTTTTGGTAAAGGTGTGTTGCATATACACCAAGAATATTGCCTTGAAGTTGAAACTTGAATTAAGTTCCATAATAGCCACAATGTAATCTACGTTTTGTGCCCTAAATTCATTTACAAGCCCAAGCATCACCTTGTAAACAGTGAAAACATGGACTGCACATACCCTGTGCAGAGAGCAAGGCTATGGGTGGGAGCCAGTAGGTCCTCCCATTGCAGGCTACCTATTATTACGATAGGGGGAGAAGGAGGTTCCAAGACCAGTCATCATGTACAAAGAGGTAAAATACACTAACCAGTCATTATTACAAGAAACTCTTATACAGAGGCAACACACAGGAGTTGTTTTATGCTGGATTACTGCACAGACCTGAAAGAAATACATAAAGAACATCAGGATTCAGTTAAGAATGCACATGGGTCTTGTATTTAAACAACATGTATCCAGCCTAGGTTGTAGCCTTAAGTCTTTCTACCTGTACTAGGTACTTTAGTGAAGTCAGATCCATGATGTTTTTTATGCAGACCTATACCACCTACCACCTACTGATGAGACCCACAGACCAAAACAGTATTGCCCATGAGTAGGTTTTCTGGATCTTCAAAGACTTTCAAACGAAAACATGGAGATAGTAAGTAATGAAGACTTACAATTTTGCAGACACCAATCAAATAAGAAGATGGCATGGACAATTGAATAGTATGGTGTGCACTTTGAAAAGACTGCAGATCATTAAGAGGTATGATGGGCTCTGCTTATTAGGATGTTTTTCACAGACATAAAGATGGAGATATAGCGGACAGTTAATTAACATCCAATACTGAAAGTATATGAGTGATTCCAATTTCGGAAAAGGTAACTTAGGGGGGTGATCATTTGCAAACCTGAGCACTCATCTTAACGTGTAAACAGGCACAATGCTTGTTAGGTAGGAGCACTTTTAGGCCATTGTCAGTGAGGACCTGAGATTTGAATTCAATCCCTAAAATGGACCTAGCATCAGATATACTGTATATTTTCATGTCACATGCATACAGTGCAGTAATGTGTAAGTATAAAATTTTTTGGTATTTATTTAGGTCACAGCACTACCGCTGACAATAACTCCATCTGTTTTTTCTTTTTCAGAAAGCCACCACTGTTTCTAATTCAAGTATTATCTAGATCCAGCATCAATTTCTTGGACCAGAATAGTTCAGAGATGACAGGATCCTCCAAATTCTGGTGCCTGTGAACTTGGCTGTATTCATAAATGTCTGACATAGATCAGCCCTTGCTGCAACCACTCAAGTTGGGACTACAAAGTTACAATGTACTTATCTGATCACCGAGGGAGGGGAGACTGAGAAAAGGCTCCCTTTGGCATGCAAAAGACTGGTGATATCATCACAGCCTAGGCAAAGTCACTGAGTTAAATGATTGCTTTTTCGTTTCAATACATCATTTAAGTCAGAATTGTCATGTCTTTCGATTGGTGCAGAATCTCGTAGAAACTGAATTCTTAAGAATATATAGCTTGTACAATTTCAGTGAATATAGCGAGCTTAAAGACAACTGATCTTCCTTTAAAAAAAAAAAAAAAAAAAGCTACATCTGGTTACCTACCAATGTTTGGTGTTTAAACCTTGAAATAAAAAGAATATGAAAATCTACATGAGTGTAATAATCAAAGCATAAATGATATCAGTTCTGAATGATTCTGTTTTGAATCACCTATTTTGCATGGGGCCTACGTATCAGGCTACTGTGAGTTGTCTGAAATGCCTGTGGGGAAAATGTGAATAGAGAAAATATTCACAGAAGTGGTCATTTGTTCAAGAGGTTATTGTATATACTAATCCTTTCACATAAATAATATCAATGAAATGATAATACTGTTCATTCCTAATAAAAATTATTTAGTGTGCAAAAACACTTTACTTAACTGATCTTTAAAGATAACCACTTCAATACCAGGCACTTTCACTCCCTTCCTGCCCAGGCCAATTTTCACCTTTCAGCACTGTTGCACTTTGACTGACAATTGCACAGTCATGCAACACTGTACCCATATTACATTTTTAGATATTTTTTCACACAATTTCACACAATAGAGCTTTCTTTTGGTAGTATTTAATCACCACAGTTTTTTTTTATTTATTGCTACATAAATGAAAAAAGACCAAAAACTTTGAAAAAAAACCTGAACATTTCATATCAAATGCTTACCGTACTTTTCCTTTCCTGATGGACTCCATGGCAGCATACTTATGGGTTTGCCTCACCCTCTCCACTCCTATAGGACCCCACTCCCATAAATTTTTGCTTCTTGCCAGAAGTCGCGTTCCTTAACTAACCTACTCATGACATTAGCAGGGTACTCCTGTTGCCACAGAGTCCATCAGGAAAGGAATTTAACGGTAAGTGTTTGATATGAAATTTTCTGTTTTCCTGACAGATTCCATGACAGCATACGTATAGGAAATAACTAGCCATACACACACAGGTGGGCAGTTGCTTGAACAAAAAGGCTTCAATTTGCACCATCAGTCAACAGGACTTTCAAGCCAAAATTAACAGAGGATAAGGAAGCACGCTTTACACAGTAATGAGCCATAAAAGTGTTGAATGAGGACCACAAGGCTGCTCTGCAGATCATCTCAGGGGTGACATGCCATGATGCAGCCCAGGACGTAGACACACATTTGGTTGAGTGTGCAGTCACCACCTCCGGAGGCACCAAGCCCTTAGCTCTGTAGGCCATTTGGATGGCCTGGACAATCCAAGCTGCAGTCGACCTGGAAGAAGCACGATCTCCTTTATTCTTCCCCTGTAAAATGTCAAACAGACAGTCTGACCATCGGAAGGATTCTGTGCCTTGCAGGTACGGCTTTAAAGTCTTCCCTACATCTAGTGGGTGAATGTTCATACCTCCAAAGGTTCTAAAAATTGGCAGAACAATCTCCTGGTTCTCATGGAAGACCGAGGTCACTTTGCGGTTTGACTCAAGCATAGGTATGAGGATCACTCGATCCGGGAAGAATGGTTCTTTGCAACCAAGGCTTCCAATTTCAGAGACTCTTCTCGCCAATGTGACCGCCACAAGAAAGGCATATTTAATGGAAAGCTCCCTGATTATCGATGACCCAGCTGACTCTGTGACAATCTTTGAGGACAAGTGGGAGACCCCATTTAGGGAATCTCAGTTTTCTCTGGGGCCTTAATCTTACCGCTCCCCTGAAGAACTGATGGCCCTGAAGAACTGTTGGTCCATGACACCCCGGTGAAGGCCAAAACAGCAGATACTTGAACCCTGAGGCAACTGACCATATAGGACAGATCCAGACCTTACTGCAGGAAACCCAGGATATCCTGAACCTTTGGATTACTATAGGAACCACCATTGGCTGAGATATAGTCCACACATACTGACCAGATTCTATCATAGGACCCCATTGGTACTTGGTCTTCTGGCATTCATCAGGGTAGGGATGACTTCAGCAGGACAGCCTAGGGCCTCTAGTATCCCCCTCTCAAGAACCAAACCATTAGATGAAGCTGGGCAGGGCAAAGGTTTAGAGATGCCCTCTGCAATAGCAGATCTGGCCTGAGAGGCAGAGGAACCAGATCCCGAAAGCTGAGCTGCACCAGTAAAGAGAACTATGGCCTGTTTGGCCAGTAATGAATTACGGCCATTATATCCACCTCTTCCGCTCTGAGTCTTCAAAGAAACCTGAGAATTACAAGGACTGGGGGAAAAGCGTAAGCTGTGCGAAATCTCCACTGATCCATCAGAGCATCCACCCCAAAGGCCTAGGGATAACAATTCCTCAAGTAATACTTCTCCAGTTTGCTGCTGCATGGGGAGGCAAACAGATCGACTTCTGGTCTGATTCCGAGGGTCACAATCCACTTGAAGACTCCTGAACACTTCGTTGTCTAGTTCAACTCTGGATAGAACGTCTGTTCGAGGCTTCTGTACTCCGGGATCGTACAACGCCAATATATTGGACAGATTTTTCTGGGCCCAGGACATGATCAGCTCCACTTCCTGTAAGAGGGACAGACTGCGGACCCTGCCCTGTCTTTTTATATAGTATACGTCATAATGTTGGATCTTGGGAGGACTGACTTCCCCTGCATTAGGTGTTAAAAAGCTGACAGAGTACAGAATGCCTCTCCTAATTCCAGGACATTTGACCCTGTCCTGTGAGAGGGACAGAATGCGGGTTCCTCCCTACCTTTTTATGTAGGATAGCACTGTTGTATTGTCAGATCTTAGGAAGACTGACTTCCCCTGCGTTAGGTGTTGAAAGGCTCGAAGAGCACAGAATGCCACTCATAGTTTCAGGAGATTTGAACAGATTCCTCCGTTGTAGCCACCAAGGAAGGCTCTCCTTCATAGACAGAGTTATGCAGATAGCTTGGTCCATGTTTCCCAGGCTCCACTGCTGAAGAAAACTGGTGCCAGTGATTTTTAGGCATTGAAGGGCCCGAAGGTGTGAGGAGGGCAGGATCACTGGAATCCTATCCAAGGGCAGGGAGATGGTGGCCCTAACTTTGTCAAAATGGCCCCCGAGAAATACAAGAGACTCAATGGGCTCCAGCTGTCTGGAGTGTTTGACGTCCTTGGTTTTGAAAGGATAGTTTGGCTGACTTATTTAGTAAGGAGGTCTTCTTATCAACATTACTCCACTTATCTGTAATAATCTCCCCCAGTTCCTCCAGGAACATAAATTTTAGGTGTTCTTTATTGAGATGCTTAAAAAGTTTTCTTTGCTTAGAAGGAGAGGGCCTCTCTAACTGTTTTAACTAAAGGTGAGACTAAGGCGAAATCAAAGCCTACACACGGATCTCCGCCTTGCTATCCGAAGCTCCGTACGATAGGTGACTTGGCTGGGAAGGTTCCAGTCCCTCTTAGGGGCCTTTAGGAGGGGAGCACACCCAGACTGATGGGTTGCGGGTGTGACTCATCCCCATCTTCCTCAGTGACTCTTGAACCACCTGCCTAACCAAGGACTCCACTTGGTGGCTGGCACCTTTTCTTTCGCCTGCAGCCAAGGTCAGAATCCAGAATCCACAGAGCAGAGAGGTCAGGAACAAGCCAGGCCAGCAACAGAAGGTCAGTCAGCAAAAGCAGGAACACAGAAACATGAATCACAGGGAGCTGAAGAACATCCAGCGATAAGCACCCAGCAGGATCTCCTTTAAACCCGGACAATAACCCTAAGGCAGCTTGGTGCCAATGTGGGAGGACGTGCGCACTGGCACACACAAATGTACCTAGTGCATGGTGGATATTAGCCTGAGCTTATCTGTGTGCTGGTACATGTGCAGGAGCATTAGCTGCATGAGAATGAGCATTAGCTGCACAGGAATTAGTATTAGCTGTACAGGAATTAGCATTAGCTGTACAAGAATTAGCATGAGCTGTATTAGTTTCCTGACATGCACTTTGTTGGCTTTCCCTTTCCTTTCCCTACAGCAGCTTCCAATATACTTACAATATGGCTGCTCTGTGACCCCCTTTTAAAGTGAGGGGACTGGCTTAACCAAAATCCCCCTTACTGACCCTTAGAAGCCTGCTAGCTATACAGTACATTATGATTTAACCAAGTTCTCCTGGGTGAATCAGCACATGAATTTACCGGGACTGCGAATCTCAAACCAGCAAGATGGTAGCAGTAAACCTGAACCTCATCCATACCTGATTATAAACCAGTGAATCTGTACATAAATTTTGTGCAAACACCAGGCTGAAGTGATGCATCTCTGTTTTAAAAGGAAGATCAGAACATTTGTACTGTGAAATCTTGACCAATCTGCACATTATAGTAATGCCACCTTGCTATCACTTGGTTGCTTTTTGGTGTTGACTGCTATTCGATATCTCAGACATGATCATAATTGATGTTCTGCTGTTTTTCATTATGTTATATTGTGCAGCAGTGATGCTGGACTCTAAACTCTCCTTTTGGCCCCACATGCAATCACTTTCCAAAGCTTGCCTCTCAACCTCTGTAACATCTCCAAAATACAGCCCTTCCTAACCAATGACACCACAAAGCTCCTAATTAACTCCAAGGTTATCTCTCGCATCGACCACTGTAACTCCCTCCTCATTAGCTTATCTTTATCTAAGCTATACCCCCTCCAGTCCATCATGAATGCTGCTACCAGGCTCATCCACCTTACCCACCGTTCAGTGTCTGCCACCCCTCTCTGCCAATCCCTGCCTTGGCTGTCACCCAACAAATTAAATTCAAAATACTAACAACAGCTTACAAAGCCATCCACAACTCGACCCCCAGCTACATCACTAACCTAGTCTCAAAATACCAACCAAATTGCTCTCTTCGTTCCTCCCTAGACCTCCCACTCTCTAGTTCCCTTTTGACCTCCTCCCATGCTCGCCTCCAGGACTTCTCCCGAGCCTCTCCCATCCTATGGAATTCCCTAATCCAATCTGTCCGACTATTTCCTACTCTGTCTACTTTTAGGTGATCCCTGAAAACTATTCTCTTCAGAGAAGCCTATCTTGCCTCCACCTAACAACTGTACATGTATTTTCATCATCAGCTCATCCCCCAATTATTACCTTTTGTATCACTTGACCCTCCCCTTTTAGATTGTAAGCTCTAATTTGCAGGGCACTCCTGTATTGAATTGTATTATAACTGTACTGTTTGCCCTCACATTGTAAAGCACTGGGAAAACTGTTGCTGCTATATAATTCCTGTATAATAATAATAATCAATTAGCGTTACCACCTGTGAGTCTCAAGCAGCCATGTCTCTTTAGATCTTGAGCTTTTCTTCTACTTCACACCTCCATGCCCAAAGGCTTACTGTAAACTCACTAAAAATGACTGTACTGTATGTAACACAGTTGTTGCCAGCACATTGGTACTTTCTGGTACATGTGTTTAATGATTTTGTAAACCTTTTCATCAGAGCAGTTTTTATTAAATAAAATATGTTAATGTTTATATGATTAAACTACATCATGGTTAACCCATTTGCCAAATTGGTCTATTTACAGTAAGTATAATGCAGTGCATCTCATAGTCCTTGCAGAGTGTAATCTGTTTGTACATGCAACTTTGCACATTTGTTTTTCAGTTGCATTTTTGTTTTGTCTAAGCCGAATAGGCAACTCCGTGTCAGGTCCTTTGGTGCCTTCAGTTTCGGTTTTATTCAGCTTGTTTTTCCGATCTTGAATTTTTCACCTCTTTGTCTTGTCTCTGAAATACAAAAGATAACAGCCTTAGTCTTGGGATTTGCTCCAATGTCATCACAACCCACATACCAAAGTAGCAGCGATTAAGCCGGGGTACAAATCTATGACTTCACAGTTTTATGGGAAAAAAGCACCACCAGTGATGACAAAAGTGCCTGAAAGCAGATTTAATACATTGGCTTCATTGTGTATGCCAAAAATAATCATAATGATGTCATAATCATCATTGTGGTCTAAGTATAGTTCTATTCAATTAGCATTAAAGATGGGTCAAAATCATAAAAAGGCAAATCTCAAATACAAAATAGAATACTATAGTATACATAAACAGCTGTACACATGAATAATAAATGTGGTATAATTGAACCATATAAATATTAACAGTTTATCATACAAACATGAGTGTGGATTAAATAAAATTTTAATATAAAATCCACATGTGTAAAAATTTTATTATAACTCTTTATTACCAAATATAGTATTACCATAGAATGAAAAAAGAATAGATTGGCCATTTAGATTTATGAAGATTCTTAGTTTCCTTTTGCAAATAAAGAATAGGAGATGGTTCTGATGCAAAAAAACAAACTGGAGCAAACATAGAACAGTTGTCTTAGGAAATTCGATTTCAGGTTTAATTTTAAATATGAGAACTGATTGGTTGCATGAGGCAACTGCTCTGCATTTCATCTTGTATTGCTTCTTTGTGAATCACCCTTAGTGGCTTCCAATAGTGAAAGATGACAGTAATAGCTTTCACATAGTTAAGTCAAGATGAAAAAAAGCACATATTTATCAAGTTTAACCCAAAAAACCCACATTGAACCCCCATTGTTCTAAGCATGCAATTGACCCAAGAGCCACCCCCTGGTATAGACCATTTATGTGTCTATAAAAGATGAATTACAAATTACAAATGAATTAATAAACATGTTCTACTTACCTGCTGTGTGCATTGGACAGAGCAGCCTGATCCTTCTCTGCTAGAGTCTCCCGCTGGCGCTCCTGGCTCCTCATTTTCAGCAAGTTCCCCCATAGGAAGCAGCTTCCTAAGAGGGCACTGGTGCGTGCTTGCTCCCAAGCTGCCCTGTCTGTGTCTATAGACACAGATAGTGTGGCTTGGCCCCACCCCTGGCTCCCTCATCACAAAGTTTGATTGACAGCAGCAGAAGCCAATGGATCCCACTGCTATCAATCTGCTCAATGAGGAGGGTGAGAGCAGAGAGAGCTGCTGCTCTTGCACATAGTGCTGGATTGAGATAGGGCTCAGATAAGTATGGGGGGGGCTGGGAGGGAGGCTCCTGGACATAGAAGGTTTTTTACCTTAATGGGGAAAATGCACCCCTTTCTGCTGCCTGTAGAAATGCATCATCCAGGTATCAAAAGTTTCAGCAGCCAATTCTTTTTCATGTAAAAGTGATTAGAGTGGCTATACAGCCACTCGAATTACTTCTACATGAAGGAGATTTGGCTGCTGAAAATTTGTCAAGTCTTGACAAAGCGCAACTGCGCGAAACATGTCGTCTTGGTAACCCCACATATGCTCCCAGCTGAAGCCAACGCCGGACACTGCCTTCGTTTGCCATGGTGACACCACCCAGGACGCTGGTACGCTGACACCACGTGATTTGAAGCCGACAGGAGCATTCTCTGATCTCAGCTCCCCTCAGAGCGGACGGGCCGTCCATTGGAATCACACTGTCCACTTCAGGCTGGTTACTTTTATTATACTTGCTACTTTATCTCACCCAATAAAGATGCACCTCCACTAAGGTGCTTGTCTGAGAGCATTTTCCACAGCGCCTTTTTTTCCAGTTCCCATTCCAGCTTTGTGCAGGTCTACAATCTTGTCCCTGATGTCCTTTGACAGCTCTTTGGTCTTGGCCATGATGGTGATGAGGTTTGAATGGAAGAAAGAGATTCTGTGGACAGATGTCTTTTATACACATAAGTTGTCTTTAGGAGCACCTTCTTAAACTTACAGGATTAATCTGTGTACCACATGAGCACATAGCCAGTCTGTGGAAGCCGGAATAATTGTTGATTGGCAGGGGATCAAATGCTTATTTAACTCACTGAATGGCAACTCAATTTATACCATTTGTATTTGTATGGGTTTTTTGGGGATTTTTGGTTGATATGCTGTATCTATCATTTTACACCCATGATAACAATTATAGACCCTTCATTTCTTTGTAAGTGGGCAAACTTACAAAATCTATAGGGATCAAATAATTATTTAACATACTGTATATGAGACTTCAGTGATTAAATTTAGAACTGCTTAAGTCATACTTCCACTGCAACACTCAACTTGTCAAGGTAAAGTATACTACATACAAATCATCTACTCTTTACCGTCTATGATTGTCCAAAACAATAAGTCCTGTGTTTCTAAGGTCAGCACTTTATCTTTACAAAAATGCATTAATTTCTTTTCTCTCTTCCTGGTAGTGGTAGAGAGGTGCTGAATGCAGATTTTCACAAGTTATCAAAATGTGAACAAAGTCACAAGTGCAAAATCCAAGTGCAATAGGTCAAAGAGAGCACCAAATGAAAAATCCATGGGAGTCTTTATTGTTCAGCTAGTTACAACAAGTAGGGCAAAGGACAGCCAAAGTGTTTTAGAAGCTTCCCAGTTCTCTTTCATTAGGGTTAAAGGAAAAGTTTAAAATGACACACATAAAAATGATGATAAAGAAGAACTGCTCCTGAAAATACACATGTATAAAATAAAAAAATAAAATAAACTACACATGTATAGACGGATTGACATTTGGCCAGTTCAGCAGGGACCTGCCGAATTTGGTCAGTGTGTTGCTCTGCCTGTTTGACAGAACTTCTGTCTAACAAACAAACTGGAAATTTTTTTGTCGATCAGCAGACTGCAGTAAGTACTGCTTAAAAATACAATATCCTGGTGGAGGGGCTCCTCCATCCACTTTACTTGTGTGGTAGAGAAATCTATCTTTTTTTTTTTGCTAGCTGAATAAAAAAAAATAACTCGTCTGTGGCCAGCATTACATCTAAACAACATCTAATATATTTTACAGCTTGTACTGGGCAGAGGGAATTAAAAACATATGGAGAAATACTGGCAGGAATTCTGTTTGTTAGAGAAAGTCCCACTGTTCTGTATTGGGTATACTCCTTTAGAGCCATGACCTAACAGAACACATTGAATTTTACATTTTTCCCTAGAAACTAATAACCTATGTGATTTTTAAAACAAGACTTACTGAAGGAACATCATGCTCTACTACTGGACACCATAGTTCCTGTCAATGCTGTGCAAGTTGCACCTGTTTGTAGTGTTGGGTACCATTATTAAAATTAAACAGTGTCTGAAATGATACCACTAGTTAAAGCTGGCCATACACAAGCATAATTTCTTTTGAAAACTTTGGTTTCAGAAATTTGTTTGATTTTCAATTCTTTAGTGGGATCAAATTGACGTTTGTTTTTGACCACAGTGACAAGAAATTTTGAAGAACCAAGAGGGATTTTTTTCAAATGCAATTCTAACAGTGTATGTGGTTTTCATTTGGGAAATTACATATATTCAAAATTTGAATGTTCAAAGCATAGGAAACTTTGAAGTACTTTTGAATTACATTACAAGCCATTGCATGTAGTGTGAAAATGTTTTTACACCTAACAGGTGCTGTTCCTTCTGACAAATCTGAATGGGACTCATAAATTTGATGTAATGCTATCTCTCACTCCTGTTCCACCCATGCCAGCACTCTTCCAGTTGTATATCTGTATTTATTTTCCGGTTTTCAAGTGAAAAAGACTCTACCAAACTGTCTTTTTGACCAAAACAAGGATGGGCAAAGGGCACTAGAAGCCACAACCACTGATCTGCTGATAAAACATCTCTGTTAGTGCTTAATAATGATAATAGGATCAATCTGGAGATGAAGTGGCAGTTGGGGGGTAAAGAAGGTTCTATCTTCACCTGCCATTCCACTTTGATCCTATTTCTGTTGGCATTGGCCATAATGACTTTGACATGTTTCTTATTAACCTTATGCATATTGTCGAATTTATTGAAACAATATGACAAGAATACTTTGTTCATATCATTACCTGTTGATATGGAATGTCTGCTGGTGCCAAAATTTTCTTCTGTAAAAATAAAAATCAGATTGCCTGAACAGCAATGCTTTTTTGGACAGCCCCAAGACATCTGCTGCAGCACCTAAACAAAAACAATTCTGTTAGGGGTTGAGTAAGGTTGTCATATACAGTCAGGTGCATAAATATTGGGACGTGGACACAATTCTAACATTTTTAGCTCTATACACCACCACAATGGATTTGAAATGAAACGAACAAGATGTGCTTTAACTGCAGACTGTCAGCTTTAATTTGAGGGTATTTACATCAGCTGGTGTTGTTGAGAAGCCCCTCTGTGTCCATGACTATAACCTTAGCATGGGAGGGGTGGACTTCAACAACCAGAAGATGACACCGTACTTACTTTCCCGCAAAGCCAGACGCTGATACAAAAAATGTGTCTGTATATTTATTTCAATCTGTTCTGTACAACGCTTTTGTACTTTACAAACCAACTAGACAAAGTGGATCCTTCTTAAAATTTCAGGAAGAGATCATCAGGACCCTTTTGTATCCAGAAGGTGCTGTGGCCCAAACCTCCAACCCAGATGCAGTGAGCCAGCTGCATGAAAGGCATTTTCCTGATGCCATTACTAGTACCCCAACACAAAAGTCACCCCAAAAAAGATGTTGTGTCTGTAGCAGTCACTCACTTTTTTGTTCCTCCTGTCCTGGCCAACCTGGTCTCTGTCTCAAGAACTGCTTCTGTCACTACCACACACCAGTGGAATATTAGTATAGGGTCCAGCAGCACTGCACAGTGTAGGGAACATTATTACACAGGGTCTAGAAAGATGTTAGGTAGTAACGAAACTGGCTATCACATTTTGAGACCTTAACATTCTGTAAAGTCTACAGTTTAAAAAAAAAAGTAAAAAAAAAAAAAGAAAAAACCCAAACATTGTTGTCGCTTTATTGAATTACTGTCAGTGTGTGTAGTGCTGCTGGATGAAATTTTTTTATCCGCAGTTAAAAAAGAACATATGACGCAGCTTTGAACAGATGCTCGTCGCACACTTCTCTTTCATATGTTGCTCAGTGGGAACGCGATCTGGGAGTGGCTGTGGATCCGGAGGACTGGAATAAGGCCTGGTCACTCATAGCTAAATGTTCATTTAATACGACCACGCTGGAAGCAGCCTACAAGGTATTGTTTCGTTGGTACTGGGTTCCGGCTCGTCTGGCCCAGGCTAACCCTGCCTGTAGTGATCGATGTTTTCGGGGTTGTGGCCATCGTGGCGATGTACTGCATATCTGGTGGTCATGCCCGAGGTTGGTTCGTTTTGGTCTCGTGTGTTTGGCCTCCTTCTCACTTTGTTCCATCTCTCCATACGCCGGGATGCTCAGTATGCTTTGCTTCATTGCCCCATACTGGGCCTCTTGGCTCGTCAGCAGCGGTTGGCTTCCTATTTGTTTTTTATCAGCCACTAGGACAATTGCTCAGGCCTGGAAGAGTCCGTTTGTACTTTTTCAGGGGGTGCGGGATCGTATGACTACTATGATGCTCAACGAACAGATGTCGAGTATATGCAACGACTCTCAACATACATTTTTGAAAATATGGGAGCCGTGGTTGCAGTACGCCTTTCCCACGCTCCCCCCGGCCAGTGTGGGGAGGTAATGGAGTTTGGTATTGGCGCTCGTGGACCCCTGCTCTTTGGTGTGTTTTTTTTTTTGTTTTTTTTTCTTTCCTCTCTGCTCTTCTTCTCTCCTCTTTGTTTGTTTTGGTGTGACAGTGGACAGCTGCCTTTAGTTGTGTTAGTCAGAGTTTCACTGATGTTATTGTAACCTATGTGCCATTGATAGCCCCTGCGTGGGCATACGTTTTGCCTTATTGGAATTAGAGCGTTGTCTGCTCTATTATGCCTTTTTTATCGGTGCAATTGATAGCCCCTGCGTGGGTGTGTTTTGTTGCCTGTTTTATACTGTTTAAAATTAATAAAAACCATTGAAATACAAAAAAAAAAAAAAAAGAACATATGTGCCCAAGCATGGGGGCCTGTGGTGGCCAGTGGGTGGATCGCTCTTATTCTTTGGCATACATATTTTATAATATTTTTGGCACAGATTTCAATAAAAAAGTTCTTGCTTTATTGAGTTGCTGTTCTATTGTTTTATTGTTAACCGTTGTTGTTTTCTTTGCAGGAACGCCATTCAACACCAGCACTGATCTGTTTATTCTGACAGCAACAGGTGTGCTCTCAGATTATACATCAGTGTGTACAGCACTGATGAACAAGATTTCTCATTCACAGTTAAAAAAAAAGAACATATATGCCCAAGGATGGGGGCTTGGGGTGGTCAGTGGGTGAATCGCTCCTATGCTTCGACATATATTTTTTACATTTCTTTTTGGCATAGATTTCTGTGTGAATAGAGGAATCTGTTAGGTTCTTTTTTTTCATTCAGCCCACGGTCTGAATGCAAAAAAAGGGCATATCATGTACAGTCAGGTCCATAAATATTGGGACATCGACACAATTCTAACATTTTTGGCTCTATACACCACCACAATGGATTTGAAATGAAACAAACAAGATGTGCTTGTTTTTGAGGCTCACCAATGGTTTACATCTTGTGGTGAACCCTCTGTATTCACTCTGGTGAAGTCTTCTCTTGATTGTTGACTTTGACACACATACACCTACCTCCTGGAGAGTGTTCTTGATCTGGCCAACTGTTGTGAAGGGTGTTTTCTTCACCAGGGAAAGAATTCTTCGCTCATCCACCACAGTTGTTTTCCGTGGTCTTCCGGGTCTTTTGGTGTTGCTGTGCTCTCCGGTGCGTTCCTTCTTTTTAAGAATGTTCCAAACAGTTGTTTTGGCCACGCCTAATGTTTTTGCTATCTCTCTGATGGGTTTGTTTTGTTTTTTCAGCCTAATGATGGCTTGCTTCACTGCTAGTGACATCTCTTTGGATCTCATCTTGAGAGTTGACAGCAACAGATTCCAAATGCAAATAGCACACTTGAAATGAACTCTGGACCTTTTATCTGCTCATTGTAATTGGGATAATGAGGGAATAACACACACCTGGCCATAGAACAGCTGAGAAGCCAATTGTCCCATTACTTTTGGTCCCTTAACAAGTGGGAGGCACATATGCAAACTGTTGTAATTCCTATTCACCTGATTTGGATGTAAATACCCTCAAATTAAAGCTGACAGTCTGCAGTTAAAGCACATCTTGTTTGTTCCATTTCAAATCCATTGTGATGGTGTATAGAGCCACAAATGTTAGAATTGTGTCGATGTCCCAATATTTATGGACCTGACTGTAAGAGACAATATACTTCCCCTATTTGTAACCCTTTATAAAGCATAATCCTAAATCCAATACTAGTGCAGAATGTTAAGAAACAGACAAAGAGTCTCAGGCATTAACCATTCCACCAAGAAAACCCTTAAAAACCTAATAAAATCTCATTCTGGCAAACTCTTTGAATCCTAAGGTAAATATTCCACGGTGAAGCAGGTTTTGGTTCAATTGGAGTGAGCTGGAGGTGGAGTAAATTTTGATTGGTTCACTAATCTCTACATTTTTCGGTTTTCTTTTAATAATCATCTGACATCAACCTTACAGTGCATGTTTTGCAGCTTTCTTCATGGAATCCCAGGTAAAATAGTTTTAGAATTAATACACCTGGCCAGCTGCCTACACCCCAGGAAACCATTTGGTGTTAGTGATCCCCTTGAACTAAAATGTGAAAACCTTAAGTGATTTCTCTGCCTAATCAAGTTTAGATAGCTCTCAGCAGAAGAGAAAACACCTGTCCTTCTGCTAGCCAAGACTGCATAAGTGAGGGACAGGTACTCTTTAACTGAATTGAACAGCCAGTGCAGATGCACTACTGACTTAGACTATGCTGGTGGCAGAAATACTGTAATACCGTGATGTCACTTTGCTGGCAACCATGTTTAAAAGCTAAATCCATTCTGCGTGCCACTTTTATAATATTGAACAGGGAAAATATTATCTGAGCAATAAATAATGCAAATGTTATTTGTACTGTAAATGTTTTAAATCCCTCTCTTAAACCTTCTTACCTTCCCTGCAGCTGTAACTGGCACAAAAAGTGGAAAGTCACAGAATTCTGTGTGGTAGTAAATCATTGCTCTGTGACACTCACACTGACTCCTGATGGTAATTATAAGAATTGCATACCATAGCTGGCTGATAAAATTCCTAGAGCATTTACTAAACAGAACCGAACCATAAAAATCCAGCAGAGCCCAGCCTGGCTGCTACGTGAATGGCTCTAGTGTATTTCACTTGGTCATAAAGTATCTTTCCATAGTAACACCAAAATGCCAAAGTAAACACTCCATCAGAAATTCCTCTCACAGAAAAAAAAAGGTAGGGAAAGCAAGAAGACAAACAGAGGGAACCGGATTGACAAAATAGAGAGCGAGATGGATGATATCACAGAGAGAATATAAAAGAGCATAGCATAAAAAAAAGACATGTAGGAACAAACTGCAAGCTGCATGGATAAAATGAGTGAGACAAGGATTTATTTGCATCACGTAATAAAAAGAGAATAAAATCTATATAACAGACGAGAACAAAAGATGGATGATGTGTGTTAAAATATAGCAAGGAAAATAGCACACATTCAAGTATTAGTAATGTGCATTATGTCTGACTCTTTTTTTTTTTTTTCTTTACAGTTGGCACAGCACCTATTCCGATGAAATGATTGTCATTTCCTTATGTGCTAAGAGATTTGCGTTTTACTTAACCATCAAATTTTCCGGATGGTTTTAGTCACCATCAAGACATAGTGTAATAACAGGCCACATTCCCTACCAGAGGGCATTGGGGAGACGTGGCAAAATTGTGAATGGGTACACCTGCCCAACTCTCATGGCTGTAGAATGCATTAATCTCCGTATCATCAAAGTGATTATGCTGGTTAGTTTACACAGCAGTGTGTGGAAATTTTGGACGAGCCTCAGAAGGTCACTCATTAAAGATCCATTGTGATATTTGCATATTAGTCATGCAAGTCCGACATGGACATTCATGCTGACTGTACTGAACTAGATGAACCTCCCACTGTTGTATAATCTCCCTAGACTGTATACTGTCTGCAAGGCACAAGACTGGACTGCACTGACAATTACCCATACTTTTTTTTCTCAGGTTATCTGTTTACTCAGCCTTGTCAGTGCTAACAGTACAAAACCCATTAAACAGGACTTATTTAGCAATCCTTTAGATGTCTGTACTAAAAAAAGAGCAATCTTTCCCTCTTCCTGGTGATTTTTAACATTTAATCACTAGCTAGTTGGTTTATGACTTATATGAGGATATGCTCACAGATGCACAGTAATATATGTGAATTGGTCAATACTAAAAAAAAACCTTAAAAATCATATGCAGAAAATTTTATAGAAATGCTCATTTTTTTCCACGGAAAAGTCATAGCCAAGGCATAAGGGATTTAATGTGAAATATTTTTCATTTTGTTTTTGATGCTAGCAATAGAGTCCAATCTGTGTAACTATCAACTTGGGAAAAGCTTAGATGTGTTAATATTTACAACCAAGATTTGTAGATTATTAAGCTCTAACACTTGTGCAACTTACAACCCTGAAATCATATAGCTAATTAATAATAATACATTCTATCCTGGTAAGTTGGAAAGGTTTGGAAAATGTGAAATGTGTCCTAGAAAATACATTCAGTTTCCAAATGGACCCGACACATAGGAGCCTGAGCGTGTGTAAACTGAGTGTGGGTGGCAGAAAATTTTCACACCTGTGTCACCAGCAGCTTTCAGCAAGAAAGAAGGCTTTGAAGTGCTGAATGTCTTTCTCTAGCCTGTACATTCTTCCATTCTAAATGTTCTCTGCTAAAGTGTGAGCAAAAGTGGCTTCTTTGGGTGTCTGACACCGATTACTTAGATCAGCACTGACAGTTGTACAGGTACCATGGTGTCCAGTGAAGGCTCTAATGGCAAGAAGGGTTTAGTTGAGGCACTGATCTTTCTTTTTTTCTTTCTTCCTTTCTTTCTTTCTTTCTTTCTTTCGTTCTTTCTTTCTTTCTTTCTTTCTTTCCAAGACTACAAAAAAAGTCAAGTGCTTAGCAGTAAGTTTCTTTTACATTTCCAATGTTCCTGCATATTGGTAGGCAAGCAACTCAAGCAGAACAGCACCTCCTATGCCTGAATACTGAATACTCTCAAGCTTAGTGGCAGAAATGATATACGGAACATCATGTTTTCTCTAACGCAATATAGCGCTGCACTTATTTCTACTGTTACATTAAGGTTTATTTTGGTTACCTTCAGTGCTACAGCTGCTATTTAAGAGCGCTCACTTTTGTCCTATTTATACTTATCTAACGCAATATAGCTTGTATTGCTGGCTTCTGTGAGATTTTTATACCTTTTAAACAGCTGATGGTTAGGGACACAGGTGGATTGTCTCATGTCTAAAAATCAATTTGCCTAAATAGAGATTATACAACTTTTTGGGTATTTTTCACCTTTCCGTGCTATATCATTAAACACACCCCTCATATAAATGGTAAACTGTACCTATTTGCATGGCTGTCAAGCCAACACCTTGAATTTAATACCATCTCGGTCACTGCCCTGAAATAAGTATAGAGATGAGGAAATCCATTTTTTATCTTCCTTCCATTTATTGCAGGTCTGTGACTTTTCCAGGAGAAAGAGGGCAATGCTATATTTATTTTATTTTAATATGTGTATTATAAAGATATAAAAATCTAGTTCCCCTTGCCAAGATCGGTTTGATTAGATGCTTGTTTAAATGAGATTGAAAGTGGAAGTGATGAAATCTTCTTTGCTTCCAGATTTTTGACATTACAAAGTGGGAGGAACAACATCAGTTCCTCTTAATATGTCCTGGGAACTAGATACTGCCAGTTGCATCCTTACCAGGCTCCCTGATCGCACGGGAGAACCTGGTAAAGGCAGTGATGGGAGGGGGGTGTAACGTGGAAGTAATCCAGCGACTTCTTAACCTCTAGGTCTACTTTTACATTGAAGGGAATTGCCTGCCTGGAAAAATTATATCTCGATAATTACTGCAGTTGCAGTGATGGCCACGATATCACCATTCTAAACCAACTACATACCAGTACGTCGCTGGATGGGAAGGTATTAAATGCCTGACGTATTATGCAGCATTGGTAAAAGTGCCAATTAGACAAACATACTGAAAGTACCTTCATTGTCTGTAGTGCTGAATGTGTAATAAAAGAGCATAGCCCAAGTAATTGATGCAAATGGGTTTAATTCACTGAGCAAAATGTAACGTGACAACATGTGACAAAATTCATCTGTCATGAATCTGACATCATTGAAGTTAACTCTGATTAGCTACTATAGTTTGTTGTCCATTGCAATGTTCTCTATAATACTTTATTATATTATCCTAAATGTCTTTTTCTGCATCTGAAAATGTGTCATATTTAAAGCAAACCTGTCTAAAGGGCTGCCATTGCAGTTTTCTGACTGTCATACTGACCTTCTGGGTTTACTTCACTCTCGGTCACCAACCCATAATTTATTATCAGCAAGTATAGAGTATTTGTTTTGTGTCAGTGGCTCAGTATATAAGCAAGAACCAGGCATTTGGAATTTTAAGAAGAAGTCAGCAAAGGCATGCAGGCTTCCTTAAATGAACTGACACACTTGTAGGCACCTCAGTGCTTAGACACAGTCAGGGACTGAGCTGAAAGAAAAAAAAACAAAGGTTATATATTTCAATGGCCAAAGGGAAGTATGTGTTACTTGGAAAGCCAAGTAAATACTTTGTGCATTAGTACTGCTAGGACTTTGAAGAAGGGGGTACACCCTGAAAGCTTGTCCTTAAAAATTGTATTCCAGAAGTGAACAATACGAATGTCTCCTCCTGTGTGGAGGACTGTAGACAGTGATCCTGATAAAGCTCCAGTGAGTGTGTGTATCAAGATTGACCAACGCATGTATCAAGCCTTGCTGCTCTCTCTCACAACTGGGGTAGTCCAAACAAAAACTGCAAAAGGGACAAAGCAAAAGCGCACTGATTTAGCACATTATCCCAAAAAGATATAATGCACTAGGCCGGTGTGCTCTTACTTTGTCTCTTTTACAGTTTTTGTCTGAAAAATTGTATGATAGTGCAAATAAAAAAAGTATCACGGACAGTAGTCAACTGTTTCTTGGATGGCCATGTTACCCAATTTCCAAAGTATACCAGTGATAACAGAGATGCTAGTTACTCAATAAGTCATAGCAGTAAAATCAGAGGTACCATTTATTCAACTACCAAGTTATATCAATCATATCAGAAGTACCATCTACTCAACTTCTGAGTGATCATCAAGATGCCATTTACCCAACTCATGAGTTATACCATTGATAAGGGAGGTATAATTTAATCAACTACAGAGTTATTATAGTGATACCAGATGTGCCATGTTACAAAGTCATATGCCAGTGATAACAGAGGTGTCATCTACCCAACTCCTGAGTTATACCGGTGATAACAGAGCTGCCATTTTGTCCAGAGTTACTATAATAGGCCAAATGGTCTTTTCAGTTTCTACCTCACCCTCATGACCAAGTTCCAAAATATCCTGACAGCCAAAGGACACCAGAGCAGACTGGGATAAAAAAAAACTTCTACAGCTAAGTTATCTAGTGATCATCTATGTAGAAGATATCCTCTGAATTAAAAATGCAGCATGTGAGCAACTAAACAACTTTATCCTTTTTGCAGTCATCATAGGATTGGTTTCTAAAGATTGGAAGCTCTATTCTGTAGGTTTCCACCAGATAAGCTGTGATGACCAATGCGAATCTAGCAACACCGAATACTCACAAATACTTCCACTGCCTTGAATACTAAGAGCCTGCTCACACTCTCTTTGTAGGGAAAAGGCTCTTGAGATATGTACTTTTGGAGAATGTGTCAATAGGAAAGTCAATAGGAACTGGGATTCCAGCAGCTGCCTCTGCAGATATTTTACAAGCTTGGTGAAAACATCACAAGGAGTAATATAAGCTGATTCTCCCTAGGGGGACAAGGCACACAAAAATAATGTTGGGGCTAACCTTACAGGGGGGAAAGGGAGGTTTGGGGTTAAATTTGGGTAGTGCCTGGACATACACTTTAAGCAGGTGGGCTGTTTACCAGACTATCAACTTTGCTGTTCCTAGGGTACATGCCTCATCTGACTTCTTGTTTCACATTAAAGCTGCTCTTTATACCTATTTGTACAAATGTATGAATGTTTTTTTTACCAGCTGGCCACAATATTATCTTCAATGGTTTCATATGTTCTATGTTTGTTTTTTTATTAATTTGTATAGCTGTTTATTGCACTGCTCTAGCCTTTAAACATAATGGATGTTTCATGCAGCACTTTTAATTGCCATTAGGTAGACTTTAAGGACAACTAAAAGTGTTTCATGAACTTGTGGGGAAATATGATATTTTGGAACAGCTGGATACTTGTGTCATATTTTCTTCCACACGAGCTGAAGCCAATATAAAAAACAAAAAAGGAGGTTGGCAACTGTTCATGCCCTGGCATCTGATGAATACATGTTCATTAAACGACTGAACACACAGAGACACCTACTGTAATGCTTTGGAAGGGTAGGTGAATGACCGTTCATACCAAAACAGTTTTTAATTAATTCTGCCATACAGATGAACGTTCACACCCTGTGCCCATTTTAAACTGTTTAAACCTGTTGTACAGTAAGTCATCTTTTACAGGCCATGTCTAGTCTAGTAACCTGCACAGTCTGCTAACTTAATTTTGGGTGTGTTTGCTATGCTTGTGACTTTGATGTGAGCTGCCTCATTATTTCAAGTTGTGTGGAAGATTATGCAGACAAATTGTTAATGTAATAGTAAAAATCGATCGTGTTTAGACTGTAATGATTCCAATACTGTTAATCTAGAAGAAGGCAATATGAAAACCCACCTATACAGCTGACATTAAATCCTCATTGTGGGGTGAAAAAAATTATCTTCTGTCTTAAAGCAATAGTAAACAGCCAAAAAAAAAGAAAAAAAAACAAATCTTCACCTTGCAAGTTAAGAGCATGATGTGCTAGTATGCATTCCATTCTAGCACATTATGAAAGACTTATCTGAAAATAAAGCCTCCAACAGTGAGCCGTCACCGCTGACAGGGCTTCTATCTTCACCTGGTCTTCTTTTCGAGTTCACCATCGCACATGAGCCCGAGAGTTACACAGCTCTCCCTTCACTGGCATGCCATTCATAGAAAGCGCACATGTGCCAGTGAAGTCACCAACTGCTCTAAAAGTAATGTTTAGGAGATATTTACTGTACCTATAGGCAAGCCTTATTATAGACTTACCCGTAGGCATAAGTAAAAAAACAAGACTTTATTACGACTTTAAGCACCTTACTTAAACAGTTGCACTCCACCCTACAGCAGTTTTACTGCTGCAGGGCGGACTCCCTGCACAAAATCTCATATATTTACATGATCCGTGCTCCCTCCATGTGCACGGGAAGGGGGTGCACGTGCCCGCCGGCCTGGTGGTGCTGTGATTCGGTACAGCACTGATCAGTCACCAGCGTCAGGCCAGTGATGTTTGGACTGAACCTGCTAATCTGATTACATTACACAGTCACAGGAAATGATGATGAAATCTTCTCTCTTTGGAGCACATTCCAGAGAGAAAAGACAGTAGATCCACATGAGTCAAAGCAGCACACTTACACAGTAAAAGCACTTCTAGGTCACATTTAACCCCCTTATTGCCCCCGTTAAGCCTTTCAATGCCCTGTCACTAGTGATATTATTACAGCGTACAGATTTTTTTACGGATTTACTGTATTAGTGTCACGGGCAACTTCAGATAGCGTTAGCTAGCATTAGTTAGCATCCCTCCCAGGTAGCGTCATATTGGCCGCCACTACATCATTCATCACATTTAACCATTTGATTGTCAGGAACACGCTCACATACACAATAAACCTCCATTGCTAGTATAGTGTCCGAACAGATCAATCAGATCATAACTATACCAGCGTTCACAATAGTATAGTGTCCCCAAAAAATGCAGCGTTAAAAGGATCAGCCCCGACACCTACCAGCACCTGTGTTTAGCCCCTACCCTTACCTCCCAGCAAGTGCAGTGTTAGTAGATTATTATCACTTGATACATTGCAATCAAAACTGCAGGGTTTTTCTTGTGAGACGCACTAGGTACCTATAAAGTTAGTGGCAAATATGTCCAACAAAAGGTACACTAGTGATGAGGCCTACAGGATTCTGAGTATGATGAGAGTGAAAGGGAAGCCTTACTGACCAAATCAGACTCAGAATACGAACCTGTAGAGAGCAGCAGCACCCTGACAGATAGCTCAGACGATGGATTAGAGGTCCCTGCTGAGGTCAGGCATACCTGATCCCGATCCCAGGTGAGTAATTAAAATTGCATGATTACATAGTTACATAGTTTGTCTGGCTGAAAAAAGACAAAAGTCTTTTGATGATTCTTATATGCAACAGAGTGCCAGTGCTAGTGCAGCTCTATCTTTTGGTGCAATGGCTAACACAAGTAGTGTCCTGCAACCACCAAGAATTCGAACACAGGCCCGTAGAGACCATAGTGTCCTTCCAGATGTGCTTGCAATTCCTCATTGACAGCCCTCAAATTCTGCAACACCCGTACTTCCCCCATTCACTACCCAACCCGGAATTCAGGTGGAAACAACACATTTAACTACTCCTGTTGATTATTTGGAGCTGTTTTTCATGGAAGATCTGTATGGATTGATTGTGGACCAAAGCAATTTATACACACAAGCAATTTATCGCTGCCAACCCAAATTCAAACCTTGCCATTGCATTTGCATGAAAACCTATTATGGTTTCTGAATTTAAAGTTTTTTTGGCCTAACCCTCAACATGGGAATAGCTAAAAAGAATTGCGGTTGTATTGGTCCACAAACCCAATTAATTGTATGCCCGTGTTCTCTGCTGCCATGGCCAGGCATAGATATGAGAAAATTATGTGATTTATGCATTTCAATGACAATATACTATGTTGTCCTTGGGGTGACCCTGAATATGATAGGCTCCACAAAATTCAGCCCCTTGTAAAGCACCTTACCCAGAAATTTGCACATGTGTATACGCCCCAGCAAAGCATCTGCTTTGATGAGTCCCTCATTAATTTTTCTGGCCACCTTACATTCAGCAAGTGTGCCATATGGGGTCAAAATGTATAAGACCTGTGAGAGAGCAACAGGCTATACATGTAATTTTTGGATTTATGAGCGAAAAGATAGTCACATGGCTTTCTTTTCCCTCATAAATTAGGTACTCGATGCCTAGAGTACATGGGGAGCAGTGGCAAGGTAGTGTTTGGGACTTGGTGTTACCCTTTTTCCATGTGGAGTACCACTTATACATGGACAATTTTTATACAAGTATTCCACTATTTAGACATTTGTACAATCTTGGAATTGGCGCATGTGGCAGGGCTTCCCCCAACGGCTTGTAAATACCCGACTTAGAAAGGGGGAGAAAGCCTGCTTGAAAAATGATGAATTGTTCACAGTGAAGTGGAAGGACAAACAGGATGTTTTCGTCCTGTCTTCCATTCATGCATACGAGACCATCCAAATTTCCACGGCAGCTGGTGTTGTTGAGAGGTCCCTCTGTGTCCATGACTATAACCTTAGCAAGGGAGGGGTGGACTTCAACGACCAGAAGATGAAGCCGTACTTACTTTCCCGTAAAGCCAGACGCTGATACAAAAAATGTGTCTGTATATTTATTTCAATCTGCTCTGTACAACGCTTTTGTGCTTTACAAACCAACTAGACAAAGTGGATCCTTCTTAAAATTTCAGGAAGAGATCATCAGGGCCCTTTTCTATCCAGAAGGTGCTGTGGCCCAAACCTCCAACCCAGATGCAGTGAGCCAGCTGCATGAAAGGCATTTTCCTGATGCCATTCCTAGTACCCCAACCCAAAAGTCACCCCAAAAAGATGTTGTGCCTGTAGCAGTCACTCACTTTTTGTTCCTCCTGTCCTGGCAAACCTGGTCTCTGTCTCAAGAACTGCTTCTATCACTACCACACACCAGTGGAGTAATAGTATAGGGTCCAGCAGCACTGCACAGTATAGGGAACATAATTACACAGGGTCTAGAAAGATGTTAGGTAGTCAGGAAACTGGCTATCACATTTTGAGACCTTAACATTCTGTAAAGTCTACAGTTTAAAAAAAAAGTAAAAAAAAAAAAATGAAAAAACCCAAACATAGTTGTCGCTTTATTGAATTACTGTCAGTGTGTGTAGTGCTGCTGGATGAGATTTTTCATCCGCAGTTAAAAAAGAACATATGTGCCCAAGCATGGGGGCCTGGGTGGCCAGTGGGTGGATCGCTCTTATTCTTTGGCATATATAATTTATAATATTTTTGGCACAGATTTCAATAAAAAAGTTCTTGCTTTATTGAGTTGCTGTTCTATTGTTTTATTGTTAACCGTTGTTGTTTTCTTTGCAGGAACGCCATTCAACGCCAGCATTGATCTGTTTATTCTGACAGCAACAGGGTGTGCTCTCAGATTATACGTCAGTGTGTACAGCACTGATGAACAAGATTTCTCATTCACAGTTAAAAAAAAGAACATATATGCCCAAGCATGGGGGCTTGGGGTGGTCAGTGGGTGGATCGCTCCTATGCTTCGACATATATTTTTTACATTTCTTTTTGGCATAGATTTCTGTGTGAATAGAGGAATCTGTTAGGTTCTTTTTTTTTATTCAGCCCACGGTCTGAATGCAAAAAAAGGGCATATCATGTACTGTATGCCCAACATTAGAAGTGGGTGGATACAGGTTGATATATTCTAATGGTGGGCATACCACACACTTTTCTGGCAGAGATTTCTTCTATTTTTTTTCAATCAGCCCACAAGCATTAAAAAAAAGAATATAACATATATGCCCAACAAGGACAAGCGATGTACTGGTACATCAGCTGCATGCATCATCCTGGTATCGTTTTTTCAGCCGGTGGTCAGATTTAATGTAAAAGCAATTCTAGTGGCTAGTTAGCCACAGGATTGCTTTTACAAGCAGCAGGAGGATATGCTCCCCCCCCCCTATTGTCTTCCATGGCTTTCTTGGGCTGTCCCATCCCATCCCATCAGGGAACCTGAGCATGCAGCCGGCATTTCCACCACCTGACCATAGAGTTGATTGGAGACCAAAATGGCTCTAATTATCTCTATAGTCTAAGAATCTGGAAGCTATGTCCATTTTATCACTTCAGATATAAACAGCAGCATTTTTGAATTGGGAAAGCATCTGGTCATGCCGATCTTGTTGAGATCAGATGATTTTAAAAATATATAATGCTTGGGGGTTCAAAGCAATTTTCTAATGCTGGGCATAAAATGCCAAGATAACAACCCCCCCCCCTCCAAATTACATCTTTTTGAAAAGTAGACACCCCAAACTATTTGCTGAGAGGCATGTTGAGTCAATTGAAGAATTTTTTTACAGAAAGTTGTCACTTAAATGATATATTACTCACACATGTTATGGGTATATGTAGAATTACTTCCCAAAATACATTCTGCTACTTCTCCCAAGTATGGAGGTACTCCACGTGAGAGGCTTCTTGACAGTCTAGCTGTGTAAAGGACCCCGAAATCCAGTAAGTACCTTCAGGCTTTTAAAGGGCTTTATTTCCTCATTACACTTCCTGACTATCTATCACAGTTTTGGAGGCCCTGAAATGCCAGAATAGTACACCCCCCCCCAAATGGCCCCTTTATGGAAAGTAAACACCCAAAGGAATTTGATAAGAGGCATGGTGGGTATTTTGTAGATCACATTTGTTGCCACAAGTTTTTGGAAAATGAAGAAAGAAAACAAAAACATATTTTTTCTTTTCTCTTTTTATTTTTGTGAGAAAAGGAGATCTACAAAATATTCACCATACCTCTTACTAAATTGTCTACTTTCCAAACAGGGTTCATTTGGGGGGGGGGGGGGGGGGGGTTGGTGCCAAAGACATATAGCAAAATACATTTTGGTCAAAATTTATGACAAAATGTTAGTTTATTGGATATTTTTTATAACAGAAATGAGAAAATATTGGTTTTTTTTTTTCAAAATGTTTGATCTGTTTTTGTTTATAGCACAAAAAAAGAAAAAACCCAGAGGTGATCAAATACCACCAAAAGATATTTGTGTGAGAAAAGGACATACATTTCATTTATGTATGGCATTGCATGACCGTGCAGTTGTCAGCTAAGCTAGCGCAGCGCCATATAGCAAAAAATGGCGTAAATTCCAATATCTATACCATAGTTTGTAGACACTATAACGTACACATAAACCAATTAATATACACTTATTGGGATTTTTTTTTACCAAAGGCATGTAGCCAAATACATTTTGGCCTAAATGTATGACAAAATTTGAGTTCATTGGATGTTTTTTAGAACAGAAATGAGAAAATATAGTTTTTTTGCAACATTTTCAGTCTTTTTTGCTTATAGCGCAAAAAATAAAAACCTGAGAGGTGATCAAAATACCAGCAAAAGAAAGCTCTATTTGTGTGAAAAAAAGACATACATTTTGTTTGGTTACAGCGTTGTATGACCACGCAATTACCAGTTGAAATAGCACAGTGCCGAATAGCAAAAAATGGCCTGGTCAAGAAGGGGGGTAAATCTTCTAGAGGGCAAGTGGTTAAAGAATATTATTGCAGTGTTGCAGAATTAGACACTGTTAAATTTGTATTGTTGTTTGTATCCCCATTAGAAAGATTCACCCTCTCTATTTGTCTTGGTGACCAATGTGACTGGGCTTGAAAGTGGGGGAAAATATATTAATTATGTATTAATATTTTTAATTGTCACTATTAATAGCTATTCTTTCAATGGGGATGCTTGTTTTGGTGACAACTTTAACCACTTAAGGACCGCCCTATGACAGATATACTGCTACAGGGCGGCACCTGTGCACAGAATCATGTATATATACATGATTTCGCATTTCCGGGTAGGGGGGCATGCGTGCGCCCTACCTGCGCCACCATTTGCGGTCGCGGTCAATCACCAGGTCCCAGCCAGTAATTACCCACCGGCGCCCGGTGATTACTTAGCATCTCCAACAGGGGGGGAAGATTGTTTTGTTTACAAGCAATCTTCCTCCCTGTCAGCTCGAGTAAACTACTCGGGATGGCTGTGCACAGTACCGCAATCCCGAACAGTGTGCTTACAGTACAGTACCCCCCCGCCCCCTAGTAAAACACTCCCAGCACACAGTTAACCCTTTAATCGCCCCTCACATTAACCTCTTCCTGCCCAGTGCCATTAATACAGTGTCAGTGTTTTGTTTTTTTTAGCACTGATCACTGTATTGGTGTCACTGGGGTGTCAGTGACACCAAGTTAGTTCCCCCCCAGTGTCAGAATGTCCGTTGCAGTCCTGCTTAAAGTCGCTGATCGCCGCCATTACTAGTAGAAAAAAAAATCCCATTATTTATACTGCCATTTGTAAATGATATAACTTTCACATAAACCAATTAATTTGAACGTATTGGGATTTTTTTAGCAAAGAAATGTCACAGAATACATTTTGGCCTAAATTTATGATGAAATTTGATTTTTTTAATTTTTTACTGGACATGTTTAATAGCAAAAAGTCCAAAAAATTGTTTCGTTTCTCAAAATTGTCAGTCTTTTTTTGCTTATAGCGCAAAAAATAAAAAATGCACAGGTGATCAAATACCACCGAAAAAAAGCTCAATTTGTGGGAAAAAAAGGACATAAATTTCATTTGGGTGTAGCATTGCATGACTGCGCAATTGTCAGTTAAAGTACCGCAGCGCATTAACACAAAAAATGGCCTGGTCATGAAGGGGGGTAAATCCTCAGAAGGGCGAGTGGTTAACGTGGAAACTGAACTCACTTTGAAGTTATTTGCTCTGACTTCCAGTTGTTTCCATACGATAGGAAAGGAAGTGAAATTTCTTGAACAGGACAGGGTGAACAGTTAAACTATAAGAATTTTCCCCTCCCAAGACCTTCATTATACGCTCACCGGCCACTTTATTAGGTACACCTTGCTAGAACTGGGTTGGACCCCCTTTTGCCTTCAGAACTGCCTTAATTCTTTGTGGCATACATTCAACAAGGCGTTGGAAACATTCCTCAGAAGTTTTGGTCCATAATAACATGATAGTATATGATAGTATCAATCAGTGGCTGCAGATTTATCGGTTGCACATCCATGATGTGAATCTCCCGTTCCACCACATCTCACAGGTGCTTTATTGGTATTGTCATGTTCAAGAAACCAGTTTGAGATGATTTAAGCTTTGTGACATGCTGCATTATCCTGCTGGAAGTAGCCATCAGAGGTTGGGTACACTGTAATCATAAAGGGATGAACATGGCCAGCAACAATACTCAGGTAGACTGTGGCATTTAAATGATGCTCAATTGGTACTAAGGGGCCTAAAGTGTGCCAAGAAAATATCCCTCACACCATTACACAACCACCATCAGCCTGAACCATTGATACAAGGCAGGATGGATCCATGCTTTCATGTTGTTTTCGCCAGATTCTGACCCTGTCTTCTGAATGTCACAGCTAAAATCGAGACTCTTCAGATCAGGCAACGTTTTTCCAATCTTCTATTGTCCAATTTTGGTGAGCCTGTGAGAATTGTAGCTTCCATTTCATGTTCTTAGCTAACAGGAGTGGCACCCAGTGTGGTCTTTTGCTGCTGTAGCCCATCTGCTTCAAGGTTTGACATGTTGTGCATTCAGACATGGTATTCTGCATACTTTGGGTGTAACGAGCGGGTATTTGAGGTACTGTTGCCTTTCTATCATCTCAGACCAGTCTGCCCATTCTCCTCTGACCTCTGAGCGTAGATACAGATCATGTCTGTCAAAGTAATATAGTTACTGCTACTTTGGGTGGCACTGCTAAAACACGGCTGCTGAATATTCCTTTAGCATTGTCACCGATCGATCTGGAGATTCTCAAGTGTATTACGATTCTATGTCCCTATAAATGTTCAAAGTGAAAACATGACAGTGTTACCACTATATTGACCAAGCCCTACCAAACCTGACCTATTATCACACAATCTTACCATGACCCTTTTTTTCAAGGACTGACAGTGAGAGTAGCATGCAAAAGAATTGGTTCAAATCTGCAGCAGGGAGCAGACCAGGAGACAGAAGGGACATGACCTGTCCAATTGCTAGCAGTATACTGTCTCAAACAAAATGAACGTTAGAGCAGTTCTAGGGAAGTGTAGTTTGGGGTGCACACTGAACACTGCTGGCTTGCTAATTACATTGGTTTGTATTGGCTAACCGCTAAGGGAGAAATTCTTTGCAGTGTTGCAGCCACTGTGAGTCTTGTGACCTGAATAGAAAGGAACTTTTTTGCATTTATAGCTAACCTCTAATTTACTTTCCTGACAAACAGAGTTTATTATAGCCATGATGCTAAATCACAAAGCATACTATGCTGCATTGAAGAGAAAATCTTTCCAAAAGATCTTCTGCATTCAGTACTCCTGGATCTGTCAGATGCCTGGCCCCCCCATTGAGCTCCGTGGGTCCTTCCACCAGAAACTACTAGTAAAATTGAAATTGGGCTCAGTTCTGATATAGATTTTAAGCAAACCCAAGCTCTTTGTCGACCCATCCAACTAATGTGCGATTTTTCCACCAAAACAATCAACTAACCACATTGCACTTCCAGATAACTTAAATAAAGCTAATAAAGGGGCTTATGTGCAAGCCCCCTCTCTATAAAAGGCTGTGTTCCATTTGTCAGTGTGTGTTGAAGTGTTTTATTTTTTGGTTCAGAGTCGATATTTTTTGCTGACACGGGCAAATCTGCCCTTTGCAGCATTTACTGCTTATTTGTGTGGTAAATATTCTGCACCAAAGCACTACGTGTGTACTCCTATAGCTTTTGCCATAGCTACCAAAGTGTTTTTTGGGCTACAACCATCTAGGGGCAAGGCATGTCTTCTTTTCCTCTCTGAGAGCAGCCATGCTGTAAGGCCAGAGCATGCAGAGGAGGCAGATAAGTTGTCAACAAAGCCTTCTTCCTCTTCCTCCTCCCAGGCAAAGGTTGTCTTCAACTACTGTATGTTGTAACCCTCCTCCTGTTCTGCTAACCCTGCCACAGCCACTAAAACTGGCATAAGAGAGTCGGCTAAATGATTCCATAATTTTATCAGTCACTTGCTGCAGAATTATGTTCTTTGTCATGCACATGACCTCCTCATTTCAGAGAGGACAAAAGAGGGAAAGGACATCAGATAGGGAGCAGCAATAGGCAGTGTTGTTTCTGCAGTTGGACCTTACTGTTTGGGGTGCTTCTGTTTGGAAAGGAGAACATTTCTGAAGGAGAGACAGAACAGCATAAAGGACAGATTTTGCCTAAGGGCAGGGGCAGCGTTCAGAGGAGCAGCTTTCATATTCCATTTAGAGGCATTGCCCCAGAGGTGCAGGCCACTGCCGTCCTCTGGGCTAGTCCACAGAGATCTTAAGCGTGGGCTTTTTTTTTACATATTTGCTGCTGGCAGCACAGTAATGTCATGCAGCCTCTGTCTGTAATGTATTAGCCATGGTGATTAGCAACAAGATCCCTCTCATGTTCCTCCTGAAGCAGACACTCTGTCCCCTAATAGGCTGGACACTGGGGGCACAGCAGCAGGCGGAAAAGAATGACTTGCTACTGCCTCATAGCCAGTAGGATCCTTTGCCTACTGCCTTCATCCTTGTGAAGCAAGGCAGCAGGGAACAGAGAAGAATATGATATCTTGATTGTTCCTTGTGGAATGTGTTATATGGAATACTTTTACGATTATTAAACTAATACACTGTATACCAATCCTGGTGAGCATCTCTCTTGGACTCTTCTGGACTTTACCAGTCCTGGACTGGACTGGTAAAGTTGCTGGAGAGCAGATGGCATAGACCTCATGATATATATGCTACTGACCAAGTAGCTCTCTGGTGAGTGCATAGTGGTGGAGGACCTTGCACTGGATAAAGAGCACTTTGTGGGATTGAACACTGTCTGTTGTGATTGACACCATAAACTAACAGATTTACTTTGGAAGGACTATACTGTTCTGTTGTTGGCTACACTGTGACACATTCAGATATAATTTATCTTGTTTTATTCAATGATTTGCTACATTATTCACTTTGATAGTTTCTTTATGCACTGCACTGTTTTCTATTTACTTAGGAAACAGAGAAGGAATATGAGGAGGAGGAGGTGCTGGAGGAAATAAGGCAGGCTTCAAGGCGATGTTTCAGCCCTCCAAAACCCCAAGAGATGTACGTGGGTGGGGTGAGGTTGTTGAAGACTGAGTTTTCTTCAGCAATACAGAGGACTCTTCCTTCTCCACTGCAGGAAATCTGTGAAAAAGAGCTCTTTTATGCTCAAATGCCTGTGCAGGTACCCCAGGATTAGGGGTACACAAGAGATAGACTAATATCAGATGCCCGCTTTATTGGTTCCCTGATCCAATAATGACTGATCTATTGTCACCATCCCAGAGGGAGCATAAAATGTGTCACTTTGAGGAGGTGCTGCATAAAAACATCTTGCCCACATTTTCTGATTGGCAGGATCTCTTCTCAAAACCAAAGAGTCTCTGTTCCCTTAATGAAAGCAGGAGCAGTGGAGGATTTCAGAACCACAGTGATCAGGCCTGACTGCAGGAAGCACTAACAGGTAACACCTCAACCCCACGAGTTCCAACTACATTGGGTTTCAGCTTCAAAATCTGTAATGTTTACTGCAGGGTTATCTATGGATAGCGCGTCAACATCTGCAGCCTATTCTGGTGTTCTGGCATAGTAAAGGGGCCACACAATGTTTCCGCAGCTTTCAATGTTTGCTACAGTGTGTCTCAAAATATTTGTGGCTGTTGTCTCTCAGATAATACACTCCAATTTTATTCCATTATAAAATGTTCTTCATCACTTCCTTTTCTATTGCAGTTTTTGCTATCTGCTTATATACTGTCCAGCCACTGTACAATATTTGTGTCTAAATATTGTCTCTAAAAAAATACTCTCTAATTTTTATTTCATGATAAAGCAGGCCTTGACTCTCCCTGTTACATTGCAAACTTACCACGCTGCTTACATACTGTTCAGTATCTGTACAGTATTTGTGGCTATTGTCGTTGAAAAATTACACTATATTTAGAGATGAGCGAATCGAACTTGGCGAAGTGGAATTCGTTTCGAAGATTAGGAAAAATTTGGATGCGCGAATCGAAATTTTCCAAAAATGGCGGCGACATGTGTGGCGACGGAGCAGGGATCTCTGGGAAGGCGCGCAGACAAGGCGCGCTGACCCATAATGCATTCATTCATGACATGTGATCGCATTAGCCGATCAGCAGCCAGCCAGCCAGCACTGTGTAATGGTCGAGCTATAAATTGCGGCCATCTTAGAATTCTCCATTAGCCTCCGGTAATTCAAGAGAGACAGACCTCTCTGTATTAGGGACAGAGTTAGGGCCAAAGAGACTTTAGGGCCACAGAATCGTTTCTTAGGGACACAGAATTGTTACTCAGGGACACAGAATTGTTACTCAGGGAAACAGAACTGTTACTCAAGGACACAGAATTGTTACTTAGGGACAGACACAGAATTGTTACTGAGGGACACAGAATTGTTACTGAGGGACACAGAATTGTTACTGAGGGACACAGAACTGTTACTCAGGGACACAGAATTGTTACTCAGGGACACAGAACCGTTACTCAGGGACACAGAATTGTTACTCAGGGAAAGACACAGAATTGTTACTGAGGGACGCAGAATTGTTACTGAGGGACACAGAATTGTTACTGAGGGACACAGAATTGTTACTCAGGGACAGACACAGAATTGTTACTGAGGGACACAGAATTGTTACTGAGGGACACAGAATTGTTACTGAGGGACACAGAATTCTTACTCAGGGACACAGAATTGTTACTAAGGGACACAGACTTGTTACTCAGGGACACAGAACTGTAACTCAGGGACACAGATTTGTTACTCAGGGACACAGAACTGTTACTCAGGGACACAGAATTGTTACTCAAGGACAGACACAGAATTGTTACTGAGGGACACAGAATTGTTACTGAGGGACACAGAATTGTTACTCAGGGACAGACACAGAATTGTTACTGAGGGACACAGAATTGTTACTGAGGGACACAGAATTGTTACTCAGGGACAGACACAGAATTGTTACTGAGGGACACAGAATTGTTACTGAGGGACACAGAATTGTTACTCAGGGACACAGAATTGTTACTCAGGGACACAGAACTGTTACTCAGGGACACAGAATTGTTACTCAGGGACACAGAACTGTTACTCAGGGACACAGAATTGTTACTCAGGGACAGACACAGAATTGTTACTGAGGGACACAGAATTGTTACTGAGGGACACAGTATTGTTACTGAGGGACACAGAATTGTTACTCAGGGACAGACACAGAATTGTTACTGAGGGACACAGAATTGTTACTGAGGGACACAGAATTGTTACTGAGGGACACAGAATTGTTACTCAGGGACAGACACAGAATTGTTACTGAGGGACACAGAATTGTTACTGAGGGACACAGAATTGTTACTCAGGGACACAGAATTGTTACTCAGGGACACAGAACTGTTACTCAGGGACACAGAATTGTTACTCAGGGACACAGAACTGTTACTCAGGGACACAGAATTGTTACTCAGGGACAGACACAGAATTGTTACTGAGGGACACAGAATTGTTACTGAGGGACACAGAATTGTTACTCAGGGACAGACACAGAATTGTTACTGAGGGACACAGAATTGTTACTCAGGGACACAGAATTGTTACTCAGGGACACAGAACTGTTACTCAGGGACACAGAATTGTTACTCAGGGACAGACACAGAATTGTTACTGAGGGACACAGAATTGTTACTGAGGGACACAGAATTGTTACTCAGGGACAGACACAGAATTGTTACTGAGGGACACAGAATTGTTACTGAGGGACACAGAATTGTTACTGAGGGACACAGAATTGTTACTGAGGGACACAGAATTGTTACTCAGGTACAGACACAGAATTGTTACTGAGGGACACAGAATTGTTACTGAGGGACACAGAATTGTTACTCAGGGACACAGAATTGTTACTCAGGGACACAGAACTGTTACTCAGGGACACAGAATTGTTACTCAGGGACACAGAACTGTTACTCAGGGACACAGAATTGTTACTCAGGGACAGACACAGAATTGTTACTGAGGGACACAGAATTGTTACTGAGGGACACAGAATTGTTACTCAGGGACAGACACAGAATTGGGAAAGAACAAAAAGAGGGCGCACAGGCCTAGTGCATTACCATAAAAAATGTTTAATAAAAAATAAAGTAGGTGTTGTACTCACAAACGACAATATAGTCAAGGCACATCATAGAAGAACAGCTGGATCAACACCGCGCTGAGTAACAGTCCACAATAGGGAGTTTAGACATCCAAAAGGCTGACGCGTTTCGAGGACTTGCCTCTTCCTCAGAGCCCAGAATTGTTACTCAGGGACAGACACAGAATTGTTACTGAGGGACACAGAACTGTTACTGAGGGACACAGAATTGTTACTGAGGGACACAGAACTGTTACTCAGGGACACAGAATTGTTACTCAGGGACACAGAACTGTTACTCAGGGACACAGAATTGTTACTCAGGGATACAGAACTGTTACTCAGGGACACAGAATTGTTACTCAGGGACAGACACAGAATTGTTACTGAGGGACACAGAATTGTTACTGAGGGACACAGAATTGTTACTCAGGGACAGACACAGAATTGTTACTGAGGGACACAGAATTGTTACTGAGGGACAGACACAGAATTGTTACTCAGGGACACAGAACTGTTACTCAGGGACACAGAATTGTTACTCAGGGACACAGAAATGTTACTCAGGGACACAGAATTGTTACTCAGGGACACAGAATTGTTACTGAGGGACACAGAATTGTTACTGAGGGACACAGAATTGTTACTCAGGGACACAGAATTGTTACTCAGGGACACAGAAATGTTACTCAGGGACACAGAATTGTTACTCAGGGACACAGAATTGTTACTGAGGGACACAGAATTGTTACTGAGGGACACAGAATTGTTACTCAGGGACACAGAATTGTTACTCAGGGACACAGAACTGTTACTCAGGGACACAGATTTGTTACTCAGGGACACAGAACTGTTACTCAGGGACACAGAATTGTTACTCAGGGACAGACACAGAATTGTTACTGAGGGACACAGAATTGTTACTGAGGGACAAAGAATTGTTACTCAGGGACAGACACAGAATTGTTACTGAGGGACACAGAATTGTTACTGAGGGACACAGAATTGTTACTGAGGGACACAGAATTGTTACTGAGGGACACAGAATTGTTACTCAGGGACAGACACAGAATTGTTACTGAGGGACACAGAATTGTTACTGAGGGACACAGAATTGTTACTGAGGGACACAGAATTGTTACTCAGGGACACAGAATTGTTACTCAGGGACACAGAACTGTTACTCAGGGACACAGAATTGTTACTCAGGGACACAGAACTGTTACTCAGGGACACAGAATTGTTACTCAGGGACAGACACAGAATTGTTACTGAGGGACACAGAATTGTTACTCAGGGACACAGTATTGTTACTGAGGGACACAGAATTGTTACTCAGGGACAGACACAGAATTGTTACTGAGGGACACAGAATTGTTACTGAGGGACACAGAATTGTTACTGAGGGACACAGAATTGTTACTCAGGGACAGACACAGAATTGTTACTGAGGGACACAGAATTGTTACTGAGGGACACAGAATTGTTACTCAGGGACACAGAATTGTTACTCAGGGACACAGAACTGTTACTCAGGGACACAGAATTGTTACTCAGGGACACAGAACTGTTACTCAGGGACACAGAATTGTTACTCAGGGACAGACACAGAATTGTTACTGAGGGACACAGAATTGTTACTGAGGGACACAGAATTGTTACTCAGGGACAGACACAGAATTGTTACTCAGGGACAGACACAGAATTGTTACTGAGGGACACAGAATTGTTAATGAGGGACACAGAATTGTTACTCAGGGACACAGAACTGTTACTCAGGGACACAGAACTGTTACTCAGGGACACAGAATTGTTACTCAGGGACAGACACAGAATTGTTACTGAGGGACACAGAATTGTTACTGAGGGACACAGAATTGTTACTCAGGGACAGACACAGAATTGTTACTGAGGGACACAGAATTGTTACTGAGGGACACAGAATTGTTACTGAGGGACACAGAATTGTTACTGAGGGACACAGAATTGTTACTCAGGTACAGACACAGAATTGTTACTGAGGGACACAGAATTGTTACTGAGGGACACAGAATTGTTACTCAGGGACACAGAATTGTTACTCAGGGACACAGAAATGTTACTCAGGGACACAGAATTGTTACTCAGGGACACAGAATTGTTACTGAGGGACACAGAATTGTTACTGAGGGACACAGAATTGTTACTCAGGGACACAGAATTGTTACTCAGGGACACAGAACTGTTACTCAGGGACACAGATTTGTTACTCAGGGACACAGAACTGTTACTCAGGGACACAGAATTGTTACTCAGGGACAGACACAGAATTGTTACTGAGGGACACAGAATTGTTACTGAGGGACACAGAATTGTTACTCAGGGACAGACACAGAATTGTTACTGAGGGACACAGAATTGTTACTGAGGGACACAGAATTGTTACTGAGGGACACAGAATTGTTACTCAGGGACAGACACAGAATTGTTACTGAGGGACACAGAATTGTTACTGAGGGACATAGAATTGTTACTGAGGGACACAGAATTGTTACTCAGGGACACAGAATTGTTACTCAGGGACACAGAACTGTTACTCAGGGACACAGAATTGTTACTCAGGGACACAGAACTGTTACTCAGGGACACAGAATTGTTACTCAGGGACAGACACAGAATTGTTACTGAGGGACACAGAATTGTTACTGAGGGACACAGTATTGTTACTGAGGGACACAGAATTGTTACTCAGGGACAGACACAGAATTGTTACTGAGGGACACAGAATTGTTACTGAGGGACACAGAATTGTTACTGAGGGACACAGAACTGTTACTCAGGGACACAGAATTGTTACTCAGGGACACAGAACCGTTACTCAGGGACACAGAATTGTTACTCAGGGAAAGACACAGAATTGTTACTGAGGGACGCAGAATTGTTACTGAGGGACACAGAATTGTTACTGAGGGACACAGAATTGTTACTCAGGGACAGACACAGAATTGTTACTGAGGGACACAGAATTGTTACTGAGGGACACAGAATTGTTACTGAGGGACACAGAATTCTTACTCAGGGACACAGAATTGTTACTAAGGGACACAGACTTGTTACTCAGGGACACAGAACTGTAACTCAGGGACACAGATTTGTTACTCAGGGACACAGAACTGTTACTCAGGGACACAGAATTGTTACTCAAGGACAGACACAGAATTGTTACTGAGGGACACAGAATTGTTACTGAGGGACACAGAATTGTTACTCAGGGACAGACACAGAATTGTTACTGAGGGACACAGAATTGTTACTGAGGGACACAGAATTGTTACTCAGGGACAGACACAGAATTGTTACTGAGGGACACAGAATTGTTACTGAGGGACACAGAATTGTTACTCAGGGACACAGAATTGTTACTCAGGGACACAGAACTGTTACTCAGGGACACAGAATTGTTACTCAGGGACACAGAACTGTTACTCAGGGACACAGAATTGTTACTCAGGGACAGACACAGAATTGTTACTGAGGGACACAGAATTGTTACTGAGGGACACAGTATTGTTACTGAGGGACACAGAATTGTTACTCAGGGACAGACACAGAATTGTTACTGAGGGACACAGAATTGTTACTGAGGGACACAGAATTGTTACTGAGGGACACAGAATTGTTACTCAGGGACAGACACAGAATTGTTACTGAGGGACACAGAATTGTTACTGAGGGACACAGAATTGTTACTCAGGGACACAGAATTGTTACTCAGGGACACAGAACTGTTACTCAGGGACACAGAATTGTTACTCAGGGACACAGAACTGTTACTCAGGGACACAGAATTGTTACTCAGGGACAGACACAGAATTGTTACTGAGGGACACAGAATTGTTACTGAGGGACACAGAATTGTTACTCAGGGACAGACACAGAATTGTTACTGAGGGACACAGAATTGTTACTCAGGGACACAGAATTGTTACTCAGGGACACAGAACTGTTACTCAGGGACACAGAATTGTTACTCAGGGACAGACACAGAATTGTTACTGAGGGACACAGAATTGTTACTGAGGGACACAGAATTGTTACTCAGGGACAGACACAGAATTGTTACTGAGGGACACAGAATTGTTACTGAGGGACACAGAATTGTTACTGAGGGACACAGAATTGTTACTGAGGGACACAGAATTGTTACTCAGGTACAGACACAGAATTGTTACTGAGGGACACAGAATTGTTACTGAGGGACACAGAATTGTTACTCAGGGACACAGAATTGTTACTCAGGGACACAGAACTGTTACTCAGGGACACAGAATTGTTACTCAGGGACACAGAACTGTTACTCAGGGACACAGAATTGTTACTCAGGGACAGACACAGAATTGTTACTGAGGGACACAGAATTGTTACTGAGGGACACAGAATTGTTACTCAGGGACAGACACAGAATTGGGAAAGAACAAAAAGAGGGCGCACAGGCCTAGTGCATTACCATAAAAAATGTTTAATAAAAAATAAAGTAGGTGTTGTACTCACAAACGACAATATAGTCAAGGCACATCATAGAAGAACAGCTGGATCAACACCGCGCTGAGTAACAGTCCACAATAGGGAGTTTAGACATCCAAAAGGCTGACGCGTTTCGAGGACTTGCCTCTTCCTCAGAGCCCAGAATTGTTACTCAGGGACAGACACAGAATTGTTACTGAGGGACACAGAACTGTTACTGAGGGACACAGAATTGTTACTGAGGGACACAGAACTGTTACTCAGGGACACAGAATTGTTACTCAGGGACACAGAACTGTTACTCAGGGACACAGAATTGTTACTCAGGGACACAGAACTGTTACTCAGGGACACAGAATTGTTACTCAGGGACAGACACAGAATTGTTACTGAGGGACACAGAATTGTTACTGAAGGACACAGAATTGTTACTCAGGGACAGACACAGAATTGTTACTGAGGGACACAGAATTGTTACTGAGGGACAGACACAGAATTGTTACTCAGGGACACAGAACTGTTACTCAGGGACACAGAATTGTTACTCAGGGACACAGAAATGTTACTCAGGGACACAGAATTGTTACTCAGGGACACAGAATTGTTACTGAGGGACACAGAATTGTTACTGAGGGACACAGAATTGTTACTCAGGGACACAGAATTGTTACTCAGGGACACAGAAATGTTACTCAGGGACACAGAATTGTTACTCAGGGACACAGAATTGTTACTGAGGGACACAGAATTGTTACTGAGGGACACAGAATTGTTACTCAGGGACACAGAATTGTTACTCAGGGACACAGAACTGTTACTCAGGGACACAGATTTGTTACTCAGGGACACAGAACTGTTACTCAGGGACACAGAATTGTTACTCAGGGACAGACACAGAATTGTTACTGAGGGACACAGAATTGTTACTGAGGGACAAAGAATTGTTACTCAGGGACAGACACAGAATTGTTACTGAGGGACACAGAATTGTTACTGAGGGACACAGAATTGTTACTGAGGGACACAGAATTGTTACTGAGGGACACAGAATTGTTACTCAGGGACAGACACAGAATTGTTACTGAGGGACACAGAATTGTTACTGAGGGACACAGAATTGTTACTGAGGGACACAGAATTGTTACTCAGGGACACAGAATTGTTACTCAGGGACACAGAACTGTTACTCAGGGACACAGAATTGTTACTCAGGGACACAGAACTGTTACTCAGGGACACAGAATTGTTACTCAGGGACAGACACAGAATTGTTACTGAGGGACACAGAATTGTTACTCAGGGACACAGTATTGTTACTGAGGGACACAGAATTGTTACTCAGGGACAGACACAGAATTGTTACTGAGGGACACAGAATTGTTACTGAGGGACACAGAATTGTTACTGAGGGACACAGAATTGTTACTCAGGGACAGACACAGAATTGTTACTGAGGGACACAGAATTGTTACTGAGGGACACAGAATTGTTACTCAGGGACACAGAATTGTTACTCAGGGACACAGAACTGTTACTCAGGGACACAGAATTGTTACTCAGGGACACAGAACTGTTACTCAGGGACACAGAATTGTTACTCAGGGACAGACACAGAATTGTTACTGAGGGACACAGAATTGTTACTGAGGGACACAGAATTGTTACTCAGGGACAGACACAGAATTGTTACTCAGGGACAGACACAGAATTGTTACTGAGGGACACAGAATTGTTAATGAGGGACACAGAATTGTTACTCAGGGACACAGAACTGTTACTCAGGGACACAGAACTGTTACTCAGGGACACAGAATTGTTACTCAGGGACAGACACAGAATTGTTACTGAGGGACACAGAATTGTTACTCAGGGACAGACACAGAATTGTTACTGAGGGACACAGAATTGTTACTGAGGGACACAGAATTGTTACTGAGGGACACAGAATTGTTACTGAGGGACACAGAATTGTTACTCAGGTACAGACACAGAATTGTTACTGAGGGACACAGAATTGTTACTGAGGGACACAGAATTGTTACTCAGGGACACAGAATTGTTACTCAGGGACACAGAAATGTTACTCAGGGACACAGAATTGTTACTCAGGGACACAGAATTGTTACTGAGGGACACAGAATTGTTACTGAGGGACACAGAATTGTTACTCAGGGACACAGAATTGTTACTCAGGGACACAGAACTGTTACTCAGGGACACAGATTTGTTACTCAGGGACACAGAACTGTTACTCAGGGACACAGAATTGTTACTCAGGGACAGACACAGAATTGTTACTGAGGGACACAGAATTGTTACTGAGGGACACAGAATTGTTACTCAGGGACAGACACAGAATTGTTACTGAGGGACACAGAATTGTTACTGAGGGACACAGAATTGTTACTGAGGGACACAGAATTGTTACTCAGGGACAGACACAGAATTGTTACTGAGGGACACAGAATTGTTACTGAGGGACATAGAATTGTTACTGAGGGACACAGAATTGTTACTCAGGGACACAGAATTGTTACTCAGGGACACAGAACTGTTACTCAGGGACACAGAATTGTTACTCAGGGACACAGAACTGTTACTCAGGGACACAGAATTGTTACTCAGGGACAGACACAGAATTGTTACTGAGGGACACAGAATTGTTACTGAGGGACACAGTATTGTTACTGAGGGACACAGAATTGTTACTCAGGGACAGACACAGAATTGTTACTGAGGGACACAGAATTGTTACTGAGGGACACAGAATTGTTACTGAGGGACACAGAATTGTTACTCAGGGACAGACACAGAATTGTTACTGAGGGACACAGAATTGTTACTGAGGGACACAGAATTGTTACTCAGGGACACAGAATTGTTACTCAGGGACACAGAACTGTTACTCAGGGACACAGAATTGTTACTCAGGGACACAGAACTGTTACTCAGGGACACAGAATTGTTACTCAGGGACAGACACAGAATTGTTACTGAGGGACACAGAATTGTTACTGAGGGACACAGAATTGTTACTCAGGGACAGACACAGAATTGTTACTGAGGGACACAGAATTGTTAATGAGGGACACAGAATTGTTACTCAGGGACACAGAACTGTTACTCAGGGACACAGAATTGTTACTCAGGGACAGACACAGAATTGTTACTGAGGGACACAGAATTGTTACTGAGGGACACAGAATTGTTACTCAGGGACAGACACAGAATTGTTACTGAGGGACACAGAATTGTTACTGAGGGACACAGAATTGTTACTCAGGTACAGACACAGAATTGTTACTGAGGGACACAGAATTGTTACTGAGGGACACAGAATTGTTACTCAGGGACACAGAATTGTTACTCAGGGACACAGAACTGTTACTCAGGGACACAGAATTGTTACTCAGGGACACAGAACTGTTACTCAGGGACACAGAATTGTTACTCAGGGACAGACACAGAATTGTTACTGAGGGACACAGAATTGTTACTGAGGGACACAGAATTGTTACTCAGGGACAGACACAGAATTGTTACTGAGGGACACAGAATTGTTACTGAGGGACACAGAATTGTTACTCAGGGACAGACACAGAATTGTTACTGAGGGACACAGAATTGTTACTGAGGGACACAGAATTGTTACTCAGGGACACAGAATTGTTTCTCAGGGACACAGAACTGTTACTCAGGGACACAGAATTGTTACTCAGGGACACAGAACTGTTACTCAGGGACACAGAATTGTTACTCAGGGACAGACACAGAATTGTTACTGAGGGACACAGAATTGTTACTGAGGGACACAGAATTGTTACTCAGGGACAGACACAGAATTGTTACTGAGGGACACAGAATTGTTACTGAGGGACACAGAATTGTTACTCAGGGACACAGAACTGTTACTCAGGGACACAGAATTGTTACTGAGGGACACAGAATTGTTACTCAGGGACACAGAATTGTTACTCAGGGACACAGAATTGTTACTGAGGGACACAGAATTGTTACTGAGGGACACAGAATTGTTACTCAGGGACACAGAATTGTTACTCAGGGACACAGAAATGTTACTCAGGGACACAGAATTGTTACTCAGGGACACAGAATTGTTACTGAGGGACACAGAATTGTTACTGAGGGACACAGAATTGTTACTCAGGGACACAGAATTGTTACTCAGGGACACAGAACTGTTACTCAGGGACACAGAATTGTTACTCAGGGACACAGAACTGTTACTCAGGGACACAGAATTGTTACTCAGGGACAGACACAGAATTGTTACTGAGGGACACAGAATTGTTACTGAGGGACACAGAATTGTTACTCAGGGACAGACACAGAATTGTTACTCAGGGACACAGAATTGTTACTGAGGGACACAGAATTGTTACTCAGGGACACAGAATTGTTACTCAGGGACACAGAACTGTTACTCAGGGACACAGAATTGTTACTCAGGGACACAGAACTGTTACTCAGGGACAGACACAGAATTGTTACTCAGGGACAGACACAGAATTGTTACTGCGGGACACAGAATTGTTACTGAGGGACACAGAATTGTTACTCAGGGACAGACACAGAATTGTTACTGAGGGACACAGAATTGTTACTGAGGGACACAGAATTGTTACTCAGGGACAGACACAGAATTGTTACTCAGGGACACAAAATCGTTACTCAGGGACACGGAATCGTTGAATTAAAGAGTATGTCAGACAACACGCAGAGGAGTGGCAGAGGAGGCAATGTTTCAGGAGCGAGCAGACGTGGCAGCAGAGGAATGGGTCGAGGCAGCACTAGTCGCAGCCAGAGGCCAGTGCTCCCGGTGTCATCCAGCGGTCGTGTCTCCACCGACAACCCTGCCGTCATCGATTGGTTGGCTCGGTCGTCTTCCTCTTCCCAGGTCACCTCTGACACCTACAGCCAACGGTCGGTGGGTACGTCAGACACAACCGTTAGTTGGCATGGCCCGGGAGCAAGCCCACTGAAATCACGTGTCCTCTACCTGCCCCTGTCCTTTGGTGTTCCCTCACCAAGCGAAGTATCGCATGCTGTGGGCTCAGCCCCACTGTACAGTGAGGAAGAGCTAACAGAGGGCGGTCAGGAACGGGGGGAGACATCCGCCTCTTCAGCAGCCAGGCGAAGAAGTACTGGCGAGGAGAGTGGCTCGGTAGCTGGTCTAGAGACAGGTCTGTCTCCTGACCCACACGCAGCCGAGGGGGCTAGTAGTGAGGCGGAGACCCTAATTGATGATGATGAGGCTGATCGCACTTGGCAGCCTCGTCGTCATCAGGCTATTGCTTCCGCATAATCAGGAGAAGAGGGTGCCAGCTTGGCAGCAAGCAAAACAGTCGGTGGGTTGCCCAGGAGGCAGCAGGGTCGCAGCAGTGTCAGTGGAGGCAAACGGCCACGGAGTAGAGCACCAGCTCCACTGCAGCCTACCACCACGGCCAGTAGTGGTGCCGGTGTGCACGGAGGAAGTAGCAGTCAGCCAGTGAGGAGTATCTGGGGCAAAGTTTCCTACTCGGCGGTGTGGCAATTTTTCGTCAAGCCGCCCGAGGAAGTAAACGTAGCCGTATGTCGACTATGTGGCCAGAAAGTCAAGCGTGGCCAGGGGGCCCATGTCTCCATTGCCACACTCTGCCATGTGCCACTTTCAGGTCTCCTCACACTGCTGGTGGGTTCCATTTTGTCATAGGGTGCTGGCAGATTACGGGCCTCCCATTGCTGCTGCCAGGCCCGTAATCTGTCATGGGCCCCTGTACCGCCTCCTCATGCTGCTGCCAGGCCCGTAATCTGTCATGGGTCCCTGTACGGCCTCCCATTGCTGCTGTCTCCATTGCCACACTCTGCCATGTGCCACTTTCAGGTCTCCTCACACTGCTGGTGGGTTCCATTTTGTCATAGGGTGCTGGCAGATTACGGGCCTCCCATTGCTGCTGCCAGGCCCGTAATCTGCCATGGGCCCCTGTACCGCCTCCTCATGCTGCTGCCAGGTCCAGAGTGTGTCATGGGTCCCTGTACGGCCTCCCATTGCTGCTGTCTCCATCACCACACTCTGCCATGTGCCACTTTCAGGTCTCCTCACACTGCTGGTGGGTTCCATTTTGTCATAGGGTGCTGGCAGATTACGGGCCTCCCATTGCTGCTGCCAGGCCCGTAATCTGTCATGGGCCCCTGTACCGCCTCCTCATGCTGCTGCCAGGCCCGTAATCTGTCATGGGTCCCTGTACGGCCTCCCATTGCTGCTGTCTCCATCGCCACACTCTGCCATGTGCCACTTTCAGGTCTCCTCACACTGCTGGTGGGTTCCATTTTGTCATAGGGTGCTGGCAGATTACGGGCCTCCCATTGCTGCTGCCAGGCCCGTAATCTGTCATGGGCCCCTGTACCGCCTCCTCATGCTGCTGCCAGGCCCGTAATCTGTCATGGGTCCCTGTACGGCCTCCCATTGCTGCTGTCTCCATCGCCACACTCTGCCATGTGCCACTTTCAGGTCTCCTCACACTGCTGGTGGGTTCCATTTTGTCATAGGGTGCTGGCAGATTACGGGCCTCCCATTGCTGCTGCCAGGCCCGTAATCTTTCATGGGCCCCTGTTCCGCCTCCTCATGCTGCTGCCAGGCCCGTAATCTGTCATGGGTCCCTGTATGGACTCCCATTGCTGCTGTCTCCATCGCCACACTCTGCCATGTGCCACTTTCAGGTCTCCTCACACTGCTGGTGGGTTCCATTTTGTCATAGGGTTCTGGCAGATTACGGGCCTCCCATTGCTGCTGCCAGGCCCGTAAACTGCACTGGGCCCCCGTACCGCCTCCTCATGCTGCTGCCAGGTCCAGAGTGTCTCATGGGTCCCTGTACGGCCTCCCATTGCTGCTGTCTCCATCGCCACACTCTGCCATGTGCCACTTTCAGGTCTCCTCACACTGCTGGTGGGTTCCATTTTGTCATAGGGTGCTGGCAGATTACGGGCCTCCCATTGCTGCTGCCAGGCCCGTAATCTGTCATGGGCCCCTGTACCGCCTCCTCATGCTGCTGCCAGGCCCGTAATCTGTCATGGGTCCCTGTACGGCCTCCCATTGCTGCTGTCTCCATCGCCACACTCTGCCATGTGCCACTTTCAGGTCTCCTCACACTGCTGGTGGGTTCCATTTTGTCATAGGGTGCTGGCAGATTACGGGCCTCCCATTGCTGCTGCCAGGCCCGTAATCTGTCATGGGCCCCTGTACCGCCTCCTCATGCTGCTGCCAGGCCCGTAATCTGTCATGGGTCCCTGTACGGCCTCCCATTGCTGCTGTCTCCATCGCCACACTCTGCCATGTGCCACTTTCAGGTCTCCTCACACTGCTGGTGGGTTCCATTTTGTCATAGGGTGCTGGCAGATTACGGGCCTCCCATTGCTGCTGCCAGGCCCGTAATCTTTCATGGGCCCCTGTTCCGCCTCCTCATGCTGCTGCCAGGCCCGTAATCTGTCATGGGTCCCTGTATGGACTCCCATTGCTGCTGTCTCCATCGCCACACTCTGCCATGTGCCACTTTCAGGTCTCCTCACACTGCTGGTGGGTTCCATTTTGTCATAGGGTGCTGGCAGATTACGGGCCTCCCATTGCTGCTGCCAGGCCCGTAAACTGCACTGGGCCCCCGTACCGCCTCCTCATGCTGCTGCCAGGTCCAGAGTGTCTCATGGGTCCCTGTACGGCCTCCCATTGCTGCTGTCTCCATCGCCACACTCTGCCATGTGCCACTTTCAGGTCTCCTCACACTGCTGGTGGGTTCCATTTTGTCATAGGGTGCTGGCAGATTACGGGCCTCCCATTGCTGCTGCCAGGCCCGTAATCTGCCATGGGCCCCCGTACCGACTCCTCATGCTGCTGCCAGGCCCGTAATCTGTCATGGGCCCCTGTACCGCCTCCTCATGCTGCTGCCAGGTCCAGAGTGTCTCATGGGTCCCTGTACGGCCTCCCATTGCTGCTGTCTCCATCGCCACACTCTGCCATGTGCCACTTTCAGGTCTCCTCACACTGCTGGTGGGTTCCATTTTGTCATAGGGTGCTGGCAGATTACGGGCCTCCCATTGCTGCTGCCAGGCCCGTAATCTGCCATGGGCCCCCGTACCGACTCCTCATGCTGCTGCCAGGCCCGTAATCTGTCATGGGCCCCTGTACCGCCTCCTCATGCTGCTGCCAGGTCCAGAGTGTCTCATGGGTCCCTGTACGGCCTCCCATTGCTGCTGTCTCCATCGCCACACTCTGCCATGTGCCACTTTCAGGTCTCCTCACACTGCTGGTGGGTTCCATTTTGTCATAGGGTGCTGGCAGATTACGGGCCTCCCATTGCTGCTGCCAGGCCCGTAATCTGCCATGGGCCCCCGTACCGACTCCTCATGCTGCTGCCAGGCCCGTAATCTGTCATGGGCCCCTGTACCGCCTCCTCATGCTGCTGCCAGGTCCAGAGTGTGTCATGGGTCCCTGTACGGCCTCCCATTGCTGCTGTCTCCATCGCCACACTCTGCCATGTGCCACTTTCAGGTCTCCTCACACTGCTGGTGGGTTCCATTTTGTCATAGGGTGCTGGCAGATTACGGGCCTCCCATTGGTGCTGCCAGGCCCGTAATCTGCCATGGGCCCCCGTACCGCCTCCTCATGCTGCTGCCAGGTCCAGAGTGTCTCATGGGTCCCTGTACGGCCTCCCATTGCTGCTGTCTCCATCGCCACACTTTGCCATGTGCCACTTTCAGGTCTCCTCACACTGCTGGTGGGTTCCATTTTGTCATAGGGTGCTGGCAGATTACGGGCCTCCCTTTGCTGCTGCCAGGCCCGTAATCTGCCATGGGCCCCCGTACCGACTCCTCATGCTGCTGCCAGGCCCGTAATCTGTCATGGGCCCCTGTACCGCCTCCTCATGCTGCTGCCAGGTCCAGAGTGTCTCATGGGTCCCTGTACGGCCTCCCATTGCTGCTGTCTCCATCGCCACACTCTGCCATGTGCCACTTTCAGGTCTCCTCACACTGCTGGTGGGTTCCATTTTGTCATAGGGTGCTGGCAGATTACGGGCCTCCCATTGCTGCTGCCAGGCCCGTAATCTGCCATGGGCCCCCGTACCGCCTCCTCATGCTGCTGCCAGGTCCAGAGTGTCTCATGGGTCCCTGTACGGCCTCCCATTGCTGCTGTCTCCATCGCCACACTCTGCCATGTGCCACTTTCAGGTCTCCTCACACTGCTGGTGGGTTCCATTTTGTCATAGGGTGCTGTATGGCCTCCCATTGCTGCTGCCTCCACCGCCACACTGTGGCTCCACACTCTGGTTTTGGCCCCCGTGACTGCCCAAATGAGTGAAGTGTGTGGTGATTCTAAGATCGACGGCACTCATCTGCATGTCATACTGACTGGCAGTATTATTTCTCTTCCCCAGCAGACTCCAAGGGCATTTAAATTAAAGGTACAGTGTTCTGCACTAATATAAAGGCTCTCTGAAGCCTAGAAACACCCTTTTGTTAAGTTAAATTTGCAGCGAATATATTCGCCTCGAATCAAATTTATTCCTCGAATTCGCCGAATCAGCCGAATCGAATTTTTGAATACTTCGCTCATCTCTAACTATAATGTTTATTTAAGGATAAGGCCTGCCTTGTTTCTCCCTCTTACATTGCAACCTTACCAAGTCACATATTGTCAGAAAAGGAATCCCCATGTACGCAGGCACACAAATCTGAGGAACTCTGCCCATGGCTGGATTGCAGGTTCACATACATGTGCACAAATGAGTGTGTGAGCGGGAGTGAGCATGCATATGCGAATGCGCATTGGTGCCAGAAGAGCTATTTAAACTGCACTATTGCAGTTTGTCAGTGTCATTTGGTCTATTGTGTTCCTGTGTTTCTGATACCAGTTACTGCCTGTTCTTCTGTTATTGACCTGGTCTGCCTATGACTCTGCTCTGAACACCGCCTGTATCATTCCCTGGCTTGTCTCTTGCTCCCTCTGCCATTACCGTCTACTGTTACTGACCTTGGCTTGACTCCTGACTACTCTCCTGCCTGTTGCTTGTACCTAATCTGCTCAATAGTTCACGACCAGGACCCTGTGATCCTGCCTTGTGCATGTTCCTGGGCTGCCTCTGCTATCCTGTGTCTGCATTGGTTCCAGTTCATCTGCCAGCTTGTCCAGTCCTGAGGTTCCTGTACTCCTGACAGCACCAACCAGCGAGAGACTTATCAGGCACTTGTGCCCCCCTGTGCTCTGGCTTTCCTGTCACCTTTCCAGGGACTCCTGAACCAGGGCTGTAAGAGAGGCCTTCCCCAATGCTTCAGGCTCCTCCTTCAGGTCTGTTACACATACTGTATATACCATCCAGCCACTGTACAATACTCTAATGCTTATTCTAAGATAAAACCTTCTCCCTCTTATAGTGAGGCATATCCAAGCTGCTTTCATACTGTCCAGTCACTGTATAATATTTGTGGCTATTTTCTCTGAAATTATACACTCTAGTGTTCATTTCAGGATTAACTCAACTTGTCTCCCTCTTACATCATATCCTTACCAAGCTGCTTACATATTATCTAGCCACTGTACAATATTTATTACTATTGTCTGTGAAATAATACGCTTTAATATTTAATTCAGGATTACACCTGTCTCTCTTTCTTACACTGCATCCTTACCAAGCTGCTTACATACTGTACAGCCACTGAACAATATTTGTGACTATTGTCTCTGAAATAATATACGGTAATATTTATTTCAAGATAACATCTGCCCTGTCTCTCCCTCTTACATTGCATCCTAAACAAGTTGCATACATACTGTACAACCACTGTACAATATTTGGAGCTATTACCCCTGAAATAATACAATCTAATGTTTATTTCAGGATAAAACCAGCCTCATATTTCCCTCTTCTATTGCAGCCTTTCCAAGTTGCTTACATTCTCTCCAGCCACTCCACAAAGCTTATTGCTATTGGCTCTCATATAATACACTCTAATGTTTATTGTAAGATAAAATTTACTTTGTATCTCCCTCTTATACTGGAGCCTAGCCAAACTGTTTTAAATGCCAAACCAAATAACTGGATTCCATGTTTGAATTGCTTTGCAAATAATTGGGAATATAGCTTTAGGCTAGGTTCACACCTGTGTGGCACGAGAGCCCATACATTAAAGAATTTTTCATATGAATTTATGTAAATAATAAATAATATTTTCTATGTGTTAAAGCTGCAGTTTTTTGGGGTTTTTTTTTTTGGGGGGGGGGTACAGCACAAAACACTATATACACTATAGTTGCCACTATAGTTGTGTATTGGTGAGTCTTCTGATGTGGGTACAGGTTTGAGTAGATGTATAGACTGGATAGATGTGTGTCTTTTTTTAAACCTGACTAAAGCAGCCCATAAATTATTTAGTTTTTTTCATTCAACCAGCAGATTGAACAAAAAAAATATTCCCCCGATTTCCCCATCCACACAAGATGTATGGAGAAATCACTCCCACTTAGCTATTGTATTCTGACAGTGCCATCAGAATACACTTCCAGTGATGCCTGCTATAGCTGGTGGCAGTGATCGAACAGTTCAAACACAGCAAATACTTTACTCCTGCGCTGGGGATGGACTCAGCAGAGGATGGGGTGACAATATAAATGTCCTGGAATATGCACTCCTTGCTGCCCTCAACAGACCGGGGTTGTCCAAAGTCACTGAATGCAAAAGAAAAACAAAAAGAGGGCGCTCTGGCCTAGTGCATTATTGTAAAAAATATTTAATGAAAGGATAAAAAGGTAGGTATCATACTCACAATGGACATATAAAACACAGGCACATCACAATAAACAGCGGTGTTCAATCCATATAGCATCTGAGTCCACAAAAATGGAACCCTGGATAACCAACTGGCTGACACGTTTCGAGGACTCAGCCTCTTCCTCAGAGCCCTTTCATTAAATATGTTTTATGATAATGCACTAGGCCGGTGCGCCCTCTTTTTGTTTTTCTTTTGCTTTCAGGCACTGATTAAACTGCATTTAACCCCACACATAGATTGAAATTCGGCCAGTCCCTGCTGAACCAGCCAACTTTCAATCCATGAATGACTTAACTATTAACCTGCAGATGGCTGCTTTTGACAGACATTTTTAGGCCTTTTAGGCCAGGCTAGTGTTCTCTGATGTGATTATTAATTCCCCTGGGACTTCTAATGACACCTGGGCAAAATGTACCAAAAATAAAGGTGCAGCTGCAGCAGTCCTCTCTCTGGAAGGGAGTTGTGAACTGGATGCATAAAGCCCAGTGGGCAAGGCAGAATCCTCTGAGTGAGTACTAAAGACCCTGGGATTGAGAATGACATCTGGGAGTGTATCCTGCTGGGTAGGGCTACGGCGTAAGTGTGGGGCATAGAAGTAAAGACTGATATACTACAGAAAGCACCTTCTTAATATCGGCTGATAGAGCAGAATGCTTCACCTTGTGAATTTTGGTATGAATAGAGTGGAATGCTAAAGAATCTAGTATACAGGGAGATGCAAAAATTGCAAAAATGAATCTGGCAGTAAAAGAGTTAAAGCAAACCTGATACTTCACCCTGCATGGGAAAGCACAGGTTTCCTTTAACATTACAGAGGGAAAATTTTAGCAACCATACAATTGACATTAATTAAAGGTTAATTTCCCTGCTACTAAATGTCATTAAAGGATAAGTTCACTTTTGGGAACATGTAACATGTTCCCACTTGTGCAGTTCTCTCCCCAATTCCCCTCCATGACAGTGGGCTGGGGATCTTCTCCCTGCATCTGATGTCACAATTTGAAAAGATCGTGGCCATGCGGGGCTCTGCCCACATGACTGTGTCCTTCATTCACAGAGTTCTGTGAATAAATGCCTACAAGTACCATCATCTTTGCAGCTGATGGCTTGTACATCTCAATGATCTGTGAGGGCACAGTGGTTAGTGCTCTCATAGTCCATTGAGCTTCCTGGACTGAAGTAACGCCCTGTTTGTATCTAAGGTACAGATGTACAGCTACACTTGCAGTCTGCAGGAGCCTGACATTGTTTTGCAGCAGCAGTCAATAAATGGACCGCCAGCCCATAATGACAGATCCGCCGATGAGCAGGGTGGTCGTCACAGCAACATGACATTATGTGTGCGCCCTGCCCCTTGTAGTAGTTCACTGTCTCTCTGGTTCCCGAACCCTGCCTGTACACAAGCGTCCTTCAGCAAGGATCCCGGCACAGCTCCTGTCTGCCATCAAGTTAGGGTGTATTCTAACAGGGGCACTCTGATGGGCAAATTTATTTTTAAGGTGCACTCTGATGGGCACAACATAGAATGTGCCCATCAGAGTGCCCCTTTCCATAAAATCTGCTCATCAGTGCCCCTTAATATAAATGTACCTGTCAGAGTGTCCCTTAACATAAACTGTGGCCCATCAGCATGCCCCTTATTTTATGTTAAGGGGCACTCTGATGGGTCCAATTATTTATGCTAAGGGGCACTCTGATGGGCACATGTGATAGAAAGGGGCAGTCTGATTGGCACATGTGATGGAAATGGGCACTCTTATGGGGAATATGATGTAAAGTGGCACTCTGATGGGGAAATATGATGGAAATGGGCACTTTGAGTGTAAGGTGGCACTGTGATGGGGATATCTGATGTAAAGGGGCACTCTGATGGGGACAGCTGATGTAAAGGAGCATTCTGATGGGCACACCCTATTTGGACCTCAGCCAGAAGAAAATTTTAGTGACTGAACCTTGAATTAATAATTCAATACCCCTGCTTTGCAGGCTGCTAAGAAAAAAAATTGTAAATGCATATTTTTTTACCTCCATTTATGTACATTTATTTATTTATTTGTTTTAAAGGTGAACTTATTGTTTAAAAACAGTGGCAATTTTTAAAACACAAATGAAAAAAATAGTCTTGATTAGATCATAGTGTTTTGTGTCATCCAAGTGAGGCATGGTTAAGGAAAAATCAATTTACCAGGCTTTTTAATTGGATGAGCCCAACTCTTCAGTGCTAAAAACATGTTTTCTAATTAAAAATTATACAGTTGCCCACATTGTCCATTGTCTCTGAATCTCTTTACCATCACAGCTTAAGCCCCTTTATCAGTTCAATGTTGCCATTGGGTTTTTACTGGCCATTTACTGATGTTAAAGCAGTATTAAGCCCCAAAGCAAACATTTGTTATATTGCAGATTACCAATTCTTAAACCCTTGGCGCCGGTGCCTTCCGGCCCTTTAAGGGTTTCAGAAGCCAGGAGGCGGGGTGGGGTTTAGGGTCATGTGACTGCCGTGACGGCGTGACATGATTGGGAAGGGTCCCGATCAAAAGAGGAGTACCGTGAGTACTGGACATGTGTGCTGGGAGTGTGCAGGGCGTGCGCTCTCAGCACATAAGTTTTTTTTTAATAGAACGCAAATGTGCGGCCGCTCGGTGTCTAGGCCCAGACACCGGTAGTCCACAAATTTCCGTTCGGACGGCGTGAAGAGGTTAAATGTGATGGCTGCATTAGTTTTCTCTTTTAGGCTTTCTTTCTTATGTTTTCAACTGATGATCAACCCAGCAAGTCTGTTGCTTTTCAGAGGCCCAAGCTCTCCAGCAGAATGTATCAGTTTACATGGATGAGACAATCCATTTAGCACTGGCAGGGGTGATTAAAATGATCAGCTTTTATTTATTGACATAAAACCTTTCTCCCAAAAGGAAAAAAAACTGTTTGCTGTAACAGATTATAAAGTGTTATCTGAAAATTTGCTAATACATTTAACACTACCCTCCCACTCTGCTGCTGCTGCTGTCTGCTGTGCCTCCTGTGCTCATTCATCCAGAGTGGTGTCTCACTAATGTAATAATTGGTAAGCATCAACAAAATACATTTTTGATGATGGGTTTAAACATATTGTCTAGCTTTTCTTTGCTTTATTATATTGGTATGTGATCCTCCTTAGAACAACCTAAAAGGTCACAGAGTAATATAAAACAGTGTTGCCACGTGTAATGAATGGAGCCAGCACATTTGTCCTCCCTCAGTGGTGTACCTAATGTACAGTATCCAACACACAGGGAAGATTATTTTTAACACAGTGGAGTGGGACACCAAATGTGTATTTAGCTATTAGTCTGAACTTTAGCTTTAGAAAAAGGTCTGGAATGTAAAAAAAAATGTCTGAGGGAGTATATCACCAATGTACCTCTTACTCTCTGACCGAGTGACAAAATTACTCTATCGGTGGGCTGGGATCGGGACCTGGAAACAGATACAGCAGTGGAGGACTAGTCTAGATAGTTGTCCATGGTGCACAAAGGTATCGGTGGGCTGGGATCGGGACCTGGAAACAGATACAGCAGTGGAGGACTAGTCTAGATAGTTGTCCATGGTGCACAAAGGTATCGGTGGGCTGGGATCGGGACCTGGAAACAGATACAGCAGTGGAGGACTAGTCTAGATAGTTGTCCATGGTGCACAAAGGTATTCTAAATACTGCTCTGATCGAGGTGAACTATAAGGTCCTATCTCTTTGGTACATGGTGCCAGCTAGACTCATAAAAATTGATCCTGACTCTTCTCCTTTATTTTATATCTTGTGGACCTGGTCAAAAATTAAGCACTTCTGGATCAGAATGTTTAACCTGATTTACTCTGTGACCTGTGTCAACCTTAGCAAAAATGCCAAAACAGCGCTCCTCAATGATTTGATGGATGAGATTCCAAGACATACTCAATCCCTTTCCTTCTACACATTATTAGCTGCAAAGATGTTCATTGGGAACGCTTGGAAATTACTGGGGTAGACATTTGTACCACCAAACATAAGCTATCTTGGATTATGCTACATGAAAAATTAGCTAGCATTCTCTGTGACAGAAAAACTAAACTTGATAAAATCTAGAACCCCCGGATCACATATTTACAGTTACCTATGTGACTGGAGGGCCTAACAGGGGAGTTGAGCATTGAGTTGGATGGAGCAACTCTCCCCTCCTCCTTTTTTTTCTCTCCCACCCCCCTTTTTTTATATGGCCTTGAGCCTCCTATGTTTGAATAAAGAGGGGTGTTGACTGCATATGCCTTAGGACTAGTGCAGCTTATATGTGAAACTGTGTCCACTGTTTCTTGCTATTGGCAATTTGCCAACAAAGTTTTATTTTTGTTATACTAGACACATTGCAACTTAGCATGTTGGTCCAGCTGCATATTTGTATCTTGAAACTGTCTCTTAATTTAATTTCAATAAAAAATGATTGCAACAGAAAAATGTCTGATTCTACAACCAGGGGATATATTCTGATGAAACAATGTTTAAACTCTTTGACCAAAATCAGCAAAAGCACTTTGGGAGAAAAAAGGAGGAACATTTGAAAAAGTCCACCGTACCACACAACTCCGAAGCATAAAAAACCCATCCTAATTTGGAAAAGTTGTGCTTTTTTCCTTCTGTGAAATATCAATGAATCCTAGAGGCTACAATCTCCTGGTCATCAAAGAAACTGGTGCTGAAAGAGGATGAATATTCCAATAAACAATTATCTGAAATGCATTTAAAAGTCAACCATGAGATTCTACAATATAGGATTAGAGAAGAGATCTGGGCTAAATAAATGTTATATAAATACTAGAGCCATGTGTAATCTTGAATCTTGGTGAGTGATCCTGCGCTTTGTGGTTTCTGTAATAAAGACGAATCAGTACTGCTCTTTCCTTGTGCAGGGTGACTGTTCTTTTATCTGCCATCTCTGTTGTTTTCTGCAGACAGCCTTAAGTGGACAGACCACAGCTCTACTCAGTACTCAGGCTATGTGCAGCACAGTGATGACATCACTGCTTCTTTTTAAGTGTTATAACTCTCTCTCCAAAGTCATTTGGCTCACACAAACTGGATTTATATAATTTGTAAGTTTGTTTGTCAGATGGTACTCAGGAAATGTCAAAGATGGCTCCATATTCTCCTGCTCATGTGATGGTGAAAAAAAAAAGTGTCCACTAACTTTATAGTGAACTAGACCTGGAAAAAAGAGCCAATCATAGCTCTCTCCTAGAATGCAAGATGTCAACAACGAAGAGCTACCATACTTTAGTTTTTCAACCATCTACGTAATTACACTCATAATAATAAATATCTACCAACTGTACCTAGGATCACCTGCCACATTATTTTAAATCATAATATACCTAGTACAAATGAAGACTCCACAGTCCTCATGTTACCAGACAGAGAGACCCCTTAACAAAGGGGGCACCACCATTTATCATTCTTTATATTTCTTAACACATACAAATACATTTGTTTTGGCAAATACAAATGTATTGCCAAATTCAAATAAAAAAACACCCCATATATACAGTATATTAAAACCTCAGTCACAGTTTTCCAATCTAATTCTCTGATATGAAACTCATCAGAAAAAAAAAAATCTTACCAGTTGGGCATCCAGCAGGACTCTGCATGCTTATACTTGAGAACATCCAGAGAGCACATTAGAAAAACATATTCCTCAAGTCACAAAGGAAACTTTCTCTGAAAACAGTCAGTCTCCTGTTAGATAAGATACATACAGATTAAAGTGGAACTAGACATCTACTTAATTTTACACGATAGGTCATAGTCCCTCTTCCAGCCATATAGTATTAGGATATCAATTTTATTGATTCAGCAAACTTTTTTCTTAAGACGTAACTTCTCCACTATTCAGTATCCAAACATGATCCTATACTTTACATTTTAATTGGAAAACCAAATGACCTTTTTTCAAATAATTAAAAGCAACTGCCTGCTTAGTTAGATTTCCTTGAATTGCAGATTTATGAGATGCTATTCAGTCCCAAAGCCCCTGGAAGGTTTCACTAATATACAAGAAGCCACAAGGGTATTTTAAAGAAAAGACTACAAAAGAAGAATTACACATATAAAAATCCCTTAATCTTAATTGGTTTACCACTCATCGGATATAAGACCTGATCACCTCAAAGAATGCTGTTACATTGCACAGTTTAAAAATGGGAATGTGCTACGTTACCACTCCTCAGTATTAGTTGTCTCTTATTTTATGAAATTATCTTTGATGCATGGAAGAAAAAATAAAAGAATTTTCAATTTGATAAGAAGAGTTCCTAATGCTAGTTCTTTGTGGAATGTTCTCAGCTTAGTGTATGTAAACCCCAAAAATTAACATTTGGTCTTTTAAATTACATAATTGAAAATGTTTTATTATACCTGTTTGAAAAGTGCAAAAAATTTTGAAACTTAGACCTGTCCTGTGTTCTGCGCTAATTTCCTCCTAAGCAGTCTAATTAGCCTTCCTTATTCTTATTTGGAGACCACAGAGTGATTTTTGTTTAAGTTGTATAATTGAGAGATTGGTTTTGCTAAATTACTGTATGTTTTCAGTCCACAGCAGGACTTGGGAACTGAGTACATTTCTGGCAGTTTTTTGTACTTGTAGGGTCTTTACAGGGCTAAACAAGGGGGAAAGATACATGTAATACAAAAGTGTACTGCAAAGGTGACCTACACTTTAAGGTTTGGAATGGTGTCCTTAGAAATTAATAATATTTAAAATATGTGAGTAAGTTTCAATATTACCTTACCCAACGCATGGAATGCAGTCTTAAAATACTTATGAACTAAATGCATTTGCCAAAAAAGTGGGGAAACCAATTTGGCTTTAGCAGTTGTAAGCCATGTTCAGTGTATCCTAGCTTACCTCTCACATTGTGCTTTTTGTTTTATGATAACCGATCAAATTCTATCATTAATTTCCCAACTTGCACTCTACAAAGTGAATGCTTTGGATGCCAGAGACACTTTCAAATCATTTACAGCCACTTATCTATGTGGCAGACACCGTTTTATTTAACAAATTCATTATATATTGTAATATTGTACAGTATTCTGTGATCTCTGGAAATCAAGCATGTTCTTCAATCGGGACCTTCTGATCATGTAGGTTTATTTGATAATAAGATTAAAATTGCTAGTTAGAACAGATTTGAAAAGAAACAGAGCAGTAAATGATTTAAACTGATTGGCTGAATTCCTAAAAAGTAAGAAAACAAACCGGTTTATAAGGCAGGATGTCCAAATATTTGGTAACTAGCTGTCAGAAAATGCCTTTGATTTTTTTTTAGTCATTACAGACTTCCCTTAACGTCATCAGACAGTGTTATCACGAATCTCAAGTTGAATTATCAAAGAGAACTTGGTGGTTGTCTTATTGCAAGTTTGTCTTTTATTTACCGTGAACTGAAGAAGAGACCATCTGTAAAAGTAATGACATAGATTAAAGAAATATCTGTTCAATGGTACAAAGGAATACGTTAATTATATCACAGATTTTTCTTTTTTATTCAAATGGTGTGCTGCACATAAATCTACACCTAGATAAGAGTGCATCCAAGTGAGCTAATTATCTGGCATATTAGGGATTTTTGAGGTTGTCTTCTAATAATCAAAGTATGCACTTTATATGAATTGCAATTCTTTTCACTGATAAATAAATGGTCAGATAACCAGTTTTGAATAAATAGCATCTGCCTGTAAATACAATTATTTTACAACTGTTTCTATTGCTCTCTACAAAGTCTAATTTATAAATTAATTTGTGTGGGCTCATGAAATGTGTTTTACAAACCTTTTAAAGGCCTGTTATTAAAATCAGTCTTTATATAAACCAAGAAGTTGTATGTGAGAATTACCAAATCTGTATTATTTTAAGTAAAAAGTCTGCTGCTCCCTAACCCTGTTATGTGACATAAAACCTAGGCAGACTAGATCACATGGTGCCAGGCTACCAGGAGTGCAGGGGTTAGTTCACGTCATTAAAGCTGAACTCTGGGTAATTATAATAGGCATTAATTATTGCAGCTATGTAATCATTAATATATCATTAAATCCATGTAGTGTAAGTACCTGCATTTTAACAATAAATTGAGAGTGACATGCTTTACTACCCACACATCTCACCCACTAGGGGCTAATGGATACTACTTTCATTCCACAGATTCACAATTCATTGTGCCTTAAAACTAACAGGGGAAGCCTTGGGAAGGATGTATCTGTCTCCAAACAAGTAAAGTACCACTATTCTTACAAACAAAACTAGGCGATATTAACCTGAACTACATAATCATTTTCATACAGTTCTTTCCTAGGCAGATATTCCCAGCTATGAGTTACAAAAAATACTGTCAGGGGAAAGTGGCATGCTTACTCCTTACACAGGTGGTCAGGCACTATAGCTGGCTTCTGAGTTCTTCACCTATGGCAGCCTCCTTTCCCATACAGCAAGCAGGCCTATCAGTACTCAGTTGCCCCCTGGACTTAGACACAATGCTATAGTGCCTGACTACAACACTGGGACAGGCGCGAACTGAGCACAGCAAACAGGCACTTGCAGTTGACAGACCAGCAGATTGGTTCAGTGACAATCCTGTACAAGGCAGGCAAGGTTCAGAATAGTCAGGGTCAAATCCATGGTCAAAAGGCAGGCAGAATTCAGAGAATAGTTGATATCTGATCCGAGGTCATAAACAGGGGAATCCAAACAGTAGAACTGGACAGACAGGGAACTCGAGCAAGTATTACACACACTATCACAACATGAGACTGCAGGCTTGGCTAGCTTAAATCAGAAAGGTTGGTGAAATATATATTTTGTAAAAATACAGAAGTATAATAATTGAAGACTAAATATTCTGGTTATTATATAAGACCTATGAGTACTGGAGAGCTTACATAAACCAATGGGTATTGAACCTACCAATCTCCACCCAACACTTTAAACAGACATAGGGAACTATTTTTCATTGTTTTCATATCAAATTTTACTAACATTTTCACACACAATTCACCAGTTTTCACCTAAGATTTAGTTACAGTAGAAAAAGTGGGCGGGTTTTGAGTGAATGTTGTGTGAATTGTTTGTAAAAACCCATGATAATTAGACCTACCAGTATTTTATGAAGGTTCCTTTCAACTAGAAGCCTTGACAATATATAATTATAGCCAATTTAGAAACATGCTTTACATTAGAAGTTTTATTTACTGCATAAAAACACCCCCCCCCCCCCCAAAAAAAAAAAAAAAAAAAAATTTTATCTCCACCCTATTTCACCCCCTGTTTATCATCTGCTAAGTTGAGCTGTGCACCCTGCACATGTTAGATACTTCTTTCTGACTTAGAAGCAATACATTCAATATCTACATGGGAGAAAAGTTTGGTCAAGTTACAGGCAAAGCATGTGCAGGCTTTGGTAACTGGAATATGGAACACAATGGGGCTGATCTGGGGATGGAGCCAAGGTTTAAAGCGGAACTAAACCCCTATTATTTTTCAGCTAAGGAGGCTGCCTTTTTAGCCTCTGTTTGGTTAGTTTAGTCAACTGCCATGATGCTGAATCAGTTATGACACCAGCCATTTAATAATTTGACAGTTTGGTTGAAAGTTAAAGCAAATATGACAGCATTTCTGGCATGCAAAGAATGTAACTGTTTTTTTGAAACCATTAAATTGATGGGTTTAGTTCTGCTTTAAGAATTTTTTTTTTCAAAGTAAAAACAAACTTTTTCCTTTTGACATAGGTTGGTTCAGCTTCTACATTTGCATATGCCAATTTTTTTTTCAAAATTCTTTTTAGTAAGAATTTAATATGCATTCATGAAGTAAGAACAACATTAAACAAGTAAAAAAAAATGCCTGTGACTAGTACAGTACACTCTTCCACCCATCAAAAAAAAAAAGAAAAAAGAAAAAAAAAATAACCAATAACAAAAGGGTGTGTCCCAGGAGAATTAGGATATCAATCCATCAAAAGAATTCAGTATATATACAGTGCTGTCCCTTGCATCTGAAGTGGTAAGAAATCCAGGAGGTGTGAGTGTCCAGAGTAGAGGGAACTAAAGTCAGAACCTAGGTATCCAGTGTAAGCATACGCTTAGTACTTATTTAATAAGAGATAGTGGATGTAGAATTTATCCAACCACACAAACCTTATCAAATTTGGAAGACACTGCTCTACTGGAAGAATTGACTTTATAGAAGGACAGAGCTGCATTAACAGAGTCTTTCAAGCCTGGAGAGTAGGCATGAAGACGTTTTTCCAGGATAGAATGATACGTTTTCTGGCATAAAAAAGCAACAAGGTGAACAGGGTAGGTACTGAATAGTTATCATGGTATACACCAAACTTAGGAGACAAACACCTACGGAGTGGGTGAGAGGTCTACTGTAGTAGTGAAGACTGAATACAAGCTAGAACATCTCTCCAGTACTGTTGAATTGCTGGGCAGTCCCAGAAGATATGTATAAAATTAGCATGCATCTTAGGGTAGCATTACTTAAAAGAAGACTATTATTTATTTTAGCAAGTTTGGCTGGCGTCAGGTATGCTATATGTACAAATGTAAGCTTGTAAAATCTGGTACAGCTCTACATAGAAACTAGTTTCCAGGTTTTATTGTCAAAGCTTAACTGAATAAGCTGAAGTTAGAAGCTTATTGTCTACCATGCACACCTGCACCAGATTCTGAGTGCTCCAGTTTTAGTAAATCTCCTCCATAGTGTCCCAATTGGTCTCTAGCTGATACCAGCCTCATGAAAGGGGCCTCCCACCATTCATCCCAATCACCAATCATCATCATCTAAAAACATAGTCAATTTTTAGCATTCCCTGGAAACTAGGGTTCTTTATTAGTTTTGAATAGAATGTGTCTTAAAAGGAATAGTACATCTTTAAGACAAATTCCCCTCTAAATCACTTGCTAAAAAAAAAGTGTACATATTTTAATGTAGAGCCGTGCCCCTTTACATTTACAGAATTCTCTCAAGGTGCATCATATTTCAAAAGCTGTCAGCAAGAAAAAAGTGTGTGGTCGCAACCATTACAACCACTATCAGAAGGGCTCACATTTAATTCAAAATTTACAGATAGAATTTAAATTGACAACAAGCAAGGTGTGCTGACAGAAGCAGGCAAAGCAGCAATACCAGACATAAAGGCAAAAGTGTTACTGGACTGTGACAATATTTCTTTTTTTTTATTATTATTTATTTATTTTTGTAGTTCACCTAAAGTTGAGTTTAAGCATAAAGGAATGGTTTATTTCAAATCACATTCAATAGTGTTTTGTATATAAATATTTTTGGGAGACACCGTTCTGAAGAAATTTCAGCAAACACAGCATTTTGCCGTCTAATTTTGCTGGAACGTGTGATGGGGAAAACACTTTCTAGACAGCGTCTTTCAGGTCTTGTGCAGAATATTTCAGCCCGACTGTAAATGTAGTATTGCATGTCTCTTTAGAGTCTTAAAACGACGTGGTTTTCCTTCTTAAAAACAAGCAAGTGGAAACACTTAGGTAAAGAGAAATCTAACTGGAGCCAATAACATACGTATAAAAGTCGGTTCTGTTAGGCTTATCACCACACAAGATGTAAAGGCCTAAATAATTAGCAACACACAGACATGTTCTGTATCTCCATAAACTGCTCATGTACAATATGTTTTAAATTTCTCAGGAGCATTTGTGGTACTACCTACGTAGGAGGTTTTCCTTTACATCAGTCTTCAGAACAGACCTTTCATTATTTTCTGAGCCTTTTTCATTTAACCTTATGGTTTAAGTATCTAAGACAAACTTAACACTTCTACAAAAACATTTGTTTTCTTCCTTGTATAAATATACTTCATGACTTAAAGAAGAGTCTAAGAAGACCAGTCTTTTAAGGATTCTCTGTGCAAATGATGCCTAAAGCATTACGGGTTGGGACCGTAGTTTTTTTCCTCATAAAAGTTATACAAGGATTCTGCTGGGGTTTCATTGCATCAACTATAATTCTTTAAAATCCAAACTACAGAGACTGCATGTCAAACATTTAATGTCTGTGGTTACTTTTGATTTTCTGGAATAAATAAAGCAGAATTAAAATATAAATGGTCTATAATATTGTTTATCTTGTTTTTGTGTGATGGGTGTTCACCTGGGAAATTTTATTTCTTTCTGCTTGTATTATTAGAGGATGCAATAGCTTCTTATTTTTTAAAGACTGCCATAGACAGATAGATATCTTCCAGAGATTGATGGATGGAGAATCACAAATAGAAGCACTGCTCCAGGTCAGTTCCCCTTTACAGCTCCAATCTTTCCAATGCTGAGGTGCACAGGTGGTAATTCTACTGTCTTCTCCTGGAGAAATTGGAACACCTATCTATGCGATAAATTCTTAGTGGGTCCTCATTATCTACCACTTTGGAAATGGCCTACAAGAAGTGTCTGCTTTTTTCTTTTGATAATTTTTATTCGATTTTTGGTATTTTTGAGTACAAAATACAGTTTCAACCACATAGCGGTACATAATCAGAAACATAACTACAAGTAACAATCAGTAACAATCTTGTGCAGAAGACGCGTAATTAGATTAGGTAACATTCAAAGCAATTTATCAGAAGGTAAATATTAGACATATAGGGGTTTATTTACTAAAGCTGGAGAGTCCAAAATCTGACTCCCTTCTGCATAGAAACCAATCATCTTCTAACCTCAGCTTGTTCAATGAAGCTTTGGCAATGAAACCTGGAAGCTGATTGGTTTCTATGCAGAAGGGAGTCTGATTTTGGACTCTCCAGCTTTAGTAAATAAACCCCATATTGTTGTGCCGATTGGTTAGCCAGTGTACAAGAAAAAAGGTAGTTTGGCAATAATGCGACCACTCAGGGTCCTTTCACACGGGTGGTTTTTTTTTCATCAGTTCAGTCATGTTCTTTCAAAGAAAAAACAGGTGAGTTTACATCTGTTCTTTCATCCCTTTTTAGTCATCAGCTGTCAGCGGGGTTCCTCACTGACAGCTGAATGTAAAAAAAAAATTGCTAGCAATTAAAAAAATTATTTAAAAAATGGTGTGGGGTCCCCCCTCCCATCCATACCAAGCCCTTTTGGGTCTGGTATGGATTTTGAGGGCAACCTCCACACCAAATTTAAAAAAATATGGCATGGCATACCAGACCCTTATCCGACCATGCAGCCCAGCAGGTCAGGAAAGGGGGGGAACGAGTGAGCGCCACCCCTCCTGAACTATACCAGGCCACATGCCCTCAACATGGTGGGTGCTTTTGGGGCAGGGGTCCCCACCTTGCTGATGGGAACAAGGGCCTCTTCCTCACAACCCTGGGTTCCATCAACATGGGGACAAGGTGCTTTGGTGGGGGGAGCGCCTGTCCCAAAGCACCCCCCCATGTTGAGGGCATGTGGCCTGGTATGGTCCAGGAGGAGGGGGGGGCACTTGCTTGCCCCCCCCCTTTCCTGACCTGTCGGGCTGCATACAATCTGTTGACATCCGTTTTTCGTCTGTTCTGTGGAAAAATAGGGTTTTCTTCCGTTCAAAAAAACAGATGTTAACGGATGCGGACATTAATGTATGTAAAAAGATGTTCATCCATTTACACCTGCAAGTCCATAGAAATACATGGGGATCCGTTTTTCATCCATAAATGGACAGATGAAAAAGGGACATACGGAATGCCCATGTGAAAGGACCCTCACACTATTCAAAGAGTATAGCATTTTAGGAAAACTAATGTAATCCAAACAAAGAGACGTGTAGGATGTCTTATAGGTTATAGGGCATCCCCGTGGGAGAGCCAAGAAACAAAAATCAGAAGAGGGGAGGAAGAGAAAGGGAGAGAAAAAGATAGAGGCAGGTTAAAGGGAATGAACATCTAGAACGCCTGATTTCTACTTGAAGGGGTGAGAAGTGTCTACTTTTTAATGTAAGTGCCAGTCTAGACACTGTGCAGTGAATACAGGTTTGTTTTAAGTGTTCCCAAAACACTAGTTTGACAGCTACTGGAGATTTGAGGTGGACTGATATATTAAAGCATACCAGGATGTTAAAGAAAGCCTTAAAGTTAACCTACAATGGGTTCACTTTAATGCCAGCACTACCATTTGCACATACCTACCTTCACTTCATTTCCCACCACTCCATTCACAAAATAGGAGTGAGCATAGTTAGCTCTTTTTAAATTGTAGCCTGGAGTTTACACAGAACTGATATACTCTCTGACCCCATCTGATAGTCTTAGTTGCTCCATAGTCAATCAACAACCATCAGTGACCCCTGACCTATATTTCTACATTGCACCTTTTAGGTTTACTGCAGTGGCAGGTTTCTACTGCATCCACCAATAAAATGTTGGCAGCCTATTAAAAGGCAAAGCATTGCATTGTTCCTAAAGCTTATATATTTCACCTATGTTAATTATTGGTAATATTTTACATAATTACATAGCAATTTTACATAAATACAATGGTCTTTATTGGCTCATTATTAATGTTTCAGATACTTTACTTCTCTGTTCCTTTGTAATATCCTCCCCTCTTAGATTGGAAGCTCTAATGAGCAAGGCCCTCTGAAACCTCCTGTATTCATTTATAATTGTGCTGTCTGCTCTTATGTTGTAAAGCACTGCGTAAACTGTTGGCGCAATATAAATCATGTATAATAATAATAATGTGCACTTAAGTCTTATAGTTCAAGTTTGCTTATAAGACTAGAGAAGTTTACAATCCAATGTCCCTTCAACAGGGACCGACACATACACTTTACAACTCACTGACCTACATACAGTATATGTGTTTATATATTACTCAAGCTGCAAGACTGTATACATAATATTCTGTGAAAAGTGCCCCTCTGTTTAGTAGCCATGACATTGCTTATCACTATATTTTCTAGTATGTATGTGGGAATATATGTCTACTGGGTCAAAAGAGAATTTTTGTGAGGTCAGTTACACATGTATGAGAAGACCTTGCTGGCAGTTGGTGTTCCAATACATCCCAAAAGTGTTCAGTGGAGTTGAGGCCAGGGCTCTGTGTAGGCCAACTCAAGTTTCTCCACACCAAATTGGTCAAAACATGTCTTTGTGGACCTGGGTTTGTGCACAGGGGCCTTTCTCACACTGTTGCTTAAAGGTATGAAGTGCACAATTTTCAGCTTTCAGAGCTACTGCACTTTGAATGACAATTGCGCGGTCATGCATCACTGTACCCAAATGACATTCTTATCATTTTTTTTTCACACAAACAGAGCTTTCTTTTGGTAGTATTTAATCACCACTGGGTGTTTGTTTTTTGCAGTATAAACAAAAAAATAGCGAAAATTTTGAAAAAAAAAAACGTTTTTCTTTGTTTCTATTAAAAAATTTTGCAGATAGGTAATTTTTCTCCATCACTGATGTGTGTTGATGAGGCTGCACTTTTAGGCAAAACTGATGGGCACTGATAGGCAGCACTGATGGGCACTGATGAGGCAGCACTGATTGGCACTGATAGGCTGCACTGATGAGCCGGCACTGATGAGGCAGCATTGGTGGACATAATTAGGTAAGACTTTAGTTTTTGCTTGTGCCGGTGCCTCCCGACCCTTTACGGATTTCAGAAGCCGGGAGGCAGGGCAGGGTTTAAGGTCATGTGACCGCCGTGACGCGCTGTCACAGCGTTTACATGATCGGGGAAAGGTCCCGATCGAAAGAGGACCTTTCCGTGAGTACCGGACATGTGTGCTGGGAGCGCGCAGGGCAGGCGCTCTCAGCACATACAGTGGGGATCGAAAGTTTGGGCACCCCAGCTAAAAATTTGTATTAATGTGCATAAAGAAGCCAAGGAAAGATGGAAAAATCTCCAAAAGGCATCAAATTACAGATTAGACATTCTTATAATATGTTAACAAAAGTTAGATTTTATTTCCATCATTTACACTTTCAAAATAACAGAAAACAAAAAAATGGTGTCTGCAAAAGTTTGGGCACCCTGTAGAATTTATAGCATGCACTGCCCCCTTTGCAAAGCTGAGACCTGCCAGTGTCATGGATTGTTCTCAATCATCGTCTGGGCAGACCAGGTTATGTCAATCTCAAAGGTTTTAAATGCCCAGACTCATCTGACCTTGCCCCAATAATCAGCACCATGGGTTCTTCTAAGCAGTTGTCTAGAAAACTGAAGCTGAAAATAGTTGACGCTCACAAAGCTGGAGAAGGCTATAAGAAGATAGCAAAGCGTTTTCAGATGTCAATATCCTCTGTTCGGAATGTAATTAAGAAATGGCAGTCATCAGGAACAGTGGAAGTTAAAGCAAGATCTGGAAGACCAAGAAAAATATCAGACAGAACAGCTCGCAGGATTGTGAGAAAAACAATTCAAAACCCACATTTGACTGCACGATCCCTCCAGAAAGATCTGGCAGACACTGGAGTTGTGGTACACTATTCCATTATAAAGAGATACTTGTACAAATATGGTCTTCATGGAAGAGTCATCAGAAGAAAACCTCTTCTACGTCCTCACCACAAAAAACATTGTTTGAACTTTGCAAATGAACATATAGACAAGCCTGATGCATTTTGGAAACAAGTTCTGTGGACCGATGAGGTTAAAATTGAACTTTTTGGCCGGAATGAGCAAAGGTACGTTTGGGGTTGTGTTGCAGCCAGTGGCACAGGGAACATCTCACGAGTAGAAGGAAAAATGGATTCAATAAAATTTCAGCAAATTTTGGATGGTAACTTAATGCCATCTGTGAAAAAGCTGAAGTTAAAGAGAGGATGGCTTCTACAAATGGATAATGATCGTAAACACACCTCGAAATCCATGGGGGATTACGTCAAGAGGCGTAAACTGAAGGTTTTGCCATGGCCTTCACAATCTCCTGACCTCAACATAATTGAAAATCTATGGATAGACCTTAAAAGAGCAGTGCATGACAGACAGCCCAGAAATCTCAAAGAACTGGAAGACTTTTGTAGGAAGAATGGGCAAAGATACCTCAAACAAGAATTGAAAGACTCTTGGCTGGCTACAAAAAGCATTTACAAGCTGTGATACTTGCCAAAGGGGGCAGTACAAGATATTAACTCTGCAGGGTGCCCAAACTTTTGCAGACGCCATTTTTTTGTTTTTTGTTATTTTGAAAGTGTAAATGATGGAAATAAAATCTAACTTTTGTTGACATATTATAAGAATGTCTAATCTGTAATTTGATGCCTTTTGGAGATTTTTCCATCTTTCCTTGGCTTCTTTATGCACATTAATACAAATTTTTAGCTGGGGTGCCCAAACTTTCGATCCCCACTGTATGTTCTTTTTTAATAGAACTCAAATGTGCGGCCACTCGGCGTCTAGGCCCAGAAATAGCTTTGTAACCCTTTACAGACTGATACATGTCAATTACTTTTTTTATCATCTGTTCTTGAATTTCTTTAGGTCATGTCATGATGTGTTGCTTTTTGAAATCTTTTCGTCTGCTTCAATTTGACAGAATGCTTCTGTTTAAGTGATTTCTTGATTCAGCAGATCTGGCAGGCCTGGGTGTGGCAAGTGAAATTTACCCCAGATTTCCACAAAAATGTGGTTAATCACAGTTCATTCATGATTTAGCAAGCGAAGGAGGGGAGGCAATTGTTTTTTCACATAGGGCCAGGCAGGTTTGGACACACCTTTTTTCTCTTAATAAATGAAATCATCATTTAAAAACTGCATTTTGAATTTACTCGGGTTATGTTTGTGTAATATTAAAATTTGATGATCTGAATCATTTAGGTGTGACAAATATGCAAAAAAACCCAGGAAGGGGCAAATACTTTTTCACATATACAGTATATATATATATATATATATATATACCAACTGCAGTGCAACATTTTGTCTGTTAGTCTCCACAAAACATGTTAACCTCTTCACACTGGCCGAACGCAAATCTGCGGCCTCCCATTACATCTGGCATAAAGCTAACACAGCATTTAATAAAAAGAACATCATACCATCAGTCAAAAATGGTGGTGGTAGTGTGATGGTCTGGAGCTACTTTACAGCTTCAGTACCTGGGACACTTGCCATAACTGATGGAACCATGAATTCTGTGCTCTATCAGAAAATCTTGAATGAGAATGTCCAGCCATCAGTTCGTGACCTTTAAGATCAAGCGCACGTGGGTTTCAAAGTAGGATGATCCGAAACATATCAGCAAGTCACCTCTGAATTGCTCAAAAAAAATTAAAGTGTTCTTTTTATTAAATGCTGTGTTAGGTTTATGCCAGATGTAATGGAATGCACACTTTCCAAAAAGTTCAATTTTTACCCAAGAATATTTGCTCAAAAGTCTTGCGGATAATCAAGATGTTTTTTGGCAAATGTGAGACAAGCCTTTGTGTTGTTTTTGGTCAGCAGTGGCTTTCACCTTGGAACTCTCCCATAGATGCCATTTTTGCCCAGCCTCTTTCTCATTGTTGAATGATGAACACTGACTTTAACTGAGACAAGTGAGGCCTGCAGTTCTTTAGATGTTGTTCTGGATTGTTTTATGACCTGAATGAGTAGTCAGTGTGCTCTTGGAGTAATTTTGGTGGGTTGGCCACTCCTGGCAAGGTTCACCACTGTTCCAAGTTTGTTCTATTTGTGGATAATGGCTCTCACTGTGGTTTGCTGGAGTCCCAAAGCCTTAGAAATAATTCTAATCACCTCCTTGGCCATAGGTGTATAAAATTAAGCACCCTAAGCATGCAGACTACTTCTGGAAACATTTGTGAAAGAATGGGTTTCTCTCAGGAGCTCAGTGAATTTAAGAGTGGTACTGTGTGCAATACGTCCATCCGTGAAATTTCCTTGCTACTAAATATTCCACAGTCAACTGTTAAGGGTATTATGACAAAGCAGAAGCAACGGGAACAACAGCAACTCAGCCATGAAGTGGTAGGCCATGTAAAATGACAGAGCGGGTTCAGCATATGCTGAAGCGCCCAGTGCACAGAAGCCACCAACTGTCTGCAGAGTCAATAGCTAACGGTCTCCAAACTTTATATGACCTTCAGATAAGCACAGCAACAGTGCATAAAGAGTTTCATGGAATTGGTTTCCGTGGCCGAGCAGCTGCATCCAAGCCTTACATCACCAAGTGTAACATAAAGGCTTGGATGCAGTGGTGTAAAGCACGTCTCCACTGGACTAGAGCAGTGGAGACATGTTCTCTGGAGTGACGAATCAAGCTTCTCTGACTGGCAATCCGATGGATGTGTTTGGGTTTGATGGTTGCCAGGAGAACAGTACTTGCCTGACTGCATTGTGCCAAGTGAAACGTTTGGTGGAGGGGGGATTATGGTGTGGGGTTGTATTTCAGGGATTGGGCTTGGCCCCTTAGTTCCAGTGAAGGGAACTCTTAAGGCGTCAGCATACCAAAACATTTTGGTCAATTTCATGCTCCCAACTTTGTGAGAACAGTTTGGGGACGGCCCCTTCCTGTTCCAACATGACTGCGCACCAGTGCACAAAGCAAGGTCCATAAAGACATGGATGAGAAAGTTTGGGATGGAGGAACTTGACTGGCCTGCACAGAGTCCTCACCTCAACCTGATAGAACATCTTTGGGATGAATTAGACTGCGAGCCAGGCCTTCTTGGCCGACATCAGTGCTTGACCTCACAAATGCGCTTCTGGAAGAATGGTCAAACATTCCCATAGACATACTCCTAAACCTTGTGGACAGCCTTCCCAGAAGAGTTGAAGCTGTTATAGCTGCAAACGGTGGACCAACTCAATACTGAATCCTATGAACTAAGGCTGGGATGCCATTAAATTTCATGTATGTGTAAAGGCAAGCGTTCCAATACTTTTGGCCATATAGTGTATATACTGTATTTAGATATATATTCTTTCTTTTTTTTATCGTAAAAAGGGTGGAATGATACAGTAGGAAATGGAATCTGCTAATGAGATGATAAAGTATTAGACTTGAGTAATTCTGACCATGAAAAGTGGAGCTTCAGTCCACATCCATAATATGCACACAGGTGAAACTCAAAAAATTAGAATATCGTGCAAAAGTTCATTTATTTCAGTAATGCAACTTAAAAGGTGAAACTAATATATGAGATAGACTCATTACATGCAAAGCAAGATAGTGCAAGCCGTGATTTGTGATAATTGTGATGATTATGGCTTACAGCTCATGAAAACCCCAAATCTACAATCTCAGAAAATTAGAATATTGTGAAAAGGTGCAATATTCTCGGCTCAAAGTGTCCCACTCTAATCAGCTAATTAAGCCATAACACCTGCAAAGGGTTCCTGAGCCTTTAAATGGTCTCTCAGTCTGGTTCAGTAGGAATCACAATCATGGGAAAGACTGCTGACCTGACAGTTGTGCAGAAAACCATTGACATCCTCCATAAAGAGGGAAAGCCTCAAAAGGTAATTGCAAAAGAAGTTGGATGTTCCCAAAGTGCTGTATCAAAGCACATTAATAGAAAGTTATGTGGAAGGGAAAAGTGTGGAAGAAAAAGGTGCGCAAGCAGCAGGGATGACCGCAGCCTGGAGAGGATTGTCAGGAAAAGGCCATTCAAAAGCGTTGGGGACTTTCACAAGGAGTGGACTGAGGCTGGAGTCAGTGCATCAAGAGCCACCACACACAGACGGATGCTGGACATGGGCTACAAATGTCGTATTCCTCTTGTCAAGCCGCTCCTGAACAACAAACAAGGTAAGAAGCGTCTTACCTGGGTTAAAGAAAAACAGACCTGGTCTGTTGCTCAGTAGTCCAAAGTCCTCTTTTCTGATGAGAGCAACTTTTGCATCTCATTTGGAAACCAAGGACCCAGAGTATGGAGGAAGAATGGAGAGGCACAAACTGCAAGATGCTTGAAGTCCAGTGTGAAGTTTCCACAGTCTGTGTTGATTTGGGGAGCCATGTCATCTGCTGGTGTTAGTCCACTGTGCTTCATTATGTCCAGGGTCAACGCAGCCGTCTACCAGGAGATTTTGGAGCACTTCATGCTTCTTTCTGCAGACAAGCTTTATGGGGATGCTGACTTCATTTTCCAGCAGGACTTGGCACCTGCCCACACTGCCAAAAGCACCAAAAACCTGTTTCAATGACCGTGGGATTACTGTGCTTGATTGGCCAGCAAACTCGCCTGACCTGAACCCCATAGAGAATCTATGGGGCATTGCCAAGAGAAAGATGAGAGACATGAGACCGAACAATGCAGAAGAGCTGAAGGCCGCTATTGAAGCATCCTGGTCTTCCACAACACCTCAGCAGTGCCACAGGCTGATAGCTTCCATGCCATGCTGCATTGAGGAAGTAATTGCTGCAAAAGGGGCCCAAACCAAGTACTGAGTACATATGCATGCTTATGCTTTTCAGAGGTCTGATATTGTTCTATGTACAATCCTTGTTTTATTGATTGCATGTAATATTCTAATTTTCTGAGATTGTGGATTTGGGGTTTTCATGAGCTGTAAGCCATAATCATCACAATTATCACAAATCACAGCTTGAACTATCTTGCTTTGCATGTAATGAGTCTATATCATATATTAGTTTTACCTTTTAAGTTGCATTACTGAAATAAATGAACTTTTGCACGATATTCTAATTTTTTTAGTTTCACCTGTAGTGCTGGAGGTCAAACATTGCCATAATAGACCATCTAGCTTAGATGGTGCAGTTGGTTAAAGTTGGACCTCTGTTAGTTAAAGAACATGGATGTTTTTGTTGGTCATATGTAGCTGCAGCCATCCTGACACAAAGAAGAAACCACAAGCACATTTAAAAGAATTTCGTTTACGTGCTTTGTTAATAGACGGATGACAGTGAGAGAAAGAAACATAACCATGAGGTATTTCTTGTGGTTTGCAAAGCTACGATGAAAGCTCAGTATCCTTTAGACTGCGTGCGTGTCCTGCCCAGCTTTTACTGTCATATGTCTTCTATTCTGTTTCAAGTCCACAAAGTGTTTATTTAAGAGTGATCTTTTCCTAATGACCTGTTTGTACTGCAGCAATACTTGAGGGAAGGTCACTTACTCAAGCTATATTTTAAATCATTGGCAAGTGAATGATGTAAAGTAAATACATTACATACAAAAACATCCTAAAAGCACATTCTTATGTAATAAATAAACCGGATCACAAATGTGAAAGGCTTTAAAGATAACCTGCATTTAACATTTATGCAAACCCTCACCTTGTAAAACAACCCATTCAGCTTAAAATAGAAATGAAAGGCGAAACATTTGTGTACAGATATAAAAAATAATTGTAAATACTTAGAAATAACCTTTTATAAAAGTGATCAAATACACTCTGTCCTCTGGGGGGGAACTGCGGCACACTAAATGTCCCAGTGAATAGCTGTGGAGGTGGGGGGGTTGTGTCAGCAGAAGTCTGATCATTGAAGGAGAGCAGGCCACAGCACAACCAGAAAACTGACTACGTTGTGCTCTCCTGTCTAGTGTGGTCAGTTTTTAATAGGAAAGCAGAGTGACTGCCAGAAAAACCAGGGATTTCACACAAAGGAAGCAATACAGAGAGAACAGGATACTTTTTATACAAGTACATGGTACAGCAGGCACATATCAGGAATATGAAATATTGGGTTTACATATTCTTTAACCCACACTAAGCATATTAACCACTTGCCCTCCTGAGGATTTACCCCCCTTAATGACCAGGCCTCTTTTTGCTACTTGGCGCTGCACTAATTCAACTGATAATTGCGCGGTCATGCAATGCTGCACCCAAACTAACATTACGTCCTTTTTTTCACACAAATAGAGCTTTCTTTCGGTGTAATTTGATCATCTGTGCGCTTTTTATTTTTCACGCTATAAACAAAAAAAGGCCAAACATTTTGAAGAAAAACAATATTTTTTACTTTCAGCTATAAAAAATATATAGTAAACTCAAAGTTGGTTATAAATTTAGGCCAAAATGTATTCTGCTACATGTTTTTGGTAAAAAAAATCCCAATAAGTGTATATTGATTGCTTTGTGTGGAAGTTATAGCGTCTACAAACTATGGTATAAATACTGAAATTTACGCCATTTTTCTGCTATACAGCGCTGCGCTAGTTTAACGGACAATTGCGCGGTCATGCAATATGGTACATAAATTAAATTTACATCTTTTTTTTCCCCACAAATTGAGATTTCTTTTGGTGGTATTTGATCGCCTGTGCGGTTTTTATTTTTTGCACTATAAAAAAAAAGGCTGACGATTTTGAGGAAAAAAAAAACAATATTTTGGACTTTTTGCTATAAAACATGTCCAGTAAAAAAAAATTGCAAAAATCAAATTTAGTCATAAATTTCTGCCAAAATGCATTCTTTGCTAAAAAAAAACCCAATACGTGTAAATTAATTGGTTTACGTGAAAGTTATAGCGTTTACAAATGGCGGGAAAGATACTGGGATTTTTAGGGTTTTTTTTATACTAATAATGGCGGCGATCAGCGAATTATGTCGGCAATCAGGGACTTATGGCAGCGACCAGCGACTTATGGCGGGACTGCGGTGGACATTCTGACATGGGGGGTACTGACTTGGGGTCACTGACATCCCCAAAAACACTAATACAGTGATCAGTGCAAAAAAAAAAAACTGACACTGTACTAATGGCAATGTGGAGGAAGGGGTTAACTTTATTTTGCAGGGAAGGGTTATAGGAGTGAGGGGAGTGTTTTACTAGGGGGCGGGGGTGTGTGCTGCACGGGACAAGGTTGATTGAGAAAGAGAAACTGTTCTTTCTCGATCAGCTCATCCTCGAGCTGACAGGGAAGTGACAGACAGCACAGCTACTGCAGCTGTGCTGTCTGTCATTGTTTGCCGCCGATCGCCGGGACATAGCCGCTAAGGAGCGGCTGTGACCCGGCGACTGACATCTGCGGCGGTGATCCACGGGCGGCGCGCCTCGCGCGCGCCCCCTATTTGTTTACAAAACACACGTTTTAAAACGTGGTTTTGCCTGCGAGTGCCGCCCTGCCGCCGTATATGTACAGTGGCTGGGCGGCATGTAGTTAACAAATTCATTAGGCAGTCATTTTCCCTGTTCTCTTCCATCAACCATTTCTGCCACCAGGCTACCCAGGAAATATCTAGTTCTTTTGGGTATAAGAGAACATGTGATACTCCCCCTGCCTCCCACAATGCAACATTTATTACCTGAGTGACCGATCGGGTTAGTGAGAATACAGAGAATTGCAGGCTGTCTGGCAGTGGATTGTGGGGGAGATCACAAAGAGACATGCAATAGTGAGGTAGAAACACTGTGGTTGATTTACTGAAGGAAAATAAGCTGTTCACTTTGCAAGGGAATTTGCTCTTAGCTTAGGGAATGAAGCTTAGCTTAATAAAAAATGTTTTTTTTATTTGCCGTGCACGTGATTAGGTAGTAATTTCATCACACTCACTAAGCTAAACAGCCTATTTGCCTTTAGTAAATCAACCCCACTGAGTGATAGGAGACATACAGCCCGAAAGGCAGGGCAGAGGTTGAAGCACATTAAGAGGAACAAATCTACTAAGAGGCAGAAAAAGCAAAATCAAAACTGGATCCTTAGTATATCCTAACCACGGCACCACCTGCCTGGAGTTTGCATGTTCTCCCTGTGCCTGTGTGGGTTTCCTCCAGGTACTCCAGTTTCCTTCAACGCTATTAAACATGTCCAGTAAAAAAATTTACTAAATCAAATTTTGTCATAATTTAGGCCAAAATGTATTCTGCTCCATATCTTTCTAAAAGAAATCCCAATACGTGTAAATTAATTGGTTTATGTGAAAGTTATAGCGTTTACAAATGGCGGTATATATATATATATATATATATATATATAATTTTTATTTACTAGTAATGGCGGCAATCAGCGACTTATAGCGGGAATGCGGGGTACTGACTTGGTGTCACTGACATCCCCAGTGACACCAATACAGTGGTTAATTCTAATAAAAAGCACTGACACTGTACTAATGGCACTGGGCAGGAAGGGGTTGACATGTGGGGCAATCAAAGGGTTAACTGTGTGCTGTGTGCTGTTTTACTATGTGAGCTGTGTGTGTGCTTCACTGTAAGCATAGCAGAGCTATACAAAGCAGTGTGCAAGACCTGACAGTAGAGAGATCTGTATTGTTTACATATAGGTCTCTTCCCCGACAGAAATCCTCAGAGATTGCTGGGTGCCTGGTGGGGAATCACCGGCTGGGACTCGATGATTGACAGCTGAGGCCATGAATGGCGGCGCAGGTTCCCAACCGGAACTGCAAAATCACGTAAATAGACATGATTTTGCACACGCGTGCTGCCGTGTAGCAGTATTTCTGCTATAGGGTGGAGCATAAGCAGTTAAATAAAGAGGCTTACCTCATACAAGTAAATAGTACAAATTGAGGGCTTGAGTTACCCCAAGTTTTGGCAAAGGAACCAGACTGTACTCCTTCCAAAATGGAGCATACACCGTGGGCCCAGGCTCTCCTGCTATGCCATGAATTGGGGTGACACCATGCTGTTTTTAGAAAAAATGTTGCCGCCACATCTTTTGTTTACATTCTGCTGACAGCATGGAATCCCGCTGACAGCAAATGAGTCGTTAAGGACGCGGCAGCTGCCCACTCCTTAACAACCACAGCTATTCATAATGAATTTGGGTCATTATAGAACAAATGAATGAATAAATGCATTTGTTATTTTTTCATTAAAACTTTTTTTTTGTATTCGTCGCCATTCATTTCTATGTTTATTCAGGAATTCAGATGCATCGGAATCTCTGAAAATTAAATTGCCATCCAAAAAAGGAATGTAGACGATCCAAATTGCACATGTCTAAATCCTAACACGTTTCAGATAAGTTGAGGAACACCTTTCTTTCAGACAGTGCATTTATAATCAAAGCAGACTTAGAGACCAAATTACATTGTTCATTTCTTACTGAATTATTTACTAAATTTTAGGTCTTATTCTAAATAATTGTTTGAAAGAAAAGCTTTCTTAGACAGCTCAAAGCAACTAATCAGAATTAGACTTGTACTGGAAATGAGATTTGTAAAAGGAAAGATTAAAGTGGAACTAAGCTTAGCAAGAAGATTTGATATAGGAAACATCTAGAAATTTACTTACTGCGCCTAAGCAGTACCCTAAAATGTTTTATCTGGGATTCATCCTGAAATATAGCAGTTCACTGTCTGGTATGTGAGTGTGCCTAGGCACTCCCGTGTCTACAACCTCAACGCTATATATATCTGTTGAGTGAAATCTAAGGCACTGATGCTTCTGCCAGCTAGTCTCGGGCAATTTAAAATGAGATTTGATAATAATATTACTGTACTTGCTCACTGTTCTCCTTGCTGGAGACTCTGACATGAAGAAGCAAAGGCTTGCCTTAACCAAGATGGCACCCTTCACAAAGAGAGACAGCTGAGAACAAGGCATTGTAAGTTAGCAATGGGAAAAAGACCGGCTGCTGGGAGAGCACAGGCAATGCTAGAGACATGTTGTCAAGTTCCTACCTTTTCCCAGAGGTTATGCTGCTCCATGTGCTGGCATCCATCTTGGATTTCTGCAGAGCATGGTGGGAGTCTTTTATGCCTTTAGGCCTCTGAGGTCCATCCCCCAGAGGGGTGTGGTTGATCACATATAAGCCTGTTGTCTGCACGTGCCCTTTGCATTCGTGTCTTGTGTGTTAGTGTGACTATAGCTCTGTTTATACTCTTGTGGCTCTCCTGGAATCTGACTCGGCTTTTGACTGACCATTCTCTGTGTTTTCCATTGATCTGACCTTCTGTTGCTGAACCCGGCCTGTGACCTGTTATTCTTGTCTACCGTTCTGTACCGTTTGTCCCGTTGTTATAGACCTGGCCTGCCCGACTACTCTTTGTCTATCTGGTCCCTACCAGCTACACGCCATTGGCGGCGGCCATTACCGCAGCTGGGGTGTCTCGGGGGCCGCGACCTGGTTCCTGGCTGCGTCAAGTCCATCCCCACCATCAGGGGCCCTGGTGAAGGGCAGCCTGGGACTTAGACTCCGCGCCCTGAGGGACTCCGGTCTGTGGGTGGTGGTTGTCGTCAGTCAGTGCGTGACCCTGCCCTGACACATGTCCTTTGCCCTCTGCCTGCCTTTTTTTTTGGTACATCTTCCAATGATCATTATCTGTTTTATATGAGTTGTCTGAAGCACTGTCTTCTCCCTGGGGTTCCCTGTTAAAACATGAGTCCTAGAAGAAAGTGTCCCTAGAATTAATGTATAGCTAATACTAGTATGGCCAGATCAAAGCAGCCTCTTTATACTTATGTAGACAGAGAATTGACAAATAGTATATTCATCTTTGCACTAACATAAACATAATTGCTAGCCATTGTAAGTAACCAGAATTCATTCAAATGTAATTAAGTAATTTGCTCACTTTAAATAATTTGTGCTTTTGAAAGTTATGCCAATATAAGGTTTATGTTTTCCTATTATAGACAAACCTATGGAAGGCTCTGTGGTATCCAAGCTGTAGAGAATCTTTTGATTCCAATTTACAGCATAATTCTCTGGAGTATTTAAGTTGAAAATGTGAAAAAGAAGAGAAAAAAACCCAAAACAGAGCAATGATGGTGTGCTATGCACATGTTCAGCCTTTTATCCATAAAGAAGATTAATAAGAAATGTCTGAATAGCGGGTGCATATAGTGCCTGTCTTTACTTTCATAACGTCACATATGCTGCAAATTACTTTTGAAAATCCAATACAAATTACACATTTTTTAAAGCTAGTACAGTATTTGCATAAGGTAAGGTACCCTCCCCCTACTTAAACGTGACAGTGCTCAGAGTAATTACTTGAGTACTGGCCACACAAACACCAAGTACTGCATTGTGGGAGACATAAGGGGAAATTGTTATTTGTGCCCCTTATGTTAAGTACCAGGTTTTCCATGGGGCTCCATTGAAGTCCTTATAGTGCCTGCTATGCAGTAGCCAAGTTATTTTGCATCCTTTTTACAACACATGAGCTTATTTTAAAGAGCATCTTCATAGTTGTTTTTATCCCCATACTATATATATTGTGATGTGTGTTTGTATTTTGCTTCGTGAAGTATTGCAATTATATGTCTGCAACCATTCTGTGATATCGTGGTACCATCTGTTTGGTGAACACAGCACTCTCATAGAGCCATATAAACAAATATGATTGTTTTTGCATAATAAATTGATTGTCCTAATTATTTTGTCTATACGAGTAAAAAGTACTTTATAACAGACCTATGATATAAATACACTTAAAGGAAAGCAAAGAAAGCATAAAGCATGAATAATAAAAAAAGAGACCAAGGTCATATCCTGTATAGTTAGACTACTGGGCGCCGGTTGAAACATGTCCTACCACAAAGGTATGTGGCTTCGAACTTCCACCTTACCTCAAAACCACAAGAGAATTTTTTTGACTTAACAAAGGATAGCAAGACCTCTCTTTCTCACCTATTACTACGTGCACAAGAAGTGTGTTCGTCAGAACATTATTGTACTAAACAAGCCATAGATCCCCCTTATCCAGTGTCACTGGAGTGTTTGAAGTTACAGACTTGGCATGCCAATTTATGGGATAAAACATTAGCATTTATTTATATACAAATGCCTTATGAGCATGATATACACCACTGTAGCACCCTCCTAGGTAGGTGCTAGGATTAGATAGACAGAATTAATTGTGTTTTGATAGGTAAATTTAGTTGCTACTCTGTAGTTAGAGTGGCTGTAAATATTTGTTAGGAAAAAGAATAGTTAGCTTACTGTAGTTGGGAAACTGTGAACATTTGGTTAGGTCTGTTCTGTGTGCTCAGCTGCTGCCAGTCTTCCTAGCTTCCTCTGTATGCAGGAAACTTTAAAAAGTTTCTGGAGGATAGGTGTGGAGCTATGCAGATGGCAGCTTGAATATTGATACAGCCTCAGCCTATCCTAGAGAGAGGGGCTCTAAGGCATGTTGGGTAGCTGTATAGTGGCTAAATGGTTAGCACTTCAACCTGGCAGTACTATCGTTGTTGGTTCAAATCCCAACCACTGGCCTGGAGTTTGCCTGTTCTCCCTGTGCCTGTGTGGGTTTCCTCCCACACACCAAAGACATACTTGTAGGTTAATTGGATCCTGTCTAAATTGGCTCTAGTATATGTATGTATGAATTTAAGTTAGGGACCTTAGATTGTACACCCCTTGAGGATTATGAACTGATGTGAATGTACAATATATATGTAAAGTCCTGCGTAAATTGATGGTGTTATATAAGCACCTGTAATAATAATAATATATATTCAGTGAGCACACTGGGCTCTGGTTCTTTTCTGTCCACGGCTGATCCAGCCAGGGAGAGGGCTGGTTGCCCTTCCAGGCAGCTACTGCTGTGCGGCCTCAGGGGGACAATCTGAGGGCTGAATGCTGAGACCCAGGTTCTGCTATGCTGACTGAGGGGCCGTCTACTGAAGATCTGGTCTGCTATCCGGAAAAAGGCATCCAGCTGCTTTTGGGCCTTGTGAGTACAGACATGCCCAAAAGATCTTAGAGACTGTGTGCTGTTTAACCCCCTCTGGTACTAGGAAGTCATCTGCTAGTCTAGAAAAAGGGAACACAGACTGGTGTTCCAAAGAGCTTTGTCCACCAATGCTTTGGGGCTCTAAAGAAGTTATAGATAATATTACTACTTACCACATAGTTGCTATTTTTGGAGTATCCCATTCATCTCCCTCATCCCTATCCAAGTTCTCCAAAAATAAAAACGACAAAAACAACACCCATAGACTGTTTATTGGAGGAAGAAGTAAATGAGCCTATGTGCCTGGCTGAGGGGCAAAGTAAATGAGGAGGACCTGGACAGTATTCCTGCTGCTCTTACGGGAGTAGTGCTACAACACATACGTTTGTTCACTTTAGGATATGTCTAACGTCTTTCCTAATGTGGGATAGAAAACTCTGCAACACTTGTGAACTTCAGTGAGAGATGTGCTAATGAAGATACCTGCAAATAGCTAAAAGTGTGGAGCTGCGCTAATAAATAAACTATATATAAAACCCCAATGTGAATAAGTGGTGAACAGTAAAATAATAGGTGAACAATAACCCCTTATAAATCAATTCTATAATGACTCAGTGACTATATCATCAACATATGCACCATAAATCCCAAACTAAACATATATCTCGCCTCTCCTAAATGGGTAAAATGAACATAAAAATACAGTGATTATATACGCATATATATATATTAAATGCTGTGATACTGAATATGCGCCTATTACACAACACCAGTAAATAAATGTAATGTGGTGGCATAAACGCATATATACTTTACATGCCCAAAACAAACTGGTGTGAAAGGAATAACAGTGATCCCACTAAGGGATAAAAACAAAGTGAATCAGTGAAACCACTCCTTGTGGTAAACATACCAAAAAGGGAAGAGGAATCAAATTATAAACGCATGTGTAACCTACATGCTCAAGGATAACTGGTGAATAACAACAATACAAGTGATCCCTCAAAGAGATAAATGAAGTAGATCCGTGAAACCACAAATTGTGGTAATTGTGAAAAAAAGAAAGAAATCAGGCTCACTGCCTGTAAATCACTAACAATCACTAAATATACACAATTGTGACCCCCCTACTGGGGATAAGTGAACAAAAAAATAGGCTATAGTGCCTATAAATAATGAAGTGCTTCATAACCCCAAATAAGGGTTCTGAATAAGCATACAAATAAGTGACGCCGAACAGTGCCTCACACTCTCCGTATATCCACAAACATAAACAAACAGTGGATAATCCACCCACCAACATGAACAAAAAACCCAAAACACAAAATATTAACGTGTCCTAAAAGGTGAAATAAATGTCCAATCTATAGAAGGTGCTCAGAACCATCCAAATGGTGAAGGTGTTCTGTAGTCCTGTAATCACCATAAATGTGCAACAGGAAACTATGAATCCCACTCTAGGTGCAATGGCCCCTCACCTCCATGTAGTGACCTTGCAGGGTCAAAATGCCTTATAATAATCAAACACCACCAGTCTGGAACCTGGACTCTCTCCAACGGATGTCAGGTTCACATTCACCACTTATTCACATTGGAGTTTTATATATAGTTTATTTATTAGCGCAGCTCCACACTTTACACTTTGGATTGACCATTTTTGGTATATGGTTAGGTGCTAGCAGCTTTAGCCACAGGTTCACCTAAGCGCAGGAGGACTTCGAATATTACCTGCAAATAGCTACTGTTAAGTCACATTAACATTTTACTGCTGCATACACAGAACTCACACTTTATTTCTTGCTGTCACAAAATCACAAATATTATTTTAGCAGCAGATGGGCTATAAAGTCAAACAGCAATTTTGATAAAGCAAAAATAACCACTGGATGTCAAATCATAAGAAACCATTAGAAAATATTTGTAGACCAAAGAGACTCAAGCAATGCCTATACAGTGTAAGGTTAGGAATGGCACACAGAAGTCCTAGCAGTCAGCCATACATTCAGTCAGTCACAGCAGGGGTGTAACTAGGGTATCTGTGTACCCTGGAAACAGAAGAAGCCCACCTGCACAGCAGTCATACCACCTTTTAGCCAAACTTCTCAATTTTTTTTTACCATACTGCTTTTTGGTGTTCTGATAAAAGTTACTCTTAAAACAAATTCAGCTTTACACTGGGTTCTTTTTCTTGTATTGTAATATTTTACCCATCTTGCTTCTTGAAGAGCTACCCATTCTGTCTGCCTCTTAGAAATACTTGTGCCAGGCTTGGTCACTTCCACAATGACCGACAATCATTCCTCATTCTTGAAATGGTAAAACAAGAAAGTTAAAGTGATAATAATTTGTTGTTGTTGTTGTTTTTTAAATAACAAGGTACTTACCTGCTCTGTGCAGTGATTTTGCACAGAGCAGCCCCGATCCATTTTTTCTTGGGTCCCCTGCCGGTGCTCCTTCCCTTGACCACATGTTATGGGGGCACTGGCGCATGTTCACTCCGGAACCCCGCTCTATGTGTCAATAAGACACATAGAGCGACAGCTTGCCCCCCCCCCCACTCTCTCCTCAGTGGCTCACTGGCTGTGATTGACAGCAGTGGGAGCCAATGACTTTCACTGCTGTGTCCCAGCCAATGAGGACACAGACCCAGGACAGCCGAGGCTCCCGTGCACATCGCTGGGTTGAGAAGGGGCTCAGGTGAATATTATGGGGTGCTGTGGGGGAGCAGCACACAAACATTCAGGCTTTACAACTACTTTAAAGGGATGTAAAGGAAACAAAAGAATTAAAAATATTTAAGAATGAAACCCACTCCAGGTAATTATGTGAGCTGCTAACATTATTACTGAAAGTCTTACTGAAATTTTCAGAAAGAGGGAAAGGCTTTGATTTGCTATAAACTCATGATCATTCTAGTGCTTCAATTAAATGAAAATGCATTCCCCATCCCTGAACACAAATCTCTAGACAAACCTTTTTTTTAGATTTGGATAGATTTGGGAAAGGTCAGAACCTATGTCAAGTTTGTATTGTTGTCCGTGTCTTCACTGGGGAGATTCACACCCCCCCCCCCCAATTTGTACTTGTAAGTATTGACAAATATACAATTTTAGAGTAGCTTTTCAGTAAAAACAACTGCTCTTGGGACATCTATCAAGGGGGGGACTCTTGGACATGAAAAGAAATGTTCCCAATGGTACATAGAAAGCAAAAGGTTTTAGCCCTCTGCTACTCTGTTCAACATATAAAAGTGGGTCAGTGCTTTATCCATGAATGCCAAATCAACAAGTTCACTCATGTTGGTCCCACAATCTATACATACTTGCCCATTTTTAAACCGACTGCTGCTCAATTTAGCAGTTTAGGATCAAAAGAAGGGGTCCTGTGTAGAGTCTAGCTTGGATCTTACAGAGGCCTTGTCACTACCTCAGTGTCATTGCCATTTGCTGCTGGTTGGGGCTGCTAATGAAGTGAAACTGTTACTTCAACCTATATGCGGGCAGCACAGTGGCTAAATGGTTAACACTTCCGCCTGGTAGTACTAAGGTTGTTGGCCCTAGTATGTGTATGTATAAATATAAGTTAGGGACCTTAGATTGTACGCCCCTTGAGGGTTAGGCATTGATGTGAATGTACAATATATATGTAAAGCGCTGTGTAAATTAAAAGCGCTATATAAGTACTTTCACTGCTCGCCGCCAGGACACAGGCTTTCAGACCGATAACCTGGGCAACACGATCAGCACCTGCTATGTCAATTAGCTCTTCCTCTCATCCAGAGCCAGAAATGGGGAAGAAATCAGTCCACCCTAGAGCCTCAACCTCCCAAAAACTAGACCAGAATCTGGACGAGCCTACTACTTTCAGGGGACTCGGTCCCTCCTTCTGCGGCTGGTGACAGCTCAGAGGAGACCCAGATATCCCAACAAGTGGCCCTCCGAGATGCGGAGCTGTTGACCTGCTTCAAGACGCTCCTGCAAACTGAATTGTCGGCCATGATATCCAGGCTGGTGGCACAACTCACAAAAGAAATCAGGGAAGTGAGCTCTCGCACTAACGACCTAGAGAACAGAATGGATGCAGCTGCCACGGTTCAGGAAAACCATTAGCAGGATATGACAGATATGCAAAAAGAACTGGAGGCAGCTCTCCTATGCATAAAGGACTTTGAAAATAGATCCCATAGAGCCAACCTCCGCCTCCTGGGTATCACAGAAACGGACCTTACCTCTACAGCCACAGCTCTGTTCCAGGAGTTGGTCCCCGCCATACCTATTGAAAGACTGGAGTTTGATCACATCCATCGCTCCCTAGGTCCCAAGAGGCTGGATGGCCCACCAAGGGACATTATAATCAGGTTTTACTTTCTACTGCACTAACGACATGTTTCTCCAGGCTTCCAGGATCAATGCAGACCTGGATTTCCAAGGCCATCGCTATCAGCTTTTTGCAGATCTTGCCCCTTCTACCATCATAATGTGGAGGCACTTTTATAACATCAGATCAGTTATCAGTGGGGCTTTCCCTTAAAGCTGACATTTTCACACCTGGGGCACACACTTACTTTGCATACCCCAGAAGAGGCGCAGGAAGTTCTGGAGAGGCTGCGTCTCCTACCATCCATTGAAAGTGATCCACCTCCAGCTGGGCCTCCTCGATCCAGCTCTAAATCGAATCTCCCGGATTGGGCATGTGAGAAATCTAAAGGCCGTAAGCGCTCTCTTTTTTGCACTCCGTCTATGACCAGCTCTCCGAGATCTGATCCAGGCTGATGTTCCAGACCCCACGAATTGAGCTTCTTAGCCCTTCTTTATGCTACCCTGAACTGTACCACGGATCTTCTCATTGTTTTCTGGGGTTGCACAGGAGACTAGTCGGTGTGCCTTGCCTCTGACCTCTCGGTAGGCTGAGACTCTGACACTGGCTCTTTCTATTTGCAGCCTTTCCATCCCTGGCCTTCTGGGATCGGAGGCCTTCTGGCTGGAGGCTTCCAATTTGGAACTAACAATTGCACTCTTCTTGGCATTTACCCTCGTCCTCTTTGGCATATCAGTGTTGGGGTCCTGTGCAAGTTACCATAAAGTCTGAGTTAACGTGCTTTCATGTTGATGTTGTACTCCTTCCCCCTCCCCTTTACCCCTTCCCCCTTACCCTCTACCCCCTCCCTTCCCCTTCTTTTCACCCTTCTCTTTCTACACTCCCTCCCTGCCCTTTTTCTCCATCCCCCCAGTTCCCCCATCCCTACCTCATTTGAGACCTCTGTTTTTTTCTATGCACATCTGACTGGCTACCAATACCCTGGGCCCCCAACCCCCGGTTTTTGCAGGGGGAGTTGGTTCCCGATGATGGTTCCAGCCTCAGGGCGTGTTCAGACCCCGGAAGCTTTTTGCCTAAAGTCGTTGTACCCACCACTAGGTTTCATTATAGTCATCGTTTATATCTACTTTGCTCCTGTCAACGAAGGTTAATATATGTTTATGGACTGTATGAGGGAACCTACGGGCAGCCAGTCCTGATTGCTGTTCCCCTTTACCCTCCCTCCCCCCAGGCTTTTGCAGTATGATTAGGGGCCCAGAATCCGTGTTGTCTCTGTTCCCTTTCCCCCTCCCCCCAGTGTTTTCATTTACTTTTTAGGTAATAACCACCATGTATCTGGCGGTAGAGTTCTCCCCCACCAAACATCCCATGCGTAGGATGTTTTCCACTCTTAGAGTGGAAAACAACAACCTTCTTTTCCTTTCTTCGATCTTTCGGTTCTTCTTCACATTTCTACTCTCTCCCCCCTCCCTCTTTCTATGTCATGAGCTCCTTTTGGAAGTATTCCTCTCCCTGGACAGCCGAAACCCCTGGCTGGACTTCTGTTCATCTCCTTCCCATTCTCTGCCACCATGGCTAATATCCCCTGAAAATTTACACTCATAATATTTAGGGCTTCAACTCTCCTGTAAAGTGGGGGGAAGGTATTCCACCACCTTAAGACTAGCCACATTGATATAGTATATTTACAAGAGACCAGATTTTCCTACTCTTCTTCTCCCAGATTCCACTCTCCGCATTATTCCACCTTCTTTTTGGATTCGGCCCCTGAAAAACACATAGTTTTTAGTCGCAATCTTTTATTTTCCTGCACTAAAGAACTTTCAGACCCTACAGGCAGATTCCTACTGTTTCAAGGTACCCTCAATGGCCAAGAGGTCATCCTAGTGTCCTGCTACACCCGCAATCACTTTCAAAACAAATTTTTCTCCCACCTCCTTCAAGTAGTCGCACAAAATGCTAAGGGGACTTTACTCCTCATTGAAAACTCCAACGTGGCCCTGGATTATTCTATGGACAGACAATATGCACCAGGGGCTATGCCCGCTCATGCTCCAGGCCTAGAAGCCCGAAACGTGCACTCTCCTTTGCTCCCACGGTTTACATGATGCCTGGAGAGAGCTCTACCCCAGGGGCCGAGAATACACCTTTTATTCTCATCCGCATAATAATTAATTCAGGATTGACCACTTTTTTGTCCCCTTACGACATCTTTCCCAGGTGTGTAAAATCACCATTCTGGCCTCCTCTTGGTCTGATCATGACCCACTGATTCTTTCCTTCTCTCTCTCTGACCTCCCTCGCCCAACTTTCCACTGGAGAATCAATGATTCCCTACTGACGTCCCAAGACTAGTGTGCTGAATTTCAGAATCACCTCCAGTCTTACTTCACCGACAATGTCGGCTCCATCGCCTCAGCCACCACCCTATGGGAAGCTCATAAGGCGACCCTTCGGGGACATCTGATTTAGATAGCCTCCACCAAGAAGCGCGCTGAAGAGCACAAGTTTCAAGAACTAATGGCACAGCTTGCATCTGCCGATGCCCTGTGGAAGTCCCACCCTTCGGTGAGCAATCGACAGAAGCGAGACTCCCTGGTCATGGAACTAGATGTTCTGGCCACTGACTAGGCAGAGAAAGCCCTTATATGGGCCAAGCACAAGTTCTTCACTTGTGCAAACAAACCAGGCAATGTTAGCGAACAAATTGAATGGATGGGGGCCACTCTCATAAACCACTCTGTGTTGTCGCCCCTAATGGGAACCTGACTTCGGACCCTATCAAGGTCATGGCTTCATTTGCCAAATTTCTGTCTTCATTATATGAGAAACCAGTCCCTTTATCCACGGCTCTCACGGATCAATTTTTTCAAGACCTTTGTCTCCCTTCTCTGGACAAATCAGCCAGGGAGATGCTTCACACTGACATTACAGAGGTAGTACAAGGCATCAAGACTATTCACACCTCAAAGGCCCGGACGGCTTTTCCGGCTTATACATTCATAAAATCTCTTCCATTTTGGCACCTTACCTGGCAGCCTATTTCAATTACTTAAAATGGGGTTCCATGCCTTCCCCTGATTCCCTCAGAGCTCACATCACTATGATATCCAAATCCTTGGAGGATGCCTCTGACCCTCGGGACTTTAGGCCCATACCCTTGCTGAATGAGGATGTGAAGCTTTTATGGAAAATTATCAGTATCCACATCAGCTGGTACGTACGTAATTTGATTCATAGGGACCAAGTAGGCTTAGTTCCAGGCCAGCAGGCAGAAGACAACATCAGAAAGGTGATCCTTTTAATACATATCCTGAACCATCGCAAGATCCCGGGCTTCATTCTTTCTCTTGATATTTACAGGGCTTTTGATTCCCTATCTTGGCATTACTTACAATATGTCCTACAACGCTGGTGTTTTGGCAACCCCATTTTGTCCTGGATTTCAGCGCTCTATTTTTCTCCCTGTGTAAATATGCTGGCCTTCTTTCCAACCCTTTTCCCATTTTCCGAGGCATTAGCAAGGATGCCCCCTTTTTCCCATCCTATTTCTCTTGGCACTTGAACCCTTGACCATTGCGCCCTGGTCAGACCCTAATATTTCATGGGTCCCTTATGCGGGAACCCACTACAAAGTAAATTTACTCACCGATGATGTGCTCCTTACCTTGACAAATCCCTTAACCTCTCTGCCTAATCTACAACACCTTTTTTCCCGCTTTTCAGTATTATCTGACCTCCAGATTAATCCTCATAAAAGGACAGCACTTAATATTTCCCTGCCCCCTTCCTCCGTCTCTAATCTCCAACTATATTTCCCCTATCTCTGGGCAGACTCCTCTCTAGTCTACCTGGGAATCAAACTGACCTCATCCTATTCCATGAAAAAAGAAAATATGCTACATTCCTTAAAAGGCTAACCTCAAAAGCATGTTTATTCATGAAAAACATACAAAGCAAAAGCACATTGCATCGGGGACCTGGTTATCACTCCCAATCGTAAAAACCCCCACCCCTAACATGGGGGAGACCTCCCACAATGGACACTCTATCGATGGTACCAAAGAGTGTCTCCTGTGTTTACACAGCACCCGCACCTCCCCAAAAGGACCAATTCACCTCCCCCAACACCACAACCACATCACAAGAATCCCCCCAAACAAACAAAGCAAAACCCTCCAAAACGCCTCCCAAAGTACCCCAATACTTCTCCCACAATGACCCTCCCAAACCCACCTACCCAACCACCCCCCTCCCAGAAAGGAAAGAAGGGAGCTGAGGTGTGACACTCACCCACTATAGCCCCCCTACCCCCCAGACCCCGTTAGATCTGATATCCCATCTACCAACACACAATGACAGGGCAATATCATATTCCTGTGGATAATGATAGACTGCAGTCAAAAGGCCAACCTCAATGCATAAACAATGTAATGAAATGTACATCCCCTCCCCCTGCTCTTCTTCTTCCTGTCCCGTTCCTTTTGCCCACTTTTTTTTCTGTCCTTCCCTATACAGTTTTTTCTTTTAATCAAAATAAAAACATTATTTCTGTAATTTTTTACAGTTATATTTTGAGCCCCCAGGACTAGATTCTGGGTTATTAACCACTTGCCCTCTAGAGGATTTACCCTCCCTAATGACCAGGCCTCATTTTGCTACTTGGCTCTGCACTAATTCAACTGATAATTGCGCGGTCGTGCAATGCTGTACCCAAACGAAATTTATGTCCTTTTTTCACACAAATAGAGCTTTCTTTCAGTGGTATTTGATCACCTGTGCACTTTTTATTTTTCGCGCTATAAACAAAAAAAGACCAAACATTATAAATATAAAAAATATATAGTAAACTCAAAGTTAGTTATAAATTTAGACCAAAATGTATTCTGCTACATGTTTTTGGTAAAAAAATCCCAATAAGTGTATATTGATTGCTCTGTGTGAAAGTTATAGCGTCTACAAACTATGGTGTAGATACTGCAATTTACGCCATGGGTATATGAGTATTAAACCCTAAAATACATTCTGCTACTTCTATCAAGTATGGGGATACCACATGTGTGAGACTTTTTGGAAGCCTAGCCACATACAGGAGCCTGAAATCCAATGATCACTTTGAAAGTCTGAAGGTGCGTAACTTCCTTATTTCACTTCTTTGCTACCTATCACAGTTTCAAAGGCCCTGAAATATCAGGATAGCACCAAACCCCTCAAATGACCCCTTTTTGGAAAGTAGACAAGGAATTTAAAAAGAGACATGGTGAGCATTTTGCAGATCTAATTTTTTCTCACAAGGTTTTGAAATATAAAAAAAGAAAAGAAAAATAGGTTTTTGTTTTTTTTCTTCATTTTCCTAAAACTTGTGGCAACAAACGAGATCTAAAAAAATACTCACAATGCTTCTTATCAAATTCCTTGGGGTGTCTACTTTCCAAAAGGAGTCATTTGGGGGGGGGGGTTGGTGCTATCCTGGCATTTCAGGGCCTCCGAAACTGTGATAGGTAGTCAGGAAGTGTAATGAGGAAATAAAGCCCTTTAAAAGCCTGAAGGTGCTTATTGGATTTTGGGGTCCTGTACTTGGCTAGACTGCCAACATTACTCTCACATTTAGTACCCCCATACTCCGGAGAAGTAGCAGAATGTATTTTGGGGAGTAATTCCACATATACCCATGGCATGTGTGAGCAATAAATAATTTAAGTGACAATTTTGTGTGAAAAAAATTTTTTTTTGTTTGTCATTTTCCAAAAACTTGTGGTAAAAAAATAAATTCTTCTATTGCTTCAACATGCCTCTCAAAAAATAGTTTGGGGTGTCTAATTTCCAAAAAGGGGTCGTTTTGGCAGGCGGGGGCATTTTTTGCCCAGCATTAGAAGTTTATGCCACACTCTTCTAACCACCAGAAGACCAAGCCTTTTCTGACACTTTTTGTTCACATGAAAAAAAATCAGTTTTTTTTTTAAGTTATTTTGATTTTTTAAATTATTTTTACACTGTTCCTTTAATTTAATTTTTTTTATCACTTTTAATGCTATCACAGGGACTGCAAATATCCCCTATAACTTCAATGGGCATATTCTTTTTTGAGAAATCTGGGGTCTGTCAGATTCTAGATATCTACTCTGCCCTTACATTATCTAATCAAACCAAGATCGGTGTGATCAGATGCTTTCCCAATTTAAAAATGGCGCTGTTTATATCCTGCGAAACTGAAGTGATGAAATGCTCATAGCTTCTGATTTCTTAGGCTATAGAGATGATTGGCACCATTCTGGTCTCCAATCAGCTCTATGGTCAGCTGGTAGAAATACAGGGTGCATTCTCAGGTTCCCCTGGTGGCATGGGACTGCCCGAGAAGGCCGTGGAAGGCTGTGGGGGAGGGGGGGCATTGTCTCCAGCTGCTTGTAAAAGCAATCCTGCAGCTAATTAGCCACTAGGATTGCTTTTACATGAGAGCCAATCGCCAGCTGAAAAAAATGATACCAGGATGATGCCTGCAGCTGTAGGCATCATCCTGATACAACCATTCAAAGTCCAGTGATGTACCAGTATGTCGCTGGTCCTTCTTGGGTATATATGCTATGTTCTTTTTTTTTTTTGTATGCAGCCTGTGGACTGAATGAAAAAAAGAGAGGAAATTTCTGCCAAAAAAAAATGTGTGGTATGCCCACCATTAAAATATACCGCCCTGCATCCATCCACTTCTAATAGTGGGCACACATTAGGTCACACGGTGCCACATGCGCCAGTTCCAGGATTGTACAAATGTCTACATATTGGCACGCTTGAATAAAAATTGTCCACGTATAAGTGGTACCCCATATGGAAAAAGGATGACACCAAGTCCCAAACTATCTTGCCACTACTCCCCATGTAGCCTGGGCATCCGGGGGGCTCTAGGTGACTATCTTTTCCCTCGTAAATCCAAAACTTATAAGTATAGCCTGTTGTCCTCTCACAGGTCTTCTACATCTTGACCTCATATCTGGCACGCTTGCTGGGGAGCATTGTTTGAATGCAAGGCGGCCAGAAAAATTAATGAGGGACTCATCAACGGTTATGGTGATTTATGAGGGGCTGAATTTTGTGGAGCCGGTCAAATTCAGGGTCACCTCGATGATGACAGAGTGTACTGTCCTTGAAATGCATGAAACACATTATACTCTCATATCTAAGCCTGGCCATGGTAGCAGAGAACACGGGCATATGATGAATCGGGTCTGTGGACCAATACAACCGCAATTAATTTTTTTTAGTAATGCCCATGTGTAGGGTTAGGCCCAAAAAAAATATAAATTTGGAAACCATAATGAGTTTCCATGTGAATGGTCTGGCAAGGTTTGAATTTGGGTTGGCGGCGATAAATTGTTGTGCATATAAAATACTTTGAACCACAATCAATGCATACAGATCTTCCGTGAAAAACAGCTCCAAAAAATCAAGGGGAGTAGTTAAATTTGCTGTTTCCACCTGAATTCCGGGTTGGGCAGTGAATGGGGAAAGTACGGGTGCTGCAGAATTTGTGGGCTGCCACTTATCGGGATTAGCCAGTGCATCCAGAAGGATACTAGGGGCTCTATGGGCCTGTGTACGAATCCTTGGTGGTTGCGGGACAATACTTGTGCACGCCACTGCACCAGCTTGTACTGCACTTATGGGAATCACCACTTCGCCAAGTCATACTGCAGTGCTGGTATTATTATTATACAGGATTTATATGGCGCCAACAGTTTGCTTAGCGCTTTACAATATAACATGAGACAATACAGCAACAATACAGTTCAATACAAGAGGGTTAGGAGGGCCTTATCCTGGGAGCTTACAATCTAAGAGGAATGTGAAAGACCAGGATGTACTAGACCGTTGGTGCTCACCAGTTCACCAAAAGGTAGCGCCGCACTAGTACTGGCACTGCTGCATATGAGAGTCATCAAAATTTACCGGCAAGTGCTAACAGAGATCAGGCCTGATTATCCCAACACTGCGGTTTTGTGCACAATGTATCAAGTGACAGTGACCTACTGGCACTGCACTTGCTGGTGGAGAAGGGGGGGTAACCACAGAGGCTAAACGCAGGTGCTGGCAGGTGCCGGGGCTGATCCTGCTAATGCTGCATTTTTGGGGATGCTATACTAATGTGAATGTTGGTATAATGCTGATCTGATCAAAGATATTGATCCGTTCAGACACTATACTAGCAATGGAGGTTTATTGTGTATGAGCGTGTTCCTGGCAATCAAGGGGTTAAATATGATTACAGGTGTACTGATGGGCAATCTGATGCCATCTGGGAGAGGTGTGAAAACCACAGGAGCGCGAATCACACACACACACACACACACACACACACATATATATATATATATGTGTGATTTTGCGCACCTGTGCCGCCCTGTAGCAGTATTTCTGCTATAGGGCTGTCAGGAAGCAGTTACATAAGCAGTTACATAAGCATAAATGGCGCTGCGTTATTTTAACTGACAATTTTGCGGTCATGAAAAGCTGCACCAAAATGAAGTTTAGATCCTTTTTTCCCCACGAATTGGGCTTTCTTTCGGTGGTATTTGATTGCCTGTGCGTTTTTCATTGAGCTATAAAGAAAAAGAGACGGAAACTTTTGAGAAAAAAAACAATATTTTGGACTTTTTGCTATAAAGCATATAGTAAAAAAATGTAAAAATAAAATTTCATCATAAATTTATGCCAAAATGTATTCTGCGACATGTCTTTGCTAAAATAAAATCCCAATACGTGTAAATTAATTGGTTTACGTGAAAATTATAGCGTTTACAAATGGCGGTATAGATACTGGATTTTTTTTTCTTATACTAATAGTGGCAATCAGCGACTTATGGCAGCAATCAGCAACTTATGGTGGCGATCAGCCACTTATGGCGGACACTCTGACACTGGGGGGGAACTAACTTGGGGTCACTGACATCCCCAGTGACACCAATATAGTGATCCGTGCAAAAAAAAATACACTGACACTGTAATAATGGCACTGGGGAGGAAGGAGTTAACTTTTGGAGACAATCAAAGGGTTAACTGTGTGAGGGGAGTGTTTCACTAGGGGGTGGAGGTGTGTACCTTTCTGTTATACACTGTTCCAGAAGGCTGTGTCCAGCGATCCCGAAACAGTGTGCTGAAAGCTGACAGGGAGGAGAGCTCCATTGAAAACAATGCAGCCTTCCTCCCAGTCAGTCTTTGCCGGCAATCGCTGGGGGTAATCACCGGCCGGGACCTGTTGATTGACACCCGCGGCCTCTACCCCGGAATGCAGGATCACGTTTATATACGTGATCCTGCGCACTGAGGCCACCTTGTAGCAATATATGTACTGCGGGAGGTCCCCTAGTGGTTAAAGCAGGCCTGCGGCTCAAGTCGTAAGACTGCACTGTAAATAATTTTATTGTAAACAAAGTATTTATATCCATCACTTGTCATCTGTTTTTTTTGCCTTATACCCCTGTGTGGGCGACCAGTTGTATTGAAATGTTATATGTTTTAATAAAAATATTGAACCGGAAATAAATAAAAATAAATAAACATAGGGAAAGCATAGATTCACTATAGTCTCTAGCACTAGAATTTCTAAAATATAGACTTTGATTTGTCTCAAGTGAGTTGCAGCCAGTACAATAATGCCAATCTCAGTTTTCATGCTACATTACCCAAGACAGGGGAGTTAACAGTGATGATCTCATAGATGTGTGTTATTTTTTCCCAGTGGAATCCTTAGTCTTAGGGCTTCTATGTGTTTTGAGTTGCTGGGGACTGAAAACTAATTCTTGCTGGATTGGAACATGCAGAATCCCTCTGTAAATGTCACATTTTGACAGGTCTGTGCATTTATGTAGAATAGTGCTTGTTTTAATTAATAGAAATCCTAAAGGTCTGGTTTGAAAGTTGTAAATGTGTAGTCCAAATCTATCAAAGTGATAAGTTTGTATTATCCAATATGCTGGGATGATGAGACATTTAAAGTGGTTGTAAACCTTAGTCATGAAATCTGAACAAAACACATATACCTGTAGTGTATACTTGTCTCTCTCCAAAGCTCTAATTGTCATTTCTCTCTGGTGTTTCATTCCTCTGTTATCAGCATTTGTCACTTCTGAGAAGTTTTCCTGACACATGAGATACAATTTGTGTCGGGGAGGAGAACTCAGGAGAGCTCAGCACACAGCTTGTTTGTATACCTTTTCTCCAATCAGCTCTCAAAGAGCTCTAACTGCAGCTCCCTTCCCCCTCCTCTGTGATACTGACAAATGCAAAAGGAGTTTACCTAACATCAGCCCTTTTGAAGGTGTGTAGACTAGAGAAGACTGCAGATAAACAAGTACAGTAAATCTTATGTTGGAAGATTTGTTTCATCTCTGTGTATCATTTGAGGCTATTTACTTCACTGGGTATATGAGAGGTTTCGCAGCCACTTTAAGTTACAGTCTCTCTGGCACCGCGTATGCTCTGTTTGACCTTATGTGATGCAAAAGGCCTGAAACCGAGATAACGTTATCTCCAAGGAGGAAGAATGAGATATTTAATTTACAGTCTCTCTGGTATCGGCTACACTCCACCCTTTAGTATTGCAAACTGACCTGCAACTAAGATAGCATCCCCAGGTATTGTACCCACTTCATTCTAGAACAGATAGGCAGCCCAGTTCTTGAAAACTTTTTCTTCTGTAACTTTAGTGCAGACTTGGATTGTTGAAAAAAAATAGCCAAAAGATGCAAATGCTTCTCAGGCTGACTGTTACTGGATGGGTGCTCTGGCTTATCACAGTGATACTGAAACACAAAAGATTGCTAGTAGACCCCAAAACAACAGAGGTGACTGTGCTTTTTTTGCACTAGGTTGATCACTGCATCATGTAGACCAGTGAAGGTTTCTGTGTATTCTTCATTTTCTCCAACTCTTTTGTCATATAGCAGGAAAAACATTGATCCTCAGGCTGAGACATAGGGAACAGTCTGCAGGGAAAGACAAACAAACAATCTTCCCGAAACTTGCTCGGCATATTAGTTAAAACCTGGTCCAACCACTGATTCCAAACCCATCAGCCATTGAGCAAGTAACACACACATAGTATTAATGTAAACCTGAACTCAAAAGGTAAAGGTTTGCTATGGTATACAGAACATCTATAAATGTTAACTGTGTCTAAGCAGTATGGTGAAAATGTACCTTTTGTCTTCTACGTGAGTGTGCTTAGGCACTCCTATGTCTTCAGCCGTATAGCTGTGTATCTGCAGTGGTTGCCTCAACTGCTAGTCTGAGGATTTTGAAGTAGTCATGGCATTACTGTGCTTCTTACTCTTTTCTATGCTAGAGGATCTGACATGAGGATGCAAAGCTGTGCATCTACGGTGCAAAACAAGATATACAGTAGCCAGTAATGGGGAAAGAATCACCTGCAAGAAAGCCACGCAAAACATCAATATAGTAAAACAAATGTCCATTAAGCAGGCTTTAAAGTACAAAACACATATTTGAGTATACTTTTAATAAGTAATTTTACTCATTTTTCAATAATTACTGTATGTGTCTATTTGTAAATAATATGAACTGGAATGTGGATTCCCCTTTTTAGTGTTACAGACTCCCCATTTTTTCATAGAGCATCCTGTATAGTATACAATTTAAAATACATGGCGCATATAATATAAAAGGGCTACCCAAGGACCTAGAGGTGTCTGCACATACCTTCCAAAGTCTTTATGGGCGGTAACAGATTTAGTCCATCCCCTATCAAACTTCACTATTGGCTCATCACTATAATTGGCACCATCAGATAAATAATGGGACATGGGATGTGGGTCAATACTCTGTCTAAGAACCAAAATTCATCACTGCATATTCGAGTGCCCCACTTTTCAGGATGCTCAGGGCACTGATAGAAATATTGGAAGGTTTGTAAATGGTTTGTTTGTAGTCTTGATACCACTTTAATTCTTTTAAACTATACAAAGGCTTACTTTAACAGATTTGTAAAATCTACAATGAACTTTTTTGGTTCTTTTTGATCTGTCTAATATACCATCTAAAGCAGGGGTTAAAATTTCGAGTCCAGACCTACTAGCCAGTCACAAAACTTACTCTCCACCAGTTGCTCCACCCAAGCTTGCCCAGGCCCGCCCCCAACCCCGGCCCACCCCCAACCCCACCCCCGACCACACCCCCTTAAAGCTTATGAAATTAGATTTTTCTTTAGAATAAATAGTCCAAAATATAAAAATGTACACAGTAATGTATATCCCAGCTCCCCTGTACTCCATTATAGTGATATGACATGTATACAGTAATCATTACTGTATACATGTCATATCACTATAATGGAGTACAGGGGAGCTGGGATTTACATTACTGAGTAATGTATATCCCAGCTCCCTTGTACTCCATTATAGTGATATGACATGTTGTATACAGTACTTACTGTCCCCCCGAGTCCCCCACGGCGGTGGAGAGGGTGTCTCCTCTCAGGGGAGGAGAGCGGACCTCTGCTGCACCTGTCCCCTCGGCGGCAGTGCCGCAGAAGCCGGAAACCGGAAGTTGTAAACCTGAACTCGGCTTCACAATGCGGCTTGGAGCGCAGGTGCAGTCGCTCCATGGTTCATCTGTGCTCACCGCTCACAGCTGTGTTTCTCCTCGCATTTGGCGAGTGGACGAACGGCTTTTTCAAGCCCTGATCTAAAGCATTGTTTTATTTTTTTCCCGCATCAACAGCAGTTTATCCTTCGGAAATCGTGTCAGCTGATAACTTCTTGTGCTTCCTGCCAATGCTCTACTCTTAATAGTGTATTTGTTCCCAGTTATCTAAGGCTACATTCATACTTGCAGATGTGGACAAGAGCGTTTACATGTGAGAACCCCAGGAGGGGTTCCTGGCAATTAGAGCTGCAGGAGCCAGCCCCATTGAAAGCAACAGGAGGCTACTGGCTTCCACATCTAATTGCAGCTGCTTGCAGGGATCAACTATGCGTATTTGGCTCTGTATGCAGAAAGTTTGATCACAGCATGGGTGACTATATGCAAGTGGCCCCGGTTAGTTGTGGTAGCATAACATTTCTTCCAATGATGCTGCCTTCTGCAGCTAATCACTGGAGTTCTTGCATGTAAATGCTGTCAGGTCAAATTGTAAGTGTGAATGTGGCCTAAGGATCACTGAACCCTCCCCATCCTGTTATGGAGATGAGAAGAGGAGGAAGTAAATATAGTCCTGTTCTAATATGAAACAATGCTCCTCCATAAATACAACAATGCTCCTCCATAAATACAACACAGAGTAGGGCAGTAATTGTGTTATTGACAGGATTGGCAAGTTAAAAAAGGGGGAAAAACTTAAAAAAGAAAACTAACACTGCAACCTCATGGATTTTTTTTCTGATAGTCAATTGATCATCAGAAATATTCCATCATACCACTCAAGTGGCATGTTCCTATCTTCTAATACTTTCACACACTATGACCAACTGAAAACTCCAGCAAAATATTGTAAGTCATATCCAAAACTTTGTTTAATTGTGTATATTTGTATGGACAACATTAACAAGGAAGATATGATTGTGCTTTTCAAATATTGCAGGACACTAAGATGCCCATTTAGTAAATCACAGAACCATGGGAATGACTGGGTGTACTACTTCTCCAATATTTACATTCACCAAAGAAAATAGAAAAAAGTGCCACTTGTACATATACGTACAACATACAATTGAACATTTGTAGAAAGCTTAATTTTTATTTTTACCAAATTAATTATTTTTAAAAACATCTTAATAGTAGTATGAAAGATACATAATATGAGTATCAACCCTAAAGAGATCATCATAATTTCTACATAATTTAAGTGATTGTCCACAGATATCACACATACATTACCCCAGCGTATAGATAGATAAATTCGTGGTAGTGTGAAGGTATTTTCCTTTCGAATTTCAATTCCAACCCTGAAGTGTAGGTGTGTTAATTTTTTATGCATTTCACAGGTTTTCCACCTGCTTCATCAGTAAACTGTGGACCATCTTAGCAACATGTCTATACCATCAAAATATTCCAAAGTTAGTGACTAATAAACATAACATAGACCCATATATAGCTTCAGATAATAGATACACTTTGGATATCAGACTTCAGCTATAGATACAATTCGTACATGCAGATGCACATCTCAAAGGGATGTAATCACAGGTGATATCTAGAAAAAAAAAGCATGAAAACATGTTACCTGGCAGGTATTGTCAAGAATGGACTGGCCAGCAATAGTGGGACTCAGCTGCCTTATGAGCTGCAGTACCAGGGCTGGCCAGCGGGTGCTCCCAGCAACCAGAGACTCAACCTTGCAGCCAGTCAAACACCTGGAACTAATTATACTGGTGTATTTAAGGGACATTCAGACCTGCAGACTCTGCCTTGGTGTTGTGTTTCTCCTGGGCCCTGTTCCCTGTTCCTGTCTGATTCTCTGCTGACCCTGCTCTGATCCCTGGCTTGTCTGACCATTCTCCTCTGCCTGACCCTCTGTACCACGCTGCCCGCTACCTGCTGAACCTGGCTTGTGACTCCGACCATTCTCCGCTTGCTCCCCCTGTACCTACCTGCCCGATTGATATTGACCCGGCCTGCCTAACGACGCTTGCATTGTATGTACTGTTATCTGTGGGTGGTTGGTTTGGTTTGTTTGCACTGTGTTATGTTTTAGTATTGCACTGCATTTATGTTTGTATTGTTAGTGTTAATACATTACATTGTTTATAACATATCTGAAGCCTGCGTTTCCCTGCGTCAGTCACACACCTCTGGTCACACCTGGGAGCCCTGACATTACACCAAGGCCAATCCTGACCAGAAGTGGCTGCACAGGGAAGCCATCTTGGTTTGTTGATGGGAAGGATGGATCTGGATGAGGTTGCGTATTTATATCTGCTAGTGTTTGATGACAGAGAGTATGCTTATCAAACTCTGAAGGAGTATCCCCGGGATGAACTGCTAGAATGTATACGGCTCGCTCATGTTCTAGTAGATCAGGGCACAGAGTTCTCTGAGGTGCAGCCTTTGATTGAGGTTTGTGCTGAGTTGGTTTCATCTGGTACCCCCGAATGCAGGGATAAATTTTTGCCACCATTTAGTGCAGACCAGGTAGAGTCCCTGGTGTGGTTATTAGAGGATGATGTGGGTTACTTTCTGGAGCGTTATTCCACATGTTCACCACAGACACTAAGAGATTGTATAAACGCAGTGCAGTCATTGACCAGACAGGCTTTGTGTAAGCTCAGCTTTGTTCAACCCATACTGCAGACATGGTCAGATTTGTTACACCCAGCCTCAGTCAGCTTACAAAGACCCAGTCCTGCTTCTAATCTATTTCCTCAAAGCTCTACTCCTGTATTCCCAACAGCTCCTCCAGTTACAGCCCAGTATACTTGGCTATCTACCGCATGTCAGTACCCTGTTCCCACTCGCTGCACCTATCCTGCCTTTAACCCTGTAAAAAAGCCCTCTGTAGCAACTGCTCCCTCCTCTGTCCCATCCTCCAGCTCTTCTCTGTCTCCAGCTGCTCCATTTGTTTGCAGACCTGCGTTTACTTGCAGTGCTCCAGTAGTTAAAACCAGAAAAAAGCGAAAATTCTTTCCAACCAATACCATCCTGCCAGTATCCAAACCGGTGAACCTGCCTTCCGTGGTTCAGCCTGAAGCCTCTACTCAGCCTGAAGCCTCTACTCAGCCTGATGCCTGTACTCAGCCTGATGCCTGTACTCAGCCCGATGCCTGTACTCAGCCTGATGCCTGTACGCAGCCTGATGCCTCTCTTCAGCCTGAAGCCTCTACTCAGCCTGAAGCCTCTACTCAATGCCTCTCTTCAGCCTGAAGCTTCTACTCAGCCTGAAGCCTCTACTCAGCCTGAAGCCTCTACTCAGCCTGATGCCTCTACTCAGCCTGATGCCTTTACTCAGCCGAATGCCTGCATTCAGCCTGATGCCTCTACCCAGCATGATGAACTGATCCAGCCTGACGATCCTATTAGGCCTGGTGACCCGATGCCCGCTGTCGAGCCAGACAATCCGGTACCTGATGACCCGGTGCCCGCTGTCATGCCAGTTGACTCAGAGCCCGCTGTCGCGCCTGGTGACTCGGTGCCCACTGCCTTGCCAGATGACGCGGTGCCCGCTGGCGAGCTAAATGACCTGATGCCTGGTGACCCAGTGCCTGCTGGCAAGCCAAATGACCTGATGCCTGGTGACCCAGTGCCCGCTGTCATACCTGGTGACCCGATGCCCGCTGTCGAGCCAGACAATCCGGTACCTGATGACCCGGTGCCCGCTGTCATACCTGGTGACCCGATACCCGCGGTCGAGCCAGACAATCCGGTACCTGATGACCCGGTGCCCGCTGTCGTGCCAATTGACTCAGAGCCCGCTGTCGTACCTGGTGACTCGGTGCCCACTGCCTTGCCAGATGACGCGGTGCCCACTGGCGAGCCAAATGACCTGATGCCTGGTGACCCAGTGCCCGCTGTCATACCTGGTGACCCGATGCCTGCTGTCGAGCCAGACGATCCAATGCCTGGTGACCCGGTGCCCACTGCCTTGCCAGATGACGCGGTGCCCACTGGCAAGCCAAATGACCTGATGCCTGGTGACCCAGTGCCCGCTGTCATACCTGGTGACCCGATGCCCGCTGTCGAGCCAGACAATCCGGTACCTGATGACCCGGTGCCCGCTGTCGTGCCAATTGACTCAGAGCCCACTGTCGTGCCTGTTGACTCGGAGCCCACTGCCTTGCCAGATGACGCGGTGCCCGCTGTCGAGCCAAATGACCTGATGCCTGGTGACCCGATGCCCGCTGTCCAGCCAGACGATTCAATGTCTGCCCCAGTGCCCGCGGTCATGCCAGTTGACTCGGAGCCCACTGCCTTGCCAGATGACGCGGTGCTCGCTGTCGAGCCAAATGACCTGATGCCTGGTGACCCGATGCCCGCTGTCCAGCCAGACGATCCAATGTCTGACCCAGTGCCAGAGGTCATGCCAGTTGACTCGGAGCCCACTGTCGTGCCTGGTGACTCGGTGCCCGCCGCTTCGCCTGGGAGCCCGGCGCCCGCCGCTCCGCCTGAGGGCCCGAGACCTGTCGCTCCACCTGGGGGTCCGGCACCCGCCGCTCCGCCTGAGGGCCCAAGACCTGTCGCTCCACCTGGGGGTCCGGCGCCCGCCGCTCCGCCTGAGGGCCCGAGACCTGTCGCTCCATCTGGGGGTCCGGCGCCCGCCGCTCCGCCTGAGGGCCCGAGACCTGTCGCTCCGCCTGGGGGCCCGATGCCTGTCGCCCCGCCTGGGGGCCCGATGCCTGTCGCCCCGCCGGGGGGCCCGATGCCTGTCGCCCCGCCTGGGGGCCCGATGCCTGTCGCCCCGTCTGGGGGCCCGACGCCTGTCGCCCCTCCTGGGGGCCCGGCACCCGTCGCTCCGACTGGGGGCCCGATGCCGGTCGTCCCGCCTGGGGACCCGATGCCGGTCGCCCCGCCCGGGGGCCCGGTGCCTGCTGCTCCACCCGGGGGCCCAGTGCCTGCTGCTCCGCCCGGGGGCCCGCTGCCTGCTGCTTCGCCTGGTAATCCGATGTGCCTCTGCCCGGAGTCCAGCCCGATGTGCCTCTGCCCGGAGTCCAGCCCGATGTGCCTCTGCCCGGAGTCCAGCCCGATGTGCCTTTGCCCGGTGTGCCTTTGCCCGATGTGCCTTTGCCCGGTGTGCCTCTGCCTGATGTGCCTCTGCCCGGAGTCCAGCCCGATGTGCCTCTGCCCGGAGTCCTGCCCGATATGCCTCTGCCCGGAGTCCTGCCCGGAGTCCAGCCCGGTGTGCCTCTGCCCGGTGTGCCTCTGCCCAGAGTCCAGCCCGATGTGCCTCTACCCGGAGTCCAGCCCGATGTGCCTCTGCCCGGAGTCCAGCCCGATGTGCCTCTGCCCGGAGTCCAGCCCGATGTGCCTCTGCCCGGAGTCCAGCCCGATGTGCCTCTGCCCGGAGTGCCTCTGCCCGGAGTCCAGCCCGATGTGCCTCTGCCCGGAGTCCAGCCCGATGTGCCTCTGCCCGGAGTCCAGCCCGATGTGCCTCTGCCCGGAGTCCTGCCCGATGTGCCTCTGCCCGGTGTGCCGCTGCCCGGAGTCCTGCCCGATGTGCCTCTGCCCGATGTGCCTCTGCCCGGAGTCCTGCCCGATGTGCCTCTGCCCGGTGTGCCGCTGCCCGGAGTCCTGCCCGGTGTGCCAGTCTTTGACATCCCGCCAGTTACCATACCCGGGCGGTGGAACATTTTGCCCAGCTAGGACTGTTTGGAGCGTCCTGAGGCCGCTCCTTGAGGGGGGGGTACTGTCAGGAATGGACTGGCCAGCAATAGTGGGACTCAGCTGCCTTATGAGCTGCAGTACCAGGGCTGGCCAGCGGGTGCTCCCAGCAATCAGAGACTCAACCTTGCAGCCAGTCAAACACCTGGAACTAATTATACTGGTGTATTTAAGGGACATTCAGACCTGCAGACTCTGCCTTGGTGTTGTGTTTCTCCTGGGCCCTGTTCCCTGTTCCTGCTCCCTGTTCCCTGTTCCTGTCTGATTCTCTGCTGACCCTGCTCTGATCCCTGGCTTGTCTGACCATTCTCCTCTGCCTGACCCTCTGTACCACGCTGCCCGCTACCTGCTGAACCTGGCTTGTGACTCCGACCATTCTCCGCTTGCTCCCCCTGTACCTACCTGCCCGATTGATATTGACCCGGCCTGCCTAACGACGCTTGCATTGTATGTACTGTTATCTGTGGGTGGTTGGTTTGGTTTGTTTGCACTGTGTTATGTTTTAGTATTGCACTGCGTTTATGTTTGTATTGTTAGTGTTAATAAATTACATTGTTTATAACATATCTGAAGCCTGCGTTTCCCTGCGTCAGTCACACACCTCTGGTCACACCTGGGAGCCCTGACAGGTATCCTGATCTTTTGTGATAAATAATATCACCCATTAGAGGTGTTAACTCAAGTAGGCTATATAAGACCATCCAGTAAGATTTGGCTTAGACGTACCAATCGCTGATTGTGAGGGGAGTGACTTTTGGGGGTGGGGGGACCCCTGTGTCAGGTCATGTTCCCTTCATTATGTTTAACCCACCCTGTGCCTGTTAAGGGGTACAGGGTATGAATGTGAATGCCCTAGTATTGTGTATCGGTGTGGGGATTGTTCTTTGTTCTCTGCCATGTGGTTGTCCATTGTTCACTGCCATGTGGTTGTCCATTGTTCTCTGCCATGTGCTGCATCCCATTGTTCCTGGTCTTGGTTGGGTTGGGGGTGTTTCCCATAGCCCTTCCCACTGATGGGATGGGCTGATGATGTGTTTCCTGTTCCTGGTTGTGTTTCCCCGCCCTGTGTATATATCTTGTGTTTGTGTAAAAATAAAGGAGTTGACTTCCTGTCATAAGAAGAGTCGGGTGCTGTTTTATTTTCCTGCATGATCACCGGGTGGTGTCCGGGGATTTGTGTTCGGACAGGGAAGCTGCAGTATAACGGAAAATACCCAAGTGCGGTCTGGGTCCAGTTCTGTTACATTGGTTGGATAACACTTGCCTTTCTCCATACCAGCAGCCTGGAGGGCTGCTCTCAAAAGGACCTCCCAAATCTGCTGCCTGAACTCCGGGTACTGATCCGTAGACACAGTCCTGGGGTATGTTGCAAGAACAGTCTATAGCAGCCCTGGGAACTCTGATGCCAGATCCATATCTCCACTGGGGTGACTGACGTCTACTTTCCTGATCTTGGATCCTGGTGGTGGTTTGGATGTGTTCACAGCTTGGAAGCACAATCCCATCACTTGCCACCAATACAGATCATTTTGTGTTTGGCGATGAAGGAGAACCTACCCTGGAGGAGTTGCGAGAAGGCAGAGAGGCTATGTTCGGTCTCACAGGGGTCTCAGAGCTTGAACCAGATCTGGAATACCTGCTGAAGAAAGAACTGCATCTGGGAAGGGCATACAGGCAACTGCTAAAACATGTTCAGCAGCATGCCCAAAAATCGGCAGTGGAAATTCCAGAGACTGGGGATTTGATAGACTTCTCAGCTGGGGAGGAACCAGCAGTAGACCTGGCAACAGGGCCAAACATTAGTGAACTCTGCCCAGCACTGGTAACGTCTTCTGAGTTCCACGGACAGGAGATGGTGAACCCCTATCCCAAGACACCAGTTCCAGAGGCTGGGGATTTGATTTACTTTTCTGCTGAGGAGGAATCAGCCGACACATCTCCCGCAGAAGAGCTGGCATCAGGGCATGGCGTGGTTGACCTCTGCCCACAACAACCAGCACCGCAGGAGCTACAGAAAGAGGATGCCATTGGCACCTCACAACAGCAGCTTGAGCTGATGCCCGTGGATGGGACTTCGGTCTCCACTGACACAACCCCAGAAAAGGGACTGGCATTGGGACAAGAGGACGTCAGCCGTACTTTGCAAATACTGGGGGATGTCCATCAAGTCAAAGTGGAGGAGACTACAGTCGCCATATGGATAACCCAGGGATGCTGGGCAGTTGGCCCAGATGCCCAACAGCATGATGGAGTCGGCCCAGCCACCCTATCTTCTCCCCAGCGTCTGAGAGGACTTCAGGGAGAAGGACCAGTTCGTACTTTTCCCCAGCGGCGGGTATGTTCTACGAGAGAAGCAGAGGTTGGCTGGGTGAGTAATGCTTGGTGTGGGGCAATTTACATGGGGTACTGTGTGGCTGCTGGAATTGAGGGACTGGAGGTACAGACTAACTTCAGAGTACATCCATCTGGGATTTACTCCTGCGTTAGTCTCCTGCCGAAAGGGGAGATATGTGACGGGAGTGACTTTTGGGGGTGGGGGACACCTGTGTCAGCTCATGTTCCCTTCATTATGTTTAACCAACCCTGTGCCTGTTAAGGGGTACAGGGTGTGAATGTGAATGTCCTAGTATTGTGTATCGGTGTGGGGATTGTTCTTTGTTCTCTGCCAGGTGGTTGTCCATTGTTCACTGCCAAGTGGTTGTCCATTATTCTCTGCCATGTGCTGCATCCCATTGTTTCTGATCTTGGTTGGGTGGGGGGTGTTTTCTGTAGCCCTTCCCACTGATGGGGCGGGCTGATGATGTGTTTCCTGTTTCTGGTTGTGTTTCCCCGCCCTGTGTATATATCTTGTGTTTGTGTAACAATAAAGGAGTTGACTTAAGAAGACTCGGGTGCTGTCTTATTTTCCTGCATGAGCAGCGGGTGGTGTCCGTGGATTTGTGTTCGGACAGTGAAGCTGCAGTATAACTGAAAATACCCAAGTGCGGTCTGGGTCTGGTTCCGTTACACTGATGAACAAAAAGAAGAAAGGAAATTACCTACTTAGCAAGAAAGATACTGGACAAAAAGTATTAGGCAGTGTCACCTGGCCAAAAAAAATTACTTTACAGTCGTACTCATGTATCTATTATTTGTCAAAATGGGTATATTATTATTATTATTATTAGTCTCTGGTAATTTCTATAAATCCTTTAAAGTAAAACTGAAGGCAGAACTTTTTTTTATAGATTTGAATAGAGAGATGAGCTAGAGAAAAACATGTTTTGTAATTGCTATTAGAGTTTCTGCTTGGTTTCACTTCTTGGTTTCCATTTCACCCTCGCTAATTGTCCTGATCACCATTATCGCTGTGAATGAAAGTGAGGGTAAATCCAAAATTTTGAGATGCCACAAGTACAGAAATATAGAGGGAATCTTCCAGTTGAGACATTTGTAACTGACAACTGTCTAAGAGGGGATTTCCCTCACGTTGGAAAGTAATCCTCTCATTTCCTTTTGAGTTTAAAGGATGGGAAATGAGGGTAAAACTTTCTTATGAGACACAGATGGCAAAAAAAAAACTGACATCAGTTTTAACCCTTCCTTACTTTATCCAGAATTTAAGAAAAGTTTTGGCTTTAGATATACTTTCAATATAGACAAAGTACTGTACTACTGTGGAACTTCAGAAATTACTACTTCTGAGATTGCTCTGTTGGAGTCCCATTTTGCTTTCACAACATAGAGTTTTCCATGGTATAAAACAAAGCAGAAAAAAATCTGAAACCAAAAAAGGACATAATGAAGTAACTATAACATGAAGGCAGACCTGGAAACACAGGTTGATCTGTCAAAGGCCCAAAGAGACATAAGAATTTGTTGTGAGCATTCACCCAAAAGTGATCAGTTTTGCATGGTCTAATGGTTTAATTGATTCAAACTTTGACTTTTAAAATTAAACATAAAGATGGTGCACTGACAAAGGGATGGTAAAATATAAGCAGATTAAACTTTAGCTTTAAGGAGGAGAAAACAGAGTAATGATGTAATTAGTGCACTGCTGCTTCTTCAGTGTAAGGCTGGGAGAGGTCCTAAATCAGGCTATGTTGTTCTGAAGTGCACGCTACAAAGAGATCTCAGCATGCAGGATGCAGCTGTGCTGTCTGGTAGGGGCACCTAGATCACAAAACTGGAAAACTGGAATTTGAATCTGAAAGTTAGTTTTAACAATCTGAAAGTTAGTTTTAAAATACCTTCAGCCTAACAACAACTACAATTATTAAAAGTGAAAATGTCCTCAATTTAGCTGAGCACACACGCTAAGTATCTTTATTACAGACTGTTTCAGTAAGGTGACCACAAGCACTACATAAATTAATAACCAGACAGTGTGATTATTCCTATAATTTTCTCTTTGTCAAAGATAAAAAGAGAAATATCCTACTAGGCTGGCACATCTAGCACCAATAATAGATTTTACAAAACAAAAAGACTGTTACTAGCTAATCAGCTACACCAGAGCACAACTGCTATATATTTAATTATTGCAACCTTTAAAAAGCTGCATCCTCCAAGCTCCAGTTATTATCATATATCACAGTGACAGAATGCCCTTTGGCAGTCTTCTGTTGGTAAAATAGATGGACATCAATTAGATGCATGATAGTTCCTCTTAAATGAATGTCATCAGCAGCCAGTTGTGGTGGAACAAAAGATACTTGATCATGAAAAGCTTTCACATTGCTGTCCCATAATGGGTAATCCGTTGACCAAAACCACAAATTCAAAGGTGAGCAATGATCATTACTTAAGCATGTCAATTTACATCAACATCTCCCACCATTGTAACCCTATTAATGGCTGTTGAAGCGTAACTAAGTCATTGTTTAAGCACTGCAGTCTATTCCACTTGCCAAGTTCCCAGTGGGTCTGTGTTCTTGGATCTGTCCCATTTCACATGGCACGGTAACTCCACAGACTTTTACTGCAGGTGGCTCCAGCTTGACAATGTGACATTACCATAAAAGTGCTCACTGACGTCAATCCCAAAACAGAAATAATGTCTGTAAAATTCACAGCAGCAGGTCTTCTAAAAAAAGCCATCTGAACACCATAGACTAGCATTATTCCTGGGCTAGAAATTCCCATATTTAAAGCTTTAGGAAGGAACTTAGCAGTGCTATTTTTAGAAAGTGCCTGAGAAATGTGGGAATTGCCCTGTTATTTGCATCATTAACTTTAAACATAAAAATATATAGATGTGTAGGTATGCCAAGTATACTTTTTTTAGTAATATAGGACCATGGAAAGTATGTTGTAAAATGTTATGTTATGGGATATAAGAAGAATTTTATTAAAGAGTAACATACTGTTATTTTAATAGAGTATTATTCTTGTTATTATTGTTATTAATTATATATAAATAACAATAACAACATGTAAATTACTATCTAATTATTGTGTGAATGGAATAACACTAGGTTTTAGGCACTAAACTACAGCTCATGATATTTGCCACAGCAATTTGTTTTTTAAAAAAGGTTATTACATATCATTGCTTTTATTGTACTTAATATATAACAAAAAACAAAAGATTTTCTTTTTTTTTTGAACAGAGTGAAGAGGGATTAGAACACTTGTCAGTTTTTATTGCTGTCTGTGTCCTCATTAGGGAGATTCACTCTCTCTATTTGTCCTGTTTACCACTATCATTGAACGTGAAAGTAAAAGAAAATCCCAAATTTTGGGTTGCCCCAGAAATGTAATAGAGAATAAATCTTCCAGTGGAGATACTAGTTCTGGTGACCTGGGAGATACCCTTAATTTGCAGGGGGGCAAAAATAAATCTTATAGGTGTTATTACCCTCCTTTACCCTATCCAAAATGAAAGTTTTGTCTATAATTCTACACTAAAGCACACCTTCCCTATAAAAGGAATGTCTGCCATTGATCAACAACCTCCTCCCTCCAAAAACAATGACAAATATATTTACCTCGTCTCCAGCTTCCAACACTTCTGGGAGTCATGGGTGATGTGACTGTGCCCACCAGGATTGGGTTCTCAAAATCCAAGTGAAAAGAAACTTCCAGCTCTTCCGGAAGGCACAGTGACATCACCCAACCCTGTCTTGGAGGCAGTGGAAGCTAGGACCAATGTATTTTTTTCTTTTTTGAGGGGAATAGTTTCTTGATCAATGGATCAATGGTGTTTTAGAGCCATTTGTGTTTGGAGGGGAGGAGCTGACAAAAAAGCACACCTACAATTTTCCACGGAGTATCCACATTAAAGAGACCCTATCAATTCCCTAAACAAATGGCAAGTCTTTGCAACAAAAAATGTCTCATAGTTTCCTTCCAGTGCTTCAGCATCTACCAGATTTCTAATCGTTTGATACTTTTGGGAGTATCGGAGTACCATGTGCTATGGTTCCATTCTCCAACCTCAACATCACTACAAAACTCAGCAGAAATATAGGGGTCAGAGGATGGAACCAGAGCATATGGCAGGGGATACATTTAACATTCCTAAAAATGTTGCATTCTGAAGAGTTTGGATGAAGTTGCAGCACTGAAACAAAGGTAGATAACATGGACTGCTGGAGTGATGAATATATTACCTCTTCTCTTGTAAGTACCTAGTTTTTTAATTTTTTTAAGGAACTGACAGTGTCTTTTTAATGTACTAAATTGGTAAATACACCTCATACATATTTGGGTTCCTTATATACCATTCTCCAGCAGGTCCTAAATTGTGGGCGGCCTAGAATGGTTATAGCCAAAGGCAGTAGAATCCAGGAAGATGACACCTAACTGCACTCTGGCCTGCTAGCAGACAGGAACTGTCATTGGTGGAGGTCTCTTCAACTGTATTAAAATAGTATTGTGGCATGTCAAGCTGATTTATACCAGTCATTGGTGGCTGAGCTTCTACTACCCTTTTGCCAGTTTGCAATCTCAGCTCTAGAGTTTTGGACAGCTAAGTGCAAAGAGAAAACGGCACTCATGATGGTATCTTCTGATCACCATTGTAATATTTAAAGCTTAACTCTATGAATTATCTGTATTGCTCAGTTATATTGGTTCAGCTTGGCCATCGTACATATGCATATCTTATACCTGATGGCTTGCTGGAGAAGCTAAAAATGACTGTAGTGGCCAGCACTACAATGATTGCTGCAATCTTCTGGGTCCTTCCCGGGGTCTGTGTGAGCAGCTTCCCCCCTACTGATAAACTATTCATTGACAAAATACAATGTATTCTATGAATAGCAGCAGCATTGAGCGCTCGACTCCCTGTGTTCTGTGTAGAGTGAAAGCTCTGGAGTTCAGTTTTAAATGAGCATTTTCCTGCTACTGTTTTTGCTGATGGAGACAGATACAAACCACTTACCTGGTGGTAATAACTCAACATTATTACATTCTTAAAAGTTGTTTGCACAAGTATTCACATGACGCATTTAAGAATACTAATACTTGAGAAAATAATAATCACTGGAAAACAAGCTGTAGAAATAACTCAGTGTTGCCAAAATAATGCAAAAGAATCACAAGTGATACTGTAGAAGTGAGACAAGTTACTACACATGAAACTGAACATAACATCACTCAGCTGCATTAATAATTAATTATACTTTTGTAAAAGCTGATAAAAGATTTCATTCCATCAAGGGAAGTGGTTAACCAACATTGTCAGGAACAGAGATGTATAATAGTAACAAACAAATGTACACTGAACGCATGCAGTGCTAAACATATAGAATGAAAAAAAAAATGATTGTGAGTTAGCTTCCAAACCATTTAATACAAATTAGGGGAACAATATTAACAAATTTCGCCTTAAAGTAAAAAAACTATTTTTTCCCAGTATATATATCACATTTGTGTTTAGTTTAGTGGGTGCAGCTTTCTAAGAAGCCGCTTAGCTAACAAACTCTGCACCGAGCCAACCCCATACCTGCCAATCCTAATGCCCACAGGGACCTGATCGAGCTCTCCTGGGGATGGAGAGCTTCTGGACCTGCTCCTGTATCGTCTGATGGCTGGAAAAACCGAACGGCAAGCCCATTCCAGATGGTCACCAACTACCCATTCTTCAATAGTGGCAGGCATGATGGTGGCTGAGACCCAGCATCAGCCACATGGTTCTGCAGCAAGGGAGGAAGCACGATAGTGCAGCATCACTGACTCCCCATCATGGGCAATCTTCCCCTACGAGTAATTCCACTCCTGATAGAAAATCTCCAGCTTCCACAGAATCTTAATAAAGAGATCATTGGTCGACTACATACAAGTGATTTCCCAGCACACTCATTCTCCCTGCAGCCCTGTTATTTCAGACCCTGCCATTAGTCCTCCCCACTCTGATGATATAGGGCACCAACTGCTCTTTAATAAAATTTGATCTTAAAAACAGATCTAGAAAGTATAACTTTAGAAGTTGAAGCCTCCCTGAGTCAGCAAAGTATGTGGACGCTGCTGTACAATCCTTTCTCCAAGAGCTGTTTCCAGATTTCTCAGACCACCAGTTGGAGTTAGATAGGGCCCATTAAGCCCTGCAATTGCCCCATGCTGATGGCCCATCCAGGGACATAATTGTAAAGCCACAGTATTAAGAAATCAAGGAACATATGATGAAGAAATCTAGAGAATCTTCTAAATTAAAAATCATGGGACATCCTATACAAGTTTTTCCAAACATCTCACCATTTACTGTCTAGAAGCATAGGGCCCTCAAACCCCTATTTCTGGCACTCTTTTGCAAGGAGATCAAGTACAGATGGGCCTTTTCATAACATGTTATATTTTCGAATAACAGCAAGACACACTCCTTTGCGTCTTTTTCTGAGGGTGAAGATCTGCTCTTATATTTAGCTATTATTTTGCAGGAAGCCAACATGAGATCCTTGCAATTGGATCATTCTTCTGGCACTTTGTCCCCTACCTTTTGTTCTGTCTCACCATAATAGCAGCAATCAAGTTCATCATTCTCGTCCACCCTGAACATTTTTTATTCTTTTATCACACCACTCAAGTCTACCTGGTCATCCTGGGACTCTTTAATAATAAAATTCTGTTGGTTTAATTTATTTAACTTTCTGTGTGCATTTTGTAGACTTTTGGTGAACTTACCAATTGCATGTCACTACATCGTACCCTGGGATTGCTCAATCCCCACATTTTAAAGGATAACTCCACTTTTTTGGGGAAAAAAATAGCAAATTAAAAAAATTATATGGCTTATACAATTGCTACACAAGTCATATTGTAATTGAATGTTATTAAAAATGACCTTACCTTTTCAGCCTGCAGCGCTGTCATTTTCTTTAAAATGCAAAGCAATATGGCTACCTGGAGGCATTTTGTACACAGATGGTATACTGCATGCCTCCTAGAAATGTAATTTCCTGATTGTGTGATTGGCTTATTGATTTTTCCAGAAGTCTGCACTAAGATACAAATCAGATTTTGAGCATCACCTGCAACACAAATGTCATTTTTGGTGAGGTACTCCCAAAAGGAAATAATGTCCAAAAGGAGGCAGACCTTGCAGCTTTCCTCTGTCACATTTCAATGGTACTGAGCCCTCGCAGTTCACCAACTTGAGGTTTCCCAGGACACAAAGTCTAAGCCCCAGCCTGCTTCTTTACCAGGAAATGTATATTGTATAGGGCGCACTGGTTGGAGCCCAACCTCTGTAGCTGTAAGATAAAGGTACCAGATGGATATCAGGGATGGATGGATGGATGGGAGCAGTAACACTTAGGCAGCTCTTCTTAGAGTGGAAGCAAGGCTCTAATGCAGTAACAAGAAAAAGAGAGGATGGCACCTCTAAGTGCAGTATTGACAATTTATTCAGTAAACAATGGAAAATTTGCACTTACAAGATAAACGGTTAAAAAGGCTCATCGTGTGGTAATTAGATCCAGGTGGGACATCCAACTGTCCAGCAGCAAACTATGTCTATAGGATCAGGAAGTAGAGACCAGGATGTGCCTGTGCATCAAAATGAAGCTAGGAGAGCAGAGTAGGATGTAGGTGAAGGGGGCGGTAATGCATTTGGGAGCATGCTCAATAGGCTCCTTCTTCAGACCTGAGCCCCAGTAGAACCCTGACATTTTTATGTGTGAAGGGAATGGGAGGGAGGCAAGTAATTGCTGGGTGCTAAGGACCTACATGTTTTCCTGCATCATGCAAGAATTAATACAAGTATAAAAGAGATATAAAAACAGAAATAAAAATAGAATAAAAACACACGAGAGAATAGCTCTAATGCTTTAGGGTTAAAAAGTATACAAGTGTGTATGTATACATATAATAACATATATCTGAAAAATGGCATATATTCGATAGAAGGGAAATAGAAAATGACAATGAAAATGAAAATGACAAAAATAAATAAATAGAATGGAACAATGGAGGTGAAAATAAATATTAATAATAATGAATAAATCAATGAGGTAGTGAAAAGGTAGATTATTGTACCATAAATAAAAAATTAATAGAAATAAATATAAAAACAAAATAAAAACAAAGTTAGAAAAACGCATTTTAATACCAAAGCATTATAATAAATGGGCTTGCTATAATAGTATGTGAATTTTATGTATCTCCTTATTATCCCTTTGTGATGTAATAAAAGGGATCGTAGTTAAGTGAGAGGGGGATAGGAAAGGGATATACCTAAATTAGTTGGAAAAAGTACAAACAGCTGTATAAGGATATTGTGTTGATATTTATAACCACCATTTGGAAGGGAGAGAATGTCTATAAAATGGAGCTTATTTCAAGCTTTTCATTTAGGCCACCAGGGGATAACACATCCAAGGTGTAGATCCAAAAAGTTTCCCTCTGACAGAGACGCAAAAAACGCTCTGCCAGAGGGAGGTCCCATGGCATTCCTTCAATGATCCACACATTAAGACTGTCAGTGGATTTTTCGTGGCATTCAAGGAAATGTCTGGGTACACTATGCTGATCTTTTCCATCCTCTATGAGGCGACGGTGCTCACCAAAACGTTTACGAAGGGTACGTGTGGTTCTACCCACATAGTTCAGACCACAAGGACAAATTAGACAATAGACCACGTATTCAGAAGAGCATGTATAAAATTCCTTAACCTGATATGATATCCCTTTAACAGTGAACTCTTTTTGTCCACGATGAATAAACTGGCATGTCTTACATAAGGGTTTTTTGCACTGATACATACCAACAATAGGGGAAAGGGTGAGAGGAACTGTGTTCTTTCTCTTAGTTTTAAGTTTGCTGGCTGCTATTTTCCCATTTAAGTTGGGAGCTTTCCTGTATGAAAGCTTGGGTTATTGTGGTAAAAGTGATTTGAAGTAAGGGTCTTGGTGCAAGATTGGCCAGTGTTTGTGTATAGTATATTCCATTTGCTTATGATGACTATGGAACTGAGTGACAAATCTAATCCGTGATGGCATATTTTCAGTAGGATGTTCTGATGTTGCAGGGCCATTGGTATAAAGTGTGTGGGCTTCTTCTACAATATCCAAAGGGTAGCCCTTCTCGATAAAGTTATTTTTAAGTATTCAGTATTTAAGTATTGTGAAATGTAGTCGGATTTCTGGGTGCAGTTATGGCGCAATCAACAAAATTGGCTTTTAGGAATGTTTCTAAGCCAACGTGGGTGGTGGCAACTCTTATAGTGTAAAAAAGAGTTTCCGGCTGTGGGTTTGGTGTAGTTCCTGGCATGGATGTGATTGTTGCTGTGATAAATATCAAGATCAAGAAAGGCTAGGTGGTCTTTGTCAACTACATGGGTAAATGCCAGGCCCATATCATTGATATTACAGTAGGATACAAAATCCTGAATGTCAGTAATGTTCCCATCCCAAATAATTATAATATCGCCAATATAGCGACCGTAATACACAATGTGGGATAGGTACGGGTTGTTATGCCAGATATAAAGATGTTCCCAGTGGCCCATAGTGAGATTGGCATATGAAGGGGCAAAATTAGCTCCCATCGCTGTGCCTTGTAGCTGCAAGTAGAAATCTCTATCAAATTGAAAATAATTGTGAGTAAGGCAAAATAGTGTAGCATTGAGAACAAATGTGGCCTGTCTAGGGTTAACGGTAGCATCCTCTGATAAAAAATGTTGTATGGCCCGTATGCCAACAGGGTGGGGTATAGATGTATAAAGAGAGGAGACATCAAGAGACAGCCAAAGATATGTAGGTTCCCATCGATAGGCATGCATTAGTTCTAATAAGTGTATACCATCTCTGATAAATGATTGCAGATTTTGGGCTAACGGTTGTAAGAAGAAATCTACATATTGTGAGAAGCAGCTAGAGACACTGTTCATGGCGGCCACTATGGGTCGGCCAGGAGGATTGGTAGTATTTTTATGCACCTTGGGCAAATAATAGAAATATGGCGTGTGGTAAAATTCTCGGATCAAAAATAATATTTCCATTTTAGAAATAATACCATTATTAAATGCTTGGGTGGCTAATTGTTTGGCCTCGATACTGAATGTAAGGAGTGGATCACTTTTTAATTTAGTATATGTGTCTGTATCTGATAGTAGTCTATGCGCTTCCAAAAGATAATCATTACGGTTTAATAAGACTATACTACCTCCTTTATCAGCAGGTTTTATAGTGGTTATATATATAGAATGTATGGACCAAAAGTCCATATATTCTATATATTAGAATATAGACATTCGCTTCCCTCCAAATGGTGGTTATAAATATCAACACAATATCCTTATACAGCTTTTTGTACTTTTTCCAACTAATTTAGGTATATCCCGTTCCTATCCCCCTCTCACTTAACTACGATCCCTTTTATTACATCACAAAAGGGATAATAAGGAGATACATAAAATTCACATACTATTATAGCAAGCCCATTTATTATAATGCGTTTTTATTAAAATGCATTTTTCTAACTTTGTTTTTATTTTGTTTTTATATTTATTTCTATTAATTTTTTATTTATGGTACAATAATCTACCTTTTTCACTACCTCATTGATTTATTCATTCTTATTAATATTTATTTTCACCTCCATTGTTCCATTCTATTTATTTATTTTTAGATGTAATTGTCATTTTCTATTTCCCTTCTATCGAATATGCCATTTTTAAGCTATATGTTATTATATGTATACATACACATTCATATACTTTTTAACCCTAAAGCATTAGAGCTATTCTCTCGTGTGTTTTTATTCTATTTTTATTTCTGTTTTTATATCTTTTTTATACTTGTATTAATTCATGCATGATGCAGGAAAACATGTAGGTCCTTAGGACCCAGGAATTACTTGCCTTCCTCCCATTCCCTTCACACTATAAAAATGTCAGGGTTCTACTAGGACTCAGGTCTGAAGAAGGAGTCTATTGAGCATGCTCCCAAATGCATTACCGCCCTCTTCACCTGCTACATCTGGCTCTGCTCTCCAAGCTTAATTTTTGATGCACAGGCACATCCTGGTCTCTACTTCCTGATCCTATAGGCATAGTTTGCTGCTGGATGGCTGGATGTCCCACCTGGATCTAATTACCACACGATGAGCCTTTTTAACCGTTTATCTTGTAAGTGCAAATTTTCCATTGTTTACTGAATAAATTGTCAATACTGCACTTAGAGGCGCCTTCCTCTCTTTTTCTTGCTTCTTTAGCAGGGCCTCTGATGGTGGGCATGAATGTTTTTGCAACCATGGCAGTCCAAGAATGATTGGACTAGAAGACTTAGGAAGGATGAGGAAAGAGATTTCCTCACGATGAAGAACACCAACATGCAAAGTTATGGGGGTAGTTTGGAATCGTAGGCGTCCGAAGGCCAAGGTGGAGCCATCATTTGCAGATATCGAGAGGGGCATCGTCAAGGAAACAAGAGGGATGCTCAATTCAGCAGCCAGGGACTGCTCGATGAAGTTCTTGGCTGTCCCACATATGCAGTTACTTGATATGAGTTCATGGCCTAACGTTGGGGAAAGGCAAGACAAATCAAGGGAAATTTACGGAATTCAGGCTCCGAGGTACATCACCTCCTTCCGAGAGAACTAGACTCAAGAGTTTTCCCGGGTAGACAGGACTTTATCATGTGACCCTCATATCCGCATATAAGGCAGAGGCCAAGTTTCAGGCAATGCGATCGCTCTTGTGGCATGAGGCGTGTCTGCCCTAATTGCATAGGCTCTTCTGATGTCAACATAGTTGCACAGACAGGTTGTTCAGGAACTTCCTGGGAAACAGGTGACAAATGCTACACTAGGGTCGATATGGGCCAACCCTTTCCAGATCTCATTCCAGGAAGCAGACATCAATTTGGATGCTAAGGGCAATCAAGTCATTCAGAGTGGTGGGTATGGTTCTGCCAGCCAGTTCATTCTTGATATGATCCAGTAAACTCTGCCAACAGGTTGTGGAAAGGGCTTCATTATTCCATGCTAGTTCCAAGGCCAAGGTGCGAAACTGAGTTGCGTATTGACCAACAGTCATGCATCCTTGATAAAGCCGAAGAAGTACTCCAGAAGCAGATGAGGCCCTGCCAGGCACATCGAAGATCTGTGTGCTGGGAAAGGAGTGATATCATGTACGCCACCTTGGAACAATCAGTAGAGAAATAGTGGGCTGCTAGTTCAAAATGGATCGAGCACTGATTGAGAAAGCCCCAGCAAACTTGTGCATTATCAGAAAAGCAAGGTGGAGGAGGGAGCTGGAGTTTCGAAGGACTATCTGATGCAGGAAGAACCACGGGAGCCGGAACAGCAGTAGGAATGGAGGGTGAGGAAATAGACACAACCTGCAGCTGGTCAAAGTGGGAGGAAAGTTCTTGTAGACATTACATAATCTACTCTTGATAGGCCTGCCGGACATCAACTCTCTGTTCCAAACATTGCAGTTGTTCCAGAAGAGGCTATGGAGTCTCCGAAGAGCTCATGGCCTGAGCAAACTGTCATATTTCAATGGTAGTGAGCTCTTGTAGTACACCAACTTGGGGTTCCCCAGGGCACAGAGTCTAAGCCCCATCCTGCTTGTTCACCAGGGCCCCTGATGGTGGGGATGGCCTTGCGATGGCCTTGCAGCAAGCTGGAACCAGGTCGCGGCCCTCAGGTACACCCAACTGAGAATGCAGAGACCACTTAGCAAGTGTGGACTACAACAGCAGGAGAAGCGCCTTCCTCTCTTTTTCTTGCTTCTTTACCAGGGCCTCTGATGGTGGGCATGGCCTTGCAGCAAGCTGGAACCAGGTCAAAGCCCCTAGGTTTGCCGAACTGAGAATGCAGAGATCACTAAGTGAGTGTGGACTACAACAGCAGGAGACAGAAGGGAAACCAGGAAACAAGCTGAAGTCAGGGCAGGTAGCTGGCAAGCATAGACAGCAGACAAAGCCAGGATCAGTACACGGCTAATAAGACAGGATACACAGTAGAACACAGACAGGAGCTCAGAGAACTGTGAATTTGCTCAGGCAAGGAGCGCTCTACTGATCATGTGCATAAATAGGGCAGCAGAGAGGGGACCCAGGAAGTAATAGAAGGAAAAAGGATATAAACCCACAGTATAGTAGGCGACACCCATAGATGAACAGAGAAGCCAAACACCACATATGAAATGGAGTCACAGATCCAGCAGAAAACCATAGCAAGGAGGTAAGAGTTTCAAAAACAGAAATCTGCAGGCTAGACCGTGACATCCTCATTAGAGCCCTGCAGGTGCAGCAACTGATTGATAATTATAAAACCACTCCCATATAGATTCACTAAGTACATGGACACAGACAAATAAACAGCTATTACTCCAGAATAACAAAAAGAAGGAATCTGCAACAAAGTTTGTTAGAATCCTTGCAATATACATAGATCAATCAGAGGGGAATGTTTTTTTCTCAACAAAAGCGGAGTTACTTTTTAAGCCCGTTCCAGGGGCTTGTGGTAGATTTCTGTGGGAGTTTATTGTGGGTATCTTTCAGTTTACAGTCTTGGGGTTGAGCTAGTTTACTACTACCTTTATTGTCTTTTGAGGTGCAGGTCAAATGCTCTTCTCCTGACAGGTTATTCACTGTCATATATCTCTTACGAGAGAGTCTTGCTAGGTTGTATGTTCTGGTTACAACAGTTATCTTATGTGCTTATAATTAACTCGTGTAGGCTGGCTATCATAGTCTTGCCACTACGTAGTCTAGGCGGTGCATTGGATCAAGAGAGACTCCATAATAAAAAAATAAAATAAATCTTTTGATATCTCTGTAGGCATTTGCACTCTCCAGTTTGCTTTTCCCACAGTTGTCTACTAGATTTCCCTAACTGAGGAGGACTGCATTAGTGGGGAGCTCCATTTGAAGATTTACTGTTGGCTTCCATAGTCCACACATCATTGTGATTGTGTAGATGTCCTCTGAGCGCTGGGGGTATTTGTTTGTTTAGAGAAAATTATTCGTTGAAACGCTACAAAATTTTATATCCACATAGAAAAAATAGGTACTATACTAGCGAATAAGTTTTCACCACTACATTAGATGCTTTTATAATCTTGAAAATACAATGCCCCAATGGTACTTATTCTCAGAATCCACAAAAAGGTTTGCCCCCTTCCATAACTTTTACTCTTCCCTATATTCTGCCACTGTGGCCTGGGATACGGATCAGTTGCCTACCCTATAAGCTGCAGTTGCTATCATTTCACTATTTATTAGTCGTAACATTTTAGAGGACCCTAATATAGCAGGAGAAATTTTAATGGTGATCAAACTCAAACAGGATCTGCACTGCACCTGGATGGGTTATACAGTTGCAAGAAAAAGTATGTGAACCCCTTGGGATTACATGGAGTTTTGCATGAATTGGGCATAAAATGTGCTCTGAACGTCATCTAAGTCACAACAATAGAAGAACACAGTCTGCTGAACATAATACTACACAAACATTAGATGTTGCCATGGTTTAATTGCACATAACATGTAAACATTCACAGTGCAGGAAGGAAAAAGTATGTGAACCTTTGGACTTAATAACTGGTTGACCCTCCTTTGGCAGCAATAACCTCAACCAAACGTTTCCTGTAGTTGCAGATCAGACCTGCACAATGATCTGGAGTCATTTTGGACCACTCCTCTTCACAAAACTGTTTCAGTGTAGCAATATTCTTGGGATGTCTGGTGGGAATCGCTCTCTTAAGGTCATGCCACAGCATTTCAATCAGGTTGAGGTCAGGACTCTGACTGGGCCACTCCAGAAGGCGTATTCTGTGCTGTTGCAGCCATTGTTTTGTTGCATTACTTGTATGCTTTGGGTCATTGTCCTGTTGCATCACCCATCCTCTGCGGAGCTTCAGTTGGCGGACAGATGGTCGTACGTTTTCCTGCAAAATGTCTTGATAAACTCTGGAATTCATTTTCCCATCAATGACAACAATCTGTCCAGGCCCTGAGGCAGCAAAGCAGCCCCAAACCATGATGCTCCCTCCGCCATGTTTCACAGTGGGGATGAGGTTTTGATGTTGGTGTGCTGTGCCTTTTTTTCTCCACACATAGTGTTGTGTGTTCTTCCCAAACAACTCAATCTTGGTGTCATCTGTCCACAGTATATTTTGCCAGTAGTGCTGTGGAACATCCAGGTGCTCTTTTGCAAACTTCAAACGTGCTGCAATATTCTTTTTGGACAGCAATGGCTTCCTCCGTGGTGTCCTCCCATGTACTCCATTCTTGTTTAATGTTTTTTCTGTTTTCTGTAGGTCTTTAGCTGACACTCTGGGATTCTTCTTTACCTCATGCAGCATTCTGCGCTGTGCTCTTGCAGTCATTTTTACAGGAAGACCACGCCTAGGGAGAGTAGCAAAAGTGCTAAACTTTCTCCATTTGTAGACAGTCTGTCTTACCGTGGACACATGAACATCAAGGCTTTTGGAGATACTTTTGTAACCCTTTCCAGGTTCATGCAAGTCAACAATTCTTGATCGTAGGTCTTCTGAGAGCTCTTTTCTGCGAGGCATGGTTCACATCAGACAGTGCTTCTTCAAACCAGTAAACCCAAAACAGGTGTGTGTTTTTTAAGGTCAGTACAGCTGTCAGCAACACATCCAATATCATCACACTGATTGGAGTCAAGGTTGGCTCACTCCTGGCTCCAATTAGCTCTGGGAGAATTCATTAAGCTAGGGCCTCACATACTTTTTCCTCCCTGCACTGTGAATGTTTACATGTTATGTGCAATTAAACCATGGCAACATCTAATGTTTGTGTAGTATTATGTTCAGCAGACTGTGTTCTTCTATTGTTGTGACTTAGATGACATTCAGAGCACATTTTATGCCCAATTCATGCAAAACTCCACGTAATCCCAAAGGGGTTCACATACTTTTTCTTGCAACTGTATTATCAGAAATTCCAAGAAGTGCTGATACTCCGTTCGGAATTTTTTTTAATGCCCTTAGAAAAGGGCAAAAACCTGCACCCTGCTCTAACTATGGCATATTTCTATGGTTTCTAACCCACAAAAAGATCCGAGAGAGGTGGCAAACTATCAACCCATTTCATTGATAGATAATGATCTTAAACTCTTGACTAAAGTATTAGCAAAAAGAATTTCATCCTTTATCGAAACTTATATTTATAAGGTTTAGATCGAGTTTATTGCAAGCAAGCAGGGACCTGATCAAATTAGGAGGGAGTTTAATGTTATATCTTTGTTAATGTCCCATTGAGATGGAGCTTTCCCCCATGGAGGCCTGCTGCTACCAATTGATTTACATAAGGCATTTGATTCAGTATTGTGGACTTTTCATTTCTGGATCCTGAATTATGGTGACTTGGTCCCCATTTCCTACAGATTTTGAGTTTTTTTAAATTTGTATCCTTGAGCCCAAATTGAATTACAGGGTCACCTTTCTGACAATTTTTAAAGGGACTTGCCAGGGTTGCCTGTTATTCCTGCTACTATTTGCCATTGTGTTCAAGACTCTGGCTATTGCTATATGAGAAAAAATGAATGTTAAAGGTGTTGAGCATGACCCCCAGATTCACAGGTGAGCTTTGTTCACAAATTATTTGCTTTTGTTTGTCACTTTCCTCCCACACCTCTATTCCTAACATCCTTCATATTTTACATGATTTTGGTGAAATTTCTGGCCTCAGAGTGAATGAGAAAAGGTTGATGGCTATGCATGTGTAGCAAGGTGCCAGCTATATCATTATGCCTTTCAGGGACATTTACAGATGAGACTATGATTAATTATTTTCCCCACTAGTGCCCTGTATTGGGACTGCTACATCACTTCCTGTTAGCAGAGTGGATTCAGTTCATTTTGACAGCAGAGGATCTTGGGACTTGTAGTCCTCTAGCCAGTGCATACTATATTTCTGCTGATTGAACTACAACTACCAGAGAGCTGGCAAACCAGAAGGATGCTGGATGAGCAGATATATTTTACAGCTAGGGACTGGCTCTCTCGCTTGGTGCGGGATTCAGAAATGAACACAGGGGGACTGTCGTTCTCCTCCGGAGACAGATTGCTGGCCTACTGCGGGACTTTACACATCAGTTCAGCACAACGGTGACTCCGATGACCACACTGGGATTGCATCACCTTTGCTGCATCAGGACTTTCACTGTCTGGTCTTCACACAGACATCTGTACTCGCCGCACTGACAGGCCATTAGGTGATAACTCTGCACATCCCTGCAAACAGCCAAGAGCTTGAGCAAGAACTCTTGTTCTAGAGGCCATGCTATCCATAGGATTGCTGAGCAAGTGGATGCCCAACCTCTTTCTGTCATCACTCGAGAGACACTGCATGCAGACACCTTTACACCTCAGTTACCAGGAGACTTTGAGCAGCACCACGGCTTATTTGTTTAGCTAATTGAATTTCCAGTGTTCACTAATCCTTATGGACCCCACCATTCCTAGCAGAAGACAGCGGATACCACCATATCAGGAAATTTAAACATTGCTGGGTATAAGTTGCCTTCTAAGTCCATTGTTATTTAGCCTAGGGTACCTCTATCTGTTTGTGCCAGAGTATACATTTACATAATTCTCTGCATGCCCCGTTGCAGCACTGGTGGCACAGAGGGAGCTGATGAATCGACAAGCCCTTTCTTCCCCCTCTTGCTGCTGGTGTTGCAATTAAATAGATGAAGCTTAATACCCATGACTGTATAACCTGTTAAATTGTGCTAATTGATTATTCCTGTTTTACCAGACCTTTGCTTTAATGCGTCAACTGAGGTTGTTTATCCTAAACCCATTATTTCTGTAACCTACTCTTTCGAACAAGTATAATATAAAACTAATCCAACACTAGGGAACCAGGGAATATCCAATTGCCTTCTCGGGGTTCAGGAAGGAATTTATTTTTCCTCCTCCATAGCAAATTAGACTGTGACGTTTTGTTTTGTTTTTTTGTTTTTTGTTTTTGCCTTCCTCCAGATCAACTGTGGGTATAGGATTCTGTACATGAAGGTTTTCAATGTACAGTATATATTTATTTATTTTCCTACTGGTTGAACTGGGTGGATTTGTTTCTTTTTCAGTACGACTAATTATGTAACAGCAAAACTTTTTTTAGTTTTGGATAGAGAGGAAAGGCAATGAAACAACTGTTGGATATATTGCTGTCTGTTCCCCTTGATAGGGATACACTCCCTTATTTTTCTTGTTTACAATTGTCACCAAATGTGAGAGTGAAATAAAATACCAAATTTTGGGGTATCTCCAGAAAATAAATCTTCCAATAGAGACACTAGTTCTGATGACCATGTTGACAACTATTAATTCCCTGAATTTGGACAGATTTCCTCTCATTTCCTGTTTTGGCTATGGGAGAGGGCATGGAGGGAAATCACCGCAATGGACACAGATGGCAAAAAAGTGACAAGGGTTATGACCCCCTTACTCTATCGTAAATTAAAAAAGGTCTTCCCTTTACTTTTACTCAAATCTATAGAGAGATTTGGGTAATTATACTATTTGTATTGAAAAAAATTATGATTTTACATAAATGCATACCTGGATTACACGAGGGATATATATTTATACTTTTAATGTGGTATCCCCATACTTAGCAGAAGTAGCAAAATGGCAGATTGTGATTTGGGGTATAAAAGTGTACATTTTAGTCTACATTTAATTGATGTGTTTTATAATGGAAAGTAAGAAAAAATGTTTTATAACAGAAAATTTTAAAAAATGTTGGCTGTTTTCCCTGTATTTAGCAAAAAATCAAAACCTTGTTGTCATAAATACCACCAAAAGAAAGCTCTATCTACCAAAAAAATCTAATTAATTTCTGGGTAATTGTATTTAACAGTATCACAACACTAAAAGCTACCAATATGGCCTGGAAAAGAGGGGGATTGTAACACACTGGTAATGAGGTGGTTAAAGTAGCCCTTGCCCTTTTTTATGTCAGACCACACAAAATGGCCACATGACAGTGTTGCCAAATGTTGTTTATCGTCTGTAATTTCTCTACACAAGGATTACCTCCTCCAGCACTGGAGTCAGTAGGGGCATTGGCATACTCTGGAGCAAGATGAAGGTAAAGCTTCTCCCAGGCATTGACCTAATCTCCCTTTCAAGTTTACTGGCTGTCCATGCTGATCCCACCCAGAGCTGTGGCAGAGGTAATTACTACACCAGTCCCATACTAGCCAGGCAGTAAAAATTACACGAATCACACCTTTACCTTTACAGTGTTGCTCAAAGTCATCTGCCAATTGCTGACATGAAGTTTGGTCTGAAAGTACAGTTATCCTTTATTTCTATTTTAAGTTGGTCTTTCTTAAAATGTCATACTTTCTAAAGTACTCTTAATAACATTTGTCATTTTACAGGTCAGGAAAGTATTCCAGCAACAATAACAAAGTGTATTTTAACTAATGATGTAATCGACGTAATGTGACAATTTCCATTATCTCACTCTTTTGGACTTTGTGTAAACGTATACGTTTCCTGCCATAATTGTCACCTATAGTCAATATTCCAGCACACGCTACAGATGTCAAAAAAATAACTGCTCATGAATATCACTTTCTTCTTCTGGTAGATATGTATATCCTTATTAAGCAAATGTTTATTTCCATTTCTAAATAAGGAAACAAGAATGTTGTATATCTGTGGAGACATACAGTGCATGCCTTGGAGTTTCCCATAAAATAAATGTTCACTAATTGATAGACTTGAAAAGCTAGCTTATAAGACTGTTTATAATTTTATATATGTGGGTGTTTGGCCTTACAGTGCACACAGAATACACAAAGCTACCAGATGTAATCCTAGAAGGTCAGCTTGCCACAGCTATCCACAGACAAAACATCCTTACATTATTAATCACATTAGTTCCAGGCCTCCAAAGTTAAATGCGTATTTTTGGTCCTTGCTCTTTAGATGTCAAATCAACAAGCAATATACAGTGGTGGATTCATTACAGAGGTAAAATTAGACTGCAACAGTTGGGGTCAGTTCCTAGGTAAAAAAGAGAGGTGCAGTGGAAATGTTGATCCTGTCAACACATTGCACAGTTATTTAATCAGAGTGGAAACAGTTAACTGGAAATATTGCCCATTAGATTCAATTTGATTGAAGTCATAGTATATTCTAGACCAGGGGTGGGCAAACTTTTTGACTTGAGGGCCACAATGGGTTCATATATTGGACCCGGGGGCCGGACCAAGAGTAGATGAATGATGTGTATGTGTCATCCATAGTAAGTATAGTAATATTCCCCCATAGTAAGCATAGTAATTAATCCCCCATATAGTAATTCATCCCCCATAGTAATTCATCCCCCATATAGTAATTCGTCCCCCATATAGTAATTCATCCCCCATAGTAATTCATCCCATATAGTAATTCATCCCCCATAGTAATTCATCCCCCATATAGTAATTCATCCCCCATAGTAATTCATCCCCCATATAGTAATTCATCCCCCCTATAGTAATTCACCCCCCTATAGTAATTCATTCCCCATATTATTTCATCCCCCATATAGTAATTCATCCCCCATAGTAATTCATCCTCCATATAGTAATTCATCCCCCATATAGTAATTCATCCCGCCTATAGTAATTCATCCCCCCTATCGTAATTCATTCCCCATATTAATTCATCCCCCATATTAATTCATCCCTCATATAGTATTTCATCCTCCATAGTACTATTCCCCCCCAAGTAGTAAGCCAAGTCCCCCCTGTGTCAATTTACTTACCTTTGCTCCGCGCGTTCCTCTTGCCGTTCCGGTCTTCAGGGCGGACTGTGAGAGGAGCCTAGCTCCCCTCACGTTCGTCACGCTGCCCCGCCTACACACATCCTGACAGCCAATGTATCACGCTCCGCGGGCCGGATTAAAAGGTCCGCCGGGCCGTATACGGCCCGCGGGCCGTAGTTTACCCATTGCTGTTCTAGACAGTCATAGAGAAGCCAATGGGTTGTTATATAGAAACGTCTACACTTAAGAGATCATCTTTTGTTTTTCTGGAATACTACTCTGACTGGGTTACAGCTACCTGGACAACTAGCTCTTAAGAAATATAAACAAGTAGGAGCATGGCCTAGAATGGGAATGGAGTAGGATGCCCCTTTGCCAAATGCCAGGATCCTTTTGTGCATTCATGACTGACATGCTAAGCTAAAAAAAAGTGAAAAGAAGATACCATCAAAAAGTTAACACGACATTCACAATCAAAAGATAAATCTGGATATTTCTTAGATATGCCAAGACCTGTATGGGCTGTGGAAATAATTCTCTGTGACTAAAGTGAGAAACCTCCAGGTAGCCAACTAGCTCCAGCCAATCTCTCAGTGTATGCAAGATATGGCACAAATTAATTTCTCCAGCATCAAGATGATCCATAGAAATGTTTAGACTATTCAACTTAAACTAGATCTGAAAGCAATTGCTAACATTTTATATAATTTTTAACATGTTAATGTACTTTGAAAAGTAATGTTCATTCTTTTTAATTATGTAGCTTTCAGTAAAATAATACATGGTGATCCTGCCATGGAGGTCCTTGGTCAGGTAATTCCTGTTCTGGAGTAACAGCTGTCTCCTGATTGTGGTCCCATGTTGTCAGCCTATCACTTGCACCCCTGGTGGAGGCTACAGGTAGACATGCTGATGCTCATTGCGCAGGGACGATCCACCATTTTCAGGAAACCAGTCCAGTACAATGATGCTGGAACAAGTGCATGTAGACAGGAAGAAGCAAAAAAAGTCTGCAGGGTGCAGAAGGCACTGAGATGAAAAAAATTGTTTATGGATTTGTTTATGGTTCATGGTGCATTAGCAAGCTTAAAAAGGACTTTCACCCCCCCCCCCTCCTGAAAATTAAAAGTCAGCAGCTGCAAACACAAAGTAATATTAAGGCACTTACCTGTCCAGGGATCCAGTGGTGTCCTCATCCCGAGCCGATTCTTCTATCGGCTGTCGGGTGCTGCCGCTGCCATCTTTACTAAGAGAAGCCAGCAGTGAAGCCTTGCAGCTGGTTTCCTACTGCGCATGCATGAAATATGCTGTGCTTTGTGAATGGGCCGCAGTCCTCTGGCACCAGAGGGCTTTGGGGGGAAGGGGGGGGGTGAACTTCCGGCTCAGTTTCCCACGTGAACTGAGTCAGACGTGGGAGTGGGTACCTGTTAAAACCAAGTACCAGCACTCCCCCAAAAGGTGTCAAGCATATGTGGAAGCATAGAGGGGGAGGAGACAGATAAGCAGAGCTTCCACTTTTGGGTGGAGCTCCGCTTTAATATTCAGTTAGTGGATATTACTCTACTCTAAGGCTTCGTAAGTTACCAAAAGTGCAGAATAAACAGATCAGGTCAGTTTCCTCCAAAACTTCCTCAACATCATGCTTGGCATCAAAGCATTGTTCTCCGTGTTTTTTGTGGATAGGGCCCTATGCAGTTCTCAGCACCTACTTCCATGGTGGAGGTCTGCCCAGAATATAAAGTTTTTATACTTTTAGAATTAGGACTTTGTCTTTAAGCTACTCAAGAAAACGACAGCAGCTCAGTTGTAGGGTAAAATACACTCTGCTGTAACAAGTGAGAATGTGGGTCATCAACATTGGCCATTATCAGTTATTCACAATGCCAGTAATTACCTTGCTACCTTTCCCTTTTTAGTACTTTACATCATGGCCAACAATATTTTCACCCCTGCATTTTGTCAGATAATCCAATCATTTGCTTATGAAATAAGTAAACAGGAATTAGCTTTTTTTCACAAAACTGGATATTTGAAGTGGATACTTACTTTGTGAGGATTCTTTTTCTTTAATAAATCAGTCTCAGATAGTCTTAAGGCAAATAGCTCCTGCTTTGTTTTCTCTTCAGAAAATCCCAAGCCTATGTGACTCCTGTGTCAGTGGTGCACACCGCAGCACAACTTCTCTCTTCCCACCGGGAATTCAAAGAGTCAACTGGGACAAAACATTTTGTAATTAGATTTACTTAGGCCTTGCACTTTGGCTCTGTAATGCCATCCTGGCATTCATGTTGTGCTTCTAGCTGTCCCTCATTCTAAGTCCCTTGGTTTCTGGTGTACTGATTTTCCAAAATATTTCAAATATAAGGCAATGAATATGGGGGCTAGAATGTCCTCTGTGTTCAAATGCCACATGTTGTATTTGTAAAAGTTTTACAGCCCAAAATCTTTGATAGGAAACTAATGGTTGACATACAGTAAAATCAAACTGAATGAATTTTAGTTTGCCAAAGCACTTTGCATCATGATTACCATTTTTTAATACAAAAAAATAGCTTTTGCCATTTTTGTATTTGTTGGTGGCATTTCGATGTTTCTAGTCTCCTACAGCCTCTTTGTCTTCATGCATACACTCCAACAAAGACAGCATGACATCTCTGAGGGCAGGTTTCCTGATGGTGGTAACAGTGAACAATGCCTGTGTAATACAGTATGTGTGTCGATTCTGTCACTCACAATCTCCAATAAAAGTCTGCGTGACAGGCTGACAAATAGGAACACAGTAAAGAGAAAGGTAAGAATGTTTTGTCATTTTATAACTTGAAAAAAAGGGTCTTCATGAACCTTCATAGTAGGATTAATTATTATTATTATAATTATAAATAATAATTATTATTATTATTATTACCATTTTAAGAGAAGCTGCTAAAATATTGAAAATTACTTTTGAATTTACATTAACATGGTAAAGCTTACATGAGATTGGGCTTACACATAGTTACATATAGTTAAAGCCTCCACTGATAACACTAGGAAAATCTTTCTGAAAGATTAATGGACACAGAGTGGCCTTTGTGATATTAAAGAAATATCATTACAAATTAAAAATCTTTGTTAAAACTCGCTAGGGGACCAAATGCATGTAGCCTGTCCCCTGGTTGGTATATTGAGTGGTCGAACAGCTTGCCCCCTTCTTCCACAGCTGTCCAACAATGCTGCTAGCAAGGAAGGATAATTGATTAATGATAATTGATTAATGAAGGATAATTGACTGTGCCTGTCTATGATATGACAGCTGGGGTGGTCTAGAGATGAAGGCCCTCATTCAGCACTCCAGGGAGTTGGATCAATCCATTCATTCACAAAAGTAAACAATCAGCTAGCACTGCAGGGCTGTGTGATGCTTCTGCCAGTGCAGTGGATGTTTACCATCTGCCAGAAGATAGATTACACATTTTCACAGCACTGACAGAATGAATAGTAAGACTGGTGGGGCTGTGTGATAGATCTGCTGGATTGTGGTAAGCATCCACTGCAATCGCAGAAACATCACACAGCACTGTCTGATGTTTTACTATTATGAATGGTCAGCACTGTTAGGACACTGCAATCTATCTGACAGTGCCATTTATGTTCACTAACAGACAGCAGCTCTATCAGACAGTCCTACAATGCTGAGTGTTCATGCGTAATAGTAAACAGTTAGCTCAGAGAGGAGGTGGGGACTTAGTGCTGTGCTGTAAATCCTCAATAGGAACGCCTGTAGATTCAGCTTCATACAAAGGGTGACGCTACAGCACAACACTAAATGAATGACTAATTTGTCTTTTTTTTTAACTGTAGCATGGATGCTAACAAGACCTATGCACTGATTCCCCTATGGGATTTTACAAAGCTTTTTTTCACTTGTGATGGTACTGCTTCTTTACCATGACCATAGTGTTTCGATAGATAACATTAACAGTTTGCTTGAAGCTTCTTCTTCATATTGGTTTTCACAATAGAACTTTATTTAGAGTCTGATTAATAGTATGAGTTAACCAACTGTAATTTCACTGTTATTTATTTACTTCATAGTTGGGCTTAGGCTCATAGCACCCGGCTTTTGAGTGCAACAAGCTGTGATTAGTTTGATTAGTCTTGTGACTTTCATGGAAAGAGAGTTACTGTCCTTGGTGCTTGCAGAATTTTGTATTTGCACTTGGAAATCCACATCTTCCTCTGAAGTAAAGCTGCTATTATTTTTCTGTGCCAAAAACATGTTATATTAAAATAAACATGAGGAAATATTTGTTCTGGGGTATCTCTGTTAGGAAATAATGAAATAAAACAGATAAACTAGAACTGACGTCAGCGGATTCTGAGGCTTTTGTGAAAAAAACTGTTGCGGGGGAGATTATTCTCTCTGCCTAATTTTGTGAACTATATTTTGTTTTTAATATATTTTTAATAGGATTTACAATGTTTGAAGACAGTATACGTATCAAGGTCAGGTATTGTTTAACCCAGCGTTGTCCAGTTTGAGGCATACACAGTGAATGATTGTATTTGAGTGAAATGGGTTAGTGTGGACAAGGTCATGCAACATTCTTAGTATACTTTTATAATGTAAACTCAAATAAATTGCCAAAGGAATAAAATATAGAACAGAACTCATTACCTTCAAAGTGTATGTAAAGACTATATTTTTATTATGTAGCTTGCTTTCTTTGTTGTCCTTCAGTGTCACTTCAAAATATGTTTTATGTTCAGCTAAAATTATGTTTGAATGGGTCCTCCAATGGCCCTTCAAGACACCAGCCCTTTAACAGGAGAATGGTTGTCATACGAGAGTACTTGTTCCCCAAACTAACTAAAAATCATAATGCCGATAATGTCTGACAAGTATAACCCCTGGATTTGCATACTGTGGTTTTTCTGTGTTCTGCCTCCATCTCACTCAAGATTCTCCACAGTGGAAACTGTATTAGTTTGGATAGCAGGATTGTCCATCAAAAGTGTCAGGTCCATATTTAACACACGTAACAATGCCCTACGGATGCTGCAAAACATAGTTTGATCGGCCAAATGACATGGGTGATTTCGAAAGTTGTGTTGCATTTGATATATATATATATATATATATACATATACAGTATCTCCCAGACGTGAGTACACCCCTCACATGTTTGTCAATAATCTTTTCATGTGACAACACTGAAGGAATGACACGTTGCTACAATGTAAAGTAGTGAGTGTACAGCTTGTATAACAGTGTAAATTTGCTGTCCCCTCAAAATAACTTAACACACAGCCATTAATGTCTAAACCACTGGCAACAAAAGTGAGTAGACCCCCTAAGTGAAAATGTCCAAATTGGGCCCAAAATTTCAATATTTTGTGTGGCCACCATTATTTTCCAGCACTGCCTTAACCCTCTTGGGCATGGAGTTCACCAGAGCTTCACAGGTTGCCACTGGAGTCCTCTTCCACTCCTCCATGACGACATCACACAGCTGGTGGATGTTAGAGACCTTGCGCTCTTCCACCTTCCATTTGAGGATGCCCCACAGATGCTCAATAGGGTTTAGGTCTGGAGACATGCTTGGCCAGTCCATCACCTTTACCCTCAGCTTCTTTAGCAAGGCAGTGGTCGTCTTGGAGGTGTGTTTGGGGTCGTTATCATGTTGGAATACTGCCCTGTGGCCCAGTCTCCTAAGGGAGGGGATCATTCTCTGCTTCAGTATGTCACAGTACATGTTGGCATTTATGGTTCCCTCAATGAACTGTAGCACCCCAGTGCCAGCAGTACTCATGCAGACCCAGACCATGACATTCCCACCACCATGTTTGACTGTAGGCAAGACACACTTGTCTTTGTACTCCTCACCTGGTTGCCGCCACACACGCTTGACACCATCTGAACCAAATCAGTTGATCTTGGTGTCATCAGACCACAGGACATGGTTCCAGTAACCCATGTTCTTAGTCTGCTTGTCTTTAGCAAACTGTGTGAGGGCTTTCTTGTGCATCATCTTTAGAAGAGGCTTCCTTCTGGGACGACAGCCATGCAGACCAATTTGATGCAGTGTGCGGCATATGGTCTGAGCACTGACAGGCTGACCCCTCACCCCTTCAATCTCTGCAGCAATGCTGTCAGCACTCCTACGTTTACATCAACCTCTGGATATGATGCTGAGCATGTGTACTCAACTTCTTTGGTCGACCATGGCGAGGTCTGTTCTGAATGGAATCTGTCCTGTTAAACCGCTGTATGGTCTTGGCCACTGTGATGCAGCTCAGTTTCAGGGTCTGGACAATCTTCCTATAGCCTAGGCCATCTTTATATAGAGCAACAATTCTTTTTTTCAGATCCTCAGAGAGTTCTTTGCCATGAGGTGCCATGTTCAACTTCCAGTGACCAGTATGAGAGAGAGTGAGAGCGATAACACCAAATTTAACACACCTGAGACCTTGTAACACTAACGAGTCACATGACACCGGGGGAGGGAAAATGGCTAATTGGGCCCAATTTGGATATTGTCACTTAGGGGTGTACTCACTATTGTTGCCAGCGGTTTAGACATTAATGGCTGTGTGTTGAGTTATTTTGAGGGGACAGCAAATTTACACTGTTATACAAGCTGTACACTCACTACTTTACATTGTAGCAAAGTGTCATTTCTTCAGTGTTGTCACATGAAAAGATAGCATCAAATATTTACAAAAATGTGAGGGGTGGACCAGGGGTGGACTGTCCATTTGGAAACTCGAGCACTGCCCGAGGGCCCGGGGTCAGAAGGGGGCCCCATGAGATGCCCCTGGTACCTTTTTCATAGGCTTTTTTGAGTTTGGGCAAGGACACAGGGGCCCCATGATCCCCTATTGCCCGGGGGCCCCATGAGTTGTCAGTCCGCCCCTGGGGTGGACTCACTTCTGAGACATACTGTATACAGCATATGTGTAATGATTTCCTCAGACCGTTTGTCTTGGAGACAGAAATCAAGTAAAAGTGCACCCCTGGCTTCAGTGCTGGTGCACAAGAACAGAAACACAGTTTTTAATGTGAATGGAGGTAGAATTTAAGCACTGCAAATATCATATTTTAAAAATGATTATTAAACAAATTGTTCAGCAATTCCAGTATAGGGGAAATTCAATACATTATGATCATTTATTAATAAAAGATTAGTTCTACTTTAATTCATGTATAAGATCAGAGAAGAGGATAAATCAAGATACGAATAGAGGGAAATGAGAAAAATGCATGCAAAGGGGGAAAGGCCCGACATATGTGTACTCATCAACTCACAATGATAGGAGAAGGTAGGTGGAAGAACATGCATATCATAGATCATAGTCTTTTTGATCTGGTTCTTAATGTCATAGAAATTTCAGGATGGAGATTTCGAAAATTTAGCAATAGTTTGTTTAATTGCTATAAAAATTAATGATAACAGTTTGAAATGATTCATGGAGACAGTGCTCAACTTTTAGTTGAGTAATGCTTTGCATGGATACGTAGCTAGAGGATGAACAAGGACTCTAGCTATGTATCTATATATTTTAGATCAGAGTGCATAAACCAAGGGACAATGCCACCAGATATGCAGAAAAGTTCCAGATCCTGAACATCTGTGGAGGCATGCTGGCAAATATCCTTGGGCAAATTTAGCAATCCTTGCAGTTACCAAGTACCATCAAGCAGTAAGTTTAAAAGTGTATTTTGAGTGAAAGATTTGATGGTAGACCAAATTTGTGCCCAGGCAAAACCTAAGTCTGCTTCTCATGTTAAGAATGAAGAGCAGTATAAGTAGATTTGAGCTGAATAAGTACAAATTAAAAAGGCATCAAAGGACCATCAAAGAACCTTTGCTTAACTCATGAGAAAGCTCCTAATCTGGAGGTAATGACAAGATTCTGAGAGATGTCATGTTTATCTTGGAAATATTGAAACAGTCTTATCCCATATAGTGAATGGAATTTGTGTAACTATGTGTTGTTAAGGTATATCCTGCACTTAAAGAGTCCAGAAAATGTGAATCAGGGAATAAGCAGAACTGGTAAATGAAGTGACATGAAATATCCTGAGTATTAAATGGAATCCCATAGTCTTAATGAAAAGTGATGAAATAGGGTTCAGCAATTTTGGTCTATCCTGAGAGGGTCAGACTTGAGAGCCTCAAAACTCAACCAAAGGGGTAGGGCAGCACAGTGGCTAAATGGTTAGCATTTCGGCCCGGCAGTACTAGGGTTGCTGGTTCAAATCCCAACCCTGGCACCACCTGCCTGGAGTTTGCATGTTCTCCCTGTGAATGCGTGGGTTTCTTCCAGGTACCCTGGTTTCCTTCCACACTCCAAAGACATGCTGGTAGGTTAATTGGCTCCTGTCTAAATTGGTCCTAGTATGTATATATGTATGAATGTGAGTTAGGGACTTTAGACTGTACACCCCTTGAGGGTTAGGGACTGATGTGAATGTACAATATATGTATGTAAAGCACTGTGTAAATTGACAGCGCTATATAAATACCTGAAGTAAATAAATAAGAGGCAATTTGGATGTGGTGTAGTATTTTGTTAAAACAATGCCAAAAGGTATACGAGCGCTAGGTAGTGCAGGAAAAAAGCAGCTGACATAAAGGCAAAACCTCTTAACCTTCATAAAATCTGATAAATATATGCAGCGCTAAAAATCAAATTACACATATAGTATCAGCAGATATATTTGCGCTGTAAGGCGCTGAAGTTATATTCAAGTGCAATGAACGTCTGTGGATGTTTAATTGTGCAGGTGGTGAACTTTAATATTAAAGTGATGTAAATAAGCACATAAGTCCCAAACTCTATATAGAAGTGAAAGACGTGACTCCAGTGATGTATAAATGAGCGTAGATTGCACTAACCAGATAGCGCAATAACATGCGCATTTGAGTACTTAAACCACTCCTGGTCCTCTGGGTATAGAAAGATGAACATCCAAGGGTCAACTGGCCACCCGGCAGAAAGACAGGTAATCGTAGGGTCATCAACCTCCAGGGATCAGGAATCACTCAGCCATCCACCAGGGGGATCACACTCAAGTTATCAGGTATCATGAATAACCACCAGGGGGACCTCTCTCAATGGCAGGTGGAGAGCAGTAAAAGAATCCACCTTTAGGGGGGGGGGGCTCGCAATCAAACGAGCCCAAACAGAAATTTCTGATAGTGTAGTATTTTATTGAAAAAGGTTGCCAAACAGAAGTAGATGACAAAGCACTCACAGTGTAGTAAACAGCAATTAAAGATGTCCGCCAGCCTGACACGTGGCCTGAGAGGCGTGACGTCACACCCTGGCTCCTTCTAACGCGTTTCTTGCACAAGCACGTTGTCTGTTATTTTGTTAATTGACTATATTTTATGTATGTAGGATTGACATTTTTACTCTGACAATCCTTCTGAACCAGGAAATATTGTATATACTCTACATGGCACATTCTATTTGCCTTTAGTAAATCAACCCCTCATTCTATAAAAAGCTGGCCTGCTACATATACAATATGTGAATACAAATGGATGTTGAAAAATGTTTACAATCTTGGCAAGGTTGCTAATGTAGGCTTCTTCATACATGTAAAATTTAAAAGGTAGATACAGTATTTCTAATTTTATTAGCAACCAATTAATCCTGTTTATTTTCCATAATTTAGTATTTGTTGTTCTTATGTCTGGTCTCTCTTTTGATCAGATTCTTTAATAGGAAATCAATATTTTGCCTTGCT